>NC_047114.1:96428927-96748052 GCF_902500255.1 Thalassophryne amazonica
AACACCCCATAATCTCTCATCAGCCGTTAAAACTTTTCACCAAAACCAGCTTAATTTCTCGAATAGTGTCCACTCGGATATTCCTCACAGGTCCAGAAAAAAATTTGATAAAGCAACGCGCGCCGTCTTGAGCGGCGTGTGAAACAAAGGAATTCAGCCGAGAGGGCGGGACCACATCTCACTCAAGGCCTGCCCACAGGGAAATGACGTCACCGACGCGTGAAAAAACTCACGCATGCGCACGAGGGTTCAAGCATGATTGGTGTAATCGCACGTCATTCAAATCCATATAGTTAAAAAAAAATAATAAAAGGGTCGGTTTAATATCTAATAGACCTCGTACATAGCAACTCGTAGTGAGCTCGTAACAGGTCAGTAAACATCCCATCATGCACCACCAATGGCTAGCAAAGAGTATTTACTAACCATTTGTGGTGGAGAGGTGATGGTCTTGTGGTTAAGTGATGGGGTTCAGACCAGAGGATCCTCGGTTCAAATCCTTGACAGACCATTACCCTGGTGCACGTTCCTTAATCCCCTGTTTGCTCTCGATGTGTGTAGTTTAGCGCCTTGCATGGCAGCACCCTGACATTAGTGTGCGAATGGGTGAATGTGAGGCATCACTGTAAAGCACTTTTAGCTTCTGATTCAGAGGCAAATGTGCTATATAAATAAACACAAGACCATTTATCATTTCTTTAAGAGTGCCAATGAGCCTGCCGTAACGTCAACAAGTGTGATGGAGGAGTTGTCACAAATGGGTCAGGAGCCGTGTAATGGCAAGACAGTAAAGCTAACAGCCCCATTTACAACTCGGTACACCTTTCCCCAAGCAGTTGCTGCATGGATGCATTTGGCACCAAGTCCTCCCTCTCTTTTATTGCCCGGTTGGAATCCCCCACCTCGGAGAGGGCTGCACTGGATTTGAAACAGCCTTGCACAGCTCCCTGACAGCCTTTTAATGTCAACATGACTGGCAGTAAGTCTTGGCGTACCCCAAGGGTCTGTCATTGGGCAACTGGTTTTTGTTCTGTACATTAATGACTTAAGGCCTGTAATTTCAACAAAGTAAAAATTTTTTTTAGCCATGGCTATTGATGCGTTACCATACATCGTATGGCACTCATCGTTATTTAAACTACCCAACATCATGATTCATGCACAACCATAACCCCAAATTTTGATCTTGAAATTCATCACTTGCCTCCTCTACACCTTTGTCTCCCCATTTATTTATTGAAAATCATGATGATTTCTTATTGGATGATGTACAAGAAAGAGGAACATCTCGCTGTATCAACTAAAGCTCGACCACTATATTGATTGGCCAGTAATATGAGCCTTTTACAAACATATTGGTGTTGGCATTATTTTTGCCAGTATGAAAACTTTTTTACCGAATAAACAATGCAGAAAACATTTAGTTTACATAGTTTTTCCAGCAGAGGGCACTACAACATCATTGGTTACAATGCTGTCAAGCATGGCTGGGACCTCCCTGTGGTCACTTTAGGTAGAAAGACAGAGGAAAAGCAACCAGCTGCTATTTGTTTTTAATCAGAGTGGACATTTTAAAATGACAACAAAGAAGTGATATACTTTGACTGGTTGATCAAAATAAATAAATAAATAAATAAATAAAGATGGGGGGGAAGATGACAGAATATATTGCCAGGCAGCTGTATTTCTGTATAACACACAGACAGCTTACAAACGGTTGATGGAACTATACAGACTGAGATTTAAACTATACTCAACAAAAATATAAACGCAACACTTTTGGTTTTGCTCCCATTTTGTATGAGATGACCTCAAAGATCTAAAACTTTTTCCACATACACAATATCACCATTTCCCTCAAATATTGTTCACAAACCAGTCGAAATCTGTGATAGTGAGCACTTCTCCTTTGCTGAGATAATCCATCCCACCTCACAGGTGTGCCATATCAAGATGCTGATTAGACACCATGATTAGTGCACAGGTGTGCCTTAGACTGCCCACAATAAAAGGCCACCCTGAAAGGTGCAGTTTTGTTTTATTGGGGGGGGGGGGATACCAGTCAGTATCTGGTGTGACCGCCATTTGCCTCATGCAGTGCAACACATCTCCTTCGCATCATCCATGAAGAGAACACCTCTCCAACGTGCCAAATGCCAGCGAATGTAAGCATTTGCCCACTCAAGTCGGTTACGACGACGAACTGGAGTCAGGTCGAGACCCCGATGAGGATGACGAGCATGCAGATGAGCTTCCCTGAGACGATTTCTGACAGTTTGTGCAGAAATTCTTTGGTTATGCAAACCGATTGTTTCAGCAGCTGTCCGAGTGGCTGGTCTCAGACGATCTTGGAGGTGGACATGCTGGATGTGGAGGTCCTGGGCTGGTGTGGTTACACGTGGTCTGCGGTTGTGAGGCTGGTTGGATGTACTGCCAAATTCTCTGAAATGCCTTTGGAGACGGCTTATGGTAGAGAAATGAACATTCAATACACAAGCAACAGCTCTGGTTGTCATTCCTGCTGTCAGCATGCCAATTGCACACTCCCTCAAATCTTGCGACATCTGTGGCATTGTGCTGTGTGATAAAACTGCACCTTTCAGAGTGGCCTTTTATTGTGGGCAGTCTAAGGCACACCTGTGCACTAATCATGGTGTCTAATCAGCATCTTGATATGGCACACCTGTGAGGTGGGATGGATTATCTCAGCAAAGGAGAAGTGCTCACTATCAGATTTAGACTGGTTTGTGAACAATATTTGAGGGAAATGGTGATATTGGGTATGTGGAAAAAGTTTTAGATCTTTGAGGTCATCTCATACAAAATGGGAGCAAAACCAAAAGTGTTGCGTTTATATTTTTGTTGAGTGTATATGCTACACTTACTGTCCTCGCCTGCAATTCTGCACAGCGAACTGTTGCACAAACTGCTTTAGGTGTTAACATCTACCATTGTGCATACATTTTTAATCTGCATATTATATTTTGTATATTTTATATTTTTATAAGGAGCAGTCAAGGGAAATGTCATTATACATTGTATAATGACAATAAAGTGATTCTGATTGTCTGATTTCTGATAAATGCAGTATGTGTGGCATTACTTTTTGTTGTATTTTATAAAAGTGAACAAGAGATAAACACTTCTATTTGTTATCAGATACATCGGTATTGTAAAAAAATATATATTTATTGTTTTCTCTCTAATATATTGGTATTAGCTTCCCAAAAGACTCTATCGGTTGGTTTATTTTTTTCTGGGGTCATCTGAGGATAGGGTACCATCGTGGGCATCTGGATTGATAACCCACACTATTCCCTTGAGTGTAACAGATAATTTCAGGAATAACAGAGAGATTTGTTAAAAAAAAAATCACTGCTTTGTGACTTTAGTACCGACTGTTGATAACACCAATGCTTCAGGTTTACATTTGGCGTCTGGCTTTTGGGAACGTTTGGAGGTCATAAGCCTGGATTGTCCGACTCTCACTGGAGCAGCTCATAATTCCCGACAGTCCCTGAATGCAGCAGAGGCATCACGGAGCGTTAGCTGAGCGGCAGAAGGATCGACGGCGGCAGCGAGAGGAGCTAAACAGGTGGGCTGAAAAGACCCATAAAAAACAACAACAACAATGTCGTCCGGCGGGGACAAGAGGAAAAGCGTCTCGTGTTGATATCCACAAGGGAATCTCGGGGACAATCGAACCGGAAAACCCAATGGTCCAACTTTATTTCCCGTCCGCCTGCTGTCGGTTTGAGTCCGAATCTGGCTGCCTGGATCTCGGATACTGAGCCATGAAGGTGACGGTGTGCTTCGGCAGGACCCGAGTGGTGGTTCCGTGCGGGGACGGAAACATTAAAGTCCACTCGCTCATTCAGCAGGCTGTCATGAGGTACAAGAAGGCCATCGCTAAGGTGAGTGAAGCCCACTTTCTGCGTGGTTTCCTGCGGTTTTTTTTTTTTTTTTTTTTGGCGTCCCGGGAGCTCCGGACTCAACTCAAAACATGGCGCAAACTTCAGCGCAGATAGCGGACGGACACAGATGCGGCTTTTGTTTTTTTTTGTTTTTTTTGCTTTTTTTTGTTTTCCCCCCGCACGTTACTCATGTTGCACGTTTTGTGCAGTTTGCGTGCACACATCCCGCCGCTGCGTGTGCGTGTTTTAGACGCGGTGTGTTGTTCCTCCGTGCAAAAGAAAAAAATCCGCACCGCCATTGTGGCTCTAGTGTGTGTGTGTGTGTGTGTGTGTGTGTGTGTGTGTGTGTGTGTGTGTGTGTGTGTGTGAAGCCATCAAAGTTGCTCTGGGAATCAAAATAATTCGTTATTTCCTGCAGAATTAAAATAAATAAATAACATTTACGAAGTTACAGATGTTTGCAGATTTAATAATTTAATTGTAAGACTTGTATTTATGCTGCTGTACGTGCTAGTATGTAGCCAGTATGCTGCTGACAATGGAGAAACTAATAACAGTAAATTATAGCTGCTTTCTTACAAGAAATGTTGCTCAGAATTCTGTAAGATAGAAATAATTTTCATGGACACTAAAATACAGTGAATGCAAAACCTAGAGGTGGGCAGATCGATCCTAATATCGATACCAACGCTAGTATTGATATTGAACGATCATTGTGCAAAAAGATCGATACTCAAGCTTTTTTTTTTCTTTCCCGCACGCACCAACTGCTGCACACCCAGATTCATCAAAGTTATGTCACACAACACGGAGCAGCGCACCCTTGTATTGTGGTTTGTCAGCCCTCTACCTCAGGAGATTTTGTTTTAAGTTGTGTTGAGTGATATTTTTTTAACAAAAATGTTGATTGTGATAGGATAGAATTTCGCCAAACATTGTACGTGACAACAAAATACTTTATTATCAGGTCTTTTGGATCCTTTGGATGTATGAAGCTTAAATATGAAAAAGTATCGGTATAGATATCGGCGATACTGGGCCAGTATTTACTTGGTATCGGATCAGTACCAAAATTCCTGGTATCACCCACCTCTAGCAAAACGACAAATGCCATCTTTTAGTAACTTGCCAAGGGTGTCAAAGTCCAGCCCCTGGTTGGCACCTTGACACCTGGGTAAAGGATCAAGTAGGAGACAGCCTGTTGGGGGGAAATACGGTGGGGACCTTGTGTGCCCCATGGATGCCGTGGTAACCTTGAAGGCTCAGAAGGAACCCTGAACACGAGACAGCTAACTGGGCTCTAGGGAATCGAGAGGTCCTCGACGGCGGATTGGGCAGAGGAGGTGATGGCTTGTAACCCAACGACTGTGAAGGCGTGCAACGACATTCCCTCATTAAACTGATGCACGGGCGCCTTTAGATCAACCCTGGGTGTAGATTTTCTCCACGTCCACCATCCTGTCCGGGAGTCAGTCGAGAGATGATCTTCCTCTTCACTGAATGATTGTCATGATAACTTCCAATATTAAAACGGTATATAATGAGAAAAAATTCTCTAAAATCTGATAAAATTTGATACATCAGAAAAGTAATTCTCATTCTGCCTCTTATCTGGGTCACAGTGACAGTAGACCAACCAGCTCATCCCACACTTCCCTATTCTCAGCCAACGCCACTAACACTTCCTGAGTCATTCCCAAGACTAGTGGGAAATATAATCCCTACAGTGTGTCCTGCAAAGAAGCAGCGGCTCTACTCTGTGTCTCTTTTCTATATTTGAGCTTCTCACCCTGTCCCTGAAGCCCAGATACCTGATCTTTTATCCGTGACCATGTATCTTTGAGTCATTACCCAAAGTTCATGACTATAAGTGAGGATAGGAGCGGAAATCGCCTGGTAATTCAGGAGTCTCAGCATCTGGCTCCCTTCTTCACCATGATGAACCATTACAGTGTCCACAGGACCTCAAACAAAGCACCAATCTATCTATCTATCAATCCCGCACTCTGTCATGCTCCAGATCAATCATATAACCAAAAGGAGAAAAAAGCTAAATCATATTGGATTGTTGACATCTGTATTCTAAAACAACGTTCATGTTTCTATACATTTGTTCCAGTAAATCCATATGTATATGGGTGTTTTGTAAAACTGGGATTTTATACTTAAATCACTGTCCACATGAAAAGGCAAAACGCTTTGTAAAGCGCTGTCAAGCACATGCCATGCCAACAGGTGGCGATATAATCCTAACGTGTAACAAATGTCTTTGGCTCCTATCTGATTTACTGGCCTCTAAAATCTTTGGGGTTCTTCATTGTGTCAATGTTTTTAAACACTCACTCTTACTTGTAGGGGTGGTGGTCAAGTGGTTAGTGCACTTGGTTTCAGTGTGGAAGGTTCCTGGTTCAAACCCCACCCCTCCCCATTTCTCCATGTAATGTGGAGTTGCATCAGGAAGGGCATCCGGTGTAAAACTTGTGCCAAAATCAGTATGCAGATCCACCTCAGATTTGCTGTGGCGACCCAGAGTGAAAACAAGGGAGTAGCCGAAGGGACTTATTTTTATCACAATGTTGGGCAGTCAGAAACCTGGAAAAAAAAAAAAGACAAAAACTCTGTTTTCTTTGTCTACATGGAAACACTGACAGGGAGTTTACAGATTGGAATAAGTTTTTCAAAAGCTCTGTTTTTGCTGACCACTCAGTTTGTGAGTAGACAACAGGCCACAACACACAAAAAGACCTATGATTTCTGAAATACTGGACCTTGTTTGGTTTCAGTTTGCAACATTGAGGTCGAACTAGAGAACTTTTTATAACCTACTAACATTCTGATGTCACCATTGATTTGACATTGTTTGGCTTGTAGACTTGTGTTCGTCTCATGTCGACTTGTCAATTTGGTATGTTGTCCCATTTTAACACACACATGCACAAAAAAAATAAATGTTTAAAATGTTCAACTTTTACCGCCCGCACAACACATTTATTTACGTTTATACATCTGTCGAGGAGGTCATGTTTTTAGCGCTGTCTGTATGTCAGTCGTATATGTCAAAGACATTAATGGATTTTAGCAAAATTTGGTGGGGAGATAGGCCTTCAGTTAATGAAGAGTAATTTGATTTTTATTCTAATAATATTCCTATTTCTCCAATATATTTCCACGTTGGTTATAATTTGGATAACCAGCACCTTCTACATGTTTAAGGACGGCTAACCGGAGGACTGCACTTTATATAACCTTTAGGTTTAAATACTCTCATTCGAAGGTACTAGGGGCACTGCGGTAAGTCTCTTGTGTGCATGCGCAGTTTTTCCAATACCCGGATATAAAATTGAGACCCTGGCAGTTTTTGGCTAGCCAGAGCTCAGAAGTCCGCGTTGTTGCTATGGTGACATTTCTGCTGCAGAAATGACAGATTATGGTTGAATTTGATAAATCTTTAGAAAGAATTAGATTGTAGACATGCCCGAGTATAACAGTTGGGCATCAGGAACAGCCGATGATGCAGGTAGTACGAACGACTTGTCATTGTGGACAACAGTTCAGCATCGTTGGTATTCCCGTTCCTAATCGTCGTCTTCTCTCTCCACCAAATCGAACAGCTTCTGCTTTCTGTAACCCGTGGTTGAAACATTTCTATCTTTTAAATACTCGCTGATGCTTTTAATTGTCCGTTTCTTGGCCATGGCGTTACTTCGACTACCTAAACATAGATTCAAAATAGTGTTGTGGCTTGTTGTGCCCGGCCAGGCGTGCTGCTATGTTGGTGGTGCGTGCACACAACGACCTACCGCAGCCGCCCCAGTATCTTCGAATGTGAGTATTTGGATTTCTAAAGCAAATTGGGGGGAGGGGGTGCCCATTTCCAATTTGTTTTCTTTGAAAATCTCCAATTCCTTCCTTAATTTTGTCAAAGTTCTTGTAAGAATTGACCCCAACCACTTCTCCAAGTAAAGGGGGGCTTATAGACTTCATGTTCAGTGCATAGAGAAGACGAGTGAGAACATTGTGCTTTTGTTAATTCCCATTTGTTTCAGAAATGTTAAGTGTGTGATTATCAGATTTTAGTTGCATTGCTGTCTGAGCAGGCAGCGTGCAGACCTCGCTGGTCAGGGAGGCGCACTGCCGCGCCACAAGGCATGGACCTGATAAATCTCCATGATAACACCGAAGTTAAGAAAAGCTGGTGCGTGACCTTGAGGTAGCAAGCGATAATCTTTTCATGACCCCAAAGCTTTATGTGCAAAGTTCTCTGATTACATCAGGTGAAAGCAGGGTCACAAGGGAATAAAAAAGATCTTTTCTGTTATCATGAATTATAAATATTGTGCTATTTTTTAATCCATCAAAATGAATAGAGATTCTGTTCATCCCCTCACACCCTTAGTTATTATAGAAATGGTTAAATATGAACATTTTTACAATCAAGCGCTATTTCAAATGTGATGCAGCTTCACCCAAAAGCACGTGTAAGAAACTGAACAAGTTTTTAAGATTAAACAGAACTTGTTGTGAGGCAAAATGTAATGAAGTCATAACCTTTGAACTGGCTCACTGCTTCAAGGGCAAAGTTGTGTTTTTTAGATCAGATAAGACGAGCCTTTGGTCATTAGAGCTTTGTTAACAATGAAATGCTCATCCTGTCACCCTCATTTACAAATTGGCTCTGTAACACACTTTTATAACTGTATCTTCACACTTTGTGACTAAAGATTTAATATTTCATCTTCCACGCATATAACCATAAAAGAATACATGTTATACATGTTTGCAAATGTTTGGCATTTTGATTTATCCAGCATCTGCTTCACATCTTTGCTTCTGGCTCAGTAGGCAGGTTTTGACATCAAGCACATTTTTGCTTGTTGTGTGTGTGTGTGTGTGTGTGTGTGTGTGTGTGTGTGTGTGTGTGTGTGTGTGTATATGTGTGTGTATATATACATACACACACACAGTGGTCCCTCGTTTATCGCGGGAGTTACGTACTAAAAATAGCCCGCGATAACCGAAATCCGCGAAGTGGTCAGCGTTATTTTTTATAATTATTATAGAAGTATTAAGGCTGTAAAACCCCTCACTACACACTTTATACACTTTTCTCAATCAGGCATGAACATTTTCTCACTTTTCTCTCGTATGTAAACACTCTCAAAGTTCAAACCTGAGTAGAAAAATAAGACCAACCTGTTTTCAGGCCCAAACATTTGTTTGAGAAATAAAAATAGAACGTTTTCCTATAAATAATTATGATGGCTTTTAGAACTAACAAATTTAATTTTAACGATCAACATACAAGGTTGGACACATAAGAAATTATTAATAGTGACTGACCAGTATTTCACAGTTCCTCTAATCGCGCCTCTTCGTCCTGGCGCCGTTGCGCTGTCACGTCTTTTTCCACTGACTCACACCTCACTGCAGGTGTCTTTTTCCGAGTGTAGAACACAGTTATGGGTAGTTGTTGGTGCTTTTTTTTCTTCTGGGTGAGAAGATTCTTATAAACAGACACACAGAACACAATGCGTGTGCTCTCCCTTCGCGGTGTCGCGACCGGCTGCTTGATGAGGCCGCGGAACACAATGCACTGTAAAAAAAAAAAAAAAAAACAGCATGCAAAATTGGACTAAAAAAAAAAATCAGCGAGGCCGCGAAAGGTGAACCGCGTTATAACGAGATACCACTGTGTGTGTATATATACATATATATATATTAGGGATGTGAATTGTACAACTCACAATTCAATTCGATTCAGATTCTTGGGGTGACGATTAGATTCAGAATCGATTTTTCATTCAAAGAGCTCTGAGAAATAGTTATATTACTTAAAAATGTTTATGCTTAAGAAAATGCAGCTTTACAAGGTTAATCAAGTGATTCTAGATGTAAATTTACTTATCTGCTTTGCTCGTTCAGAGTTGGCTGGCAGTTTAACAAAGCACTGGTCAGTTGTCGTCAGATACCGCTGCTCCTCTTTTAGCTCCGGGTGATGGCGTAGCATGTGGATTTGCGGATTTGAAGTGTTTCTGAAGTACTTGACTTTCATTTTGCAGATTTTGCACACTGCATAAGTCATGTCAAGCTCCTTCTTATGCAGCAAATAATAAAATCCAAAATGCACCCCAAACATTTACCTTCAGCAAAGACGGGGCTGGCTGAATTAGCTCTTCGTCCGCCATGCTAAGCTGCAGCTCATGAATGTCCCTCGCGGGGACGCTGTAGTACAGAAGCCATTGCCTGACAAACAGTACACGCAGCGAGTAAGCAAGAAAATTAAAAATGCTTTTTAAAAATCGATTCTTGGACATTTAGGATCGATTCAGAATCTTAATAAATAAGAATCGCGATTCGGACATGAATTGAGATATATATATAATATATATATATATATATATATATATATTATATATATATATATATATATATATATATTATATATATATATATATATATTATATATATATATATATATATATTATATATATATATATATATATATATATATATATATATATATATTATATATATATATTATATATATATATATATATAAAAGCCCTTTTCCTAAGCCCGCAAGTAAAATGACGAGGTGAAGCAGTAAGCAGAGTCACATGAGCATGAATAGCATCCACATTCATTAAAATTTTGTTAAGTTATATTAGAGTTAAAATAATCAAATTCTTAGTTTGGTAGTCTGTCCATCCAACAATTATTAAAGCTGTACAGCCAATGGGGTTCTGAAGATTTAAGTCATAAAACAAATTTTTTGTGGCACCACTATAATTTTATTACTTAGTTCATTCTTAATATGATTTTACCAATATGATCAAAATTCACGCTGTCTGGAAACGATTTAGAATTTTGACCCCTGAAGGGGAGAAATTTAAAAGCGATCAGACGCTGTGACCTACATTTGGCAGTGGTTTCATAGATCACTCGAGGGATGCTGGGAAGGACACGGCGACTGCCAGTTGGCGTAAAGAGAGGCAGCATGATGTCAGCGGGCTGCTCGGTTGAACAACATAACCAAGATAGCAGAAAATGCTCCGAAACAGATTATTTCTGAATAAATCTGTTTCTCATATACATATTTGTTCTCAAATACATATTTGGCCCCCTGTCAGTTTTGCAGGTTTTCCCACCTACAAAGAATGGAGAGGTCTGTAATTTTTATCATAGGTACACTTCAACTGTGAGAGACAGAATCTTAAAAAAAAAAAAATCCAGAAAATCACATTGTATGTTTTTTAAATCATTAATTTGCATAAGTATTTGATCCCCTACCAACCAGGAAGAATTCTGGCTCACACAGACCTGTTAATTTTTCTTTAAGAAGCCCTCTTATTCTGCACTCTTTACCTGTATTAATTGCATCTGTTTGAACTTATTACCTGTATAAAAGACACCTGTTCACACACTCAATCAATCACACTCCAACCTGTCCACCATAGCCAAGACCAAAGAGCTGTCTAAGGACACCAGGGACAAAACTGTAGACCTGCACAAGGCTGGGATGGACTACAGGACAACAGGCAAGCAGCTTGGTAGAAGACAACAACTGTTATGATTATTTATTAGAAAGTGGAAGAAACACAAGATGACTGTCAATCTCCCTCGGTCTGGGATTCCATGCAAGATCTCACTTTGTGGGGTAAGGATGATTCTGAGAAAGCTCAGAACTACACAGGAGGAGCTGGTCAATGACCTGAAGAGAGCTGGGACCACAGTCACAAAGATTACATTAGTAACACATGATGCTGTCATGGTTTAAAATCCTGCAGGGCAGCAAGGTCCCCCTGCTCAAGCCAGCACATGTCCAGGCCCGTTTGAAGTTCACCAGTGACCATCTGGATGATCCAGAGGATGCATGGGAGAAGGTCATGTGGTCAGATGAGACCAGAATAGAGCTTTTTGGAATCAACTCCACTTACCATGTTTAGAGGATGATAACAACCCCAAGAAATCCATCCCAACCGTGAAGCATGGGGGGTGGAAACATCATACTCTGGGGGTGCTCTTCTGCAAAGGGGACAGGACAACTGCACCGTACTGAAGGGAGGATGGATGGGGTCATGTATTGCGAGATTTTGGCAAACAACCTCCTTCCCTCAGTAAGAGCATTGAAGATGGGTCTTGGCTGGGTCTTCCAGCATGACAATGACCCCAAACACACAGCCAGGGCAACTAAGGAGGTGCTCTGTAAGAAGCATTTCAAGGTCCAGCAGTGGCCTGGCCAGTCTCCAGACCTGAACTCAATAGAAAATCTTTGGAGGGTGCTGAAACTCCAAACCTGAAAGATTTGGAGAAGATCTGTATGGAAGAGTCTGACCTCTGTAATGGCAGACAAATGTTTCTGTACCAATTGTTAAGCTCTGTTTTTCTAGGGGGTCAAATACTTGTTTTATGCAATAAAATGCAAATTATTTATTTAAAAATCATACAGTGTGATTTTTCTGGATTTTTTTTTTTTTTTTTTTTAAGATTCTGTCTCTCACAATTGAAGTGTATCTACGATAAAAATTACAGACCTCTCCATTCTTTGTAGGTGGGAAAACCTGCAAAACTGACAGAGGGTCAAATACTTATTTTCCCCACTGTAACTCTGAAGTGATTTACAGGACATCTTACGGATCTTGGCATGCACACCCCGGGAACAGGCATCATTCAAGTAAATGGTAAATGGACTGCATTTACATATCGCTTTGCCATCTGCATCCGATGCTCAAAGCGCTTTACAATAATGCCTCATATTATGTAAAACCCCAACGGTCAAAACGACCCCCTGTGAGCAAGCACTTGGCTACAGTGGGAAGGAAAAACTCCCTTTTAACAGGAAGAAACCTCCAGCAGAACCAGGCTCAGGGAGGGGCAGTCTTCTGCTGGGACTGGTTGGGGCTGAGGGAGAGAACCAGGAAAAAGACATGCTGTGGAGGGGAGCAGAGATCAATCACTAATGATTAAATGCAGAGTGGTGCATACAGAGCAAAAAGAGAAAGAAACAGTGCATCATGGGAACCCCCCAGCAGTCTACGTCTATAGCAGCATAACTAAGGGATGGTTCAGGGTCACCTGATCCAGCCCTAACTATAAGCTTTAGCAAAAAGGAAAGTTTTAAGCCTAATCTTAAAAGTAGAGAGGGTGTCTGTCTCCCTGATCTGAATTGGGAGCTGGTTCCACAGGAGAGGAGCCTGAAAGCTGAAGGCTCTGCCTCCCATTCTACTCTTACAAACCCTAGGAACTACAAGTAAGCCTGCAGTCTGAGAGCGAAGCGCTCTATTGGGGTGATATGGTACTACGAGGTCCCTAAGATAAGATGGGACCTGATTATTCAAAACCTTATAAGTAAGAAGAAGAATTTTAAATTCTATTCTAGAATTAACAGGAAGCCAATGAAGAGAGGCCAATATGGGTGAGATATGCTCTCTCCTTCTAGTCCCCGTCAGTACTCTAGCTGCAGCATTTTGAATTAACTGAAGGCTTTTTAGGGAACTTTTAGGACAACCTGATAATAATGAATTACAATAGTCCAGCCTAGAGGAAATAAATGCATGAATTAGTTTTTCAGCATCACTCTGAGACAAGACCTTTCTGATTTTAGAGATATTGCGTAAATGCAAAAAAGCAGTCCTACATATTTGTTTAATATGCGCTTTGAATGACATATCCTGATCAAAAATGACTCCAA
Source organism: Thalassophryne amazonica (assembly GCF_902500255.1). NCBI lineage: Eukaryota > Metazoa > Chordata > Actinopteri > Batrachoidiformes > Batrachoididae > Thalassophryne > Thalassophryne amazonica. Next base: position 96,442,533 of record NC_047114.1, read on the forward strand.
GATTTCTCACAGTATTACTAGAGGTCAGGGTAATGCCATCCACAGTAAGGATCTGGTTAGACACCATGTTTCTAAGATTTGTGGGGCCAAGTACAATAACTTCAGTTTTATCTGAGTTTAAAAGCAGGAAATTAGAGGTCATCCATGTCTTTATGTCTGTAAGACAATCCTGCAGTTTAGCTAATTGGTGTGTGTCCTCTGGCTTCATGGATAGATAAAGCTGGGTATCATCTGCGTAACAATGAAAATTTAAGCAATACCGTCTAATAATACTGCCTAAGGGAAGCATGTATAAAGTGAATAAAATTGGTCCTAGCACAGAACCTTGTGGAACTCCATAATTAACTTTAGTCTGTGAAGAAGATTCCCCATTTACATGAACAAATTGTAATCTATTAGACAAATATGATTCAAACCACCGCAGCGCAGTGCCTTTAATACCTATGGCATGCTCTAATCTCTGTAATAAAATTTTATGGTCAACAGTATCAAAAGCAGCACTGAGGTCTAACAGAACAAGCACAGAGATGAGTCCACTGTCCGAGGCCATAAGAAGATCATTTGTAACCTTCACTAATGCTGTTTCTGTACTATGATGAATTCTAAAACCTGACTGAAACTCTTCAAATAGACCATTCCTCTGCAGATGATCAGTTAGCTGTTTTACAACTACCCTTTCAAGAATTTTTGAGAGAAAAGGAAGGTTGGAGATTGGCCTATAATTAGCTAAGATAGCTGGGTCAAGTGATGGCTTTTTAAGTAATGGTTTAATTACTGCCACCTTAAAAGCCTGTGGTACATAGCCAACTAACAAAGATAGATTGATCATATTTAAGATCGAAGCATTAAATAATGGTAGGGCTTCCTTGAGCAGCCTGGTAGGAATGGGGTCTAATAAACATGTTGATGGTTTGGATGAAGTAACTAATGAAAATAACTCAGACAGAACAATCGGAGAGAAAGAGTCTAACCAAATACCGGCATCACTGAAAGCAGCCAAAGATAACGATACGTCTTTGGGATGGTTATGAGTAATTTTTTCTCTAATAGTTAAAATTTTGTTAGCAAAGAAAGTCATGAAGTCATTACTAGTTAAAGTTAATGGAATACTCAGCTCAATAGAGCTCTGACTCTTTGTCAGCCTGGCTACAGTGCTGAAAAGAAACCTGGGGTTGTTCTTATTTTCTTCAATTAGTGATGAGTAGAAAGATGTCCTAGCTTTACGGAGGGCTTTCTTATAGAGCAACAGACTCTTTTTCCAGGCTAAGTGAAGATCTTCTAAATTAGTGAGACGCCATTTCCTCTCCAACTTACGGGTTATCTGCTTTAAGCTACGAGTTTGTGAGTTATACCACAGAGTCAGACACTTCTGATTTAAAGCTCTCTTTTTCAGAGGAGCTACAGCATCCAAAGTTGTCTTCAATGAGGATGTAAAACTATTGACGAGATACTCTAGCTCCCTTACAGAGTTTAGGTAGCTACTCTGCACTGTGTTGGTATATGGCATTAGAGAACATAAAGAAGGAATCATATCCTTAAACCTAGTTACAGCGCTTTCTGAAAGACTTCTAGTATAATGAAACTTATTCCCCACTGCTGGGTAGTCCATCAGAGTAAATGTAAATGTTATTAAGAAATGATCAGACAGAAGGGAGTTTTCAGGGAATACTGTTAAGTCTTCTATTTCCATACCATAAGTCAGAACAAGATCTAAGATATGATTAAAGTGGTGGGTGGACTCATTTACCTTTTGAGCAAAGCCAATAGAGTCTAATAATAGATTAAATGCAGTGTTGAGGCTGTCATTCTCAGCATCTGTGTGGATGTTAAAATCGCCCACTATAATTATCTTATCTGAGCTAAGCACTAAGTCAGACAAATTGTCTGAAAATTCACAGAGAAACTCACAGTAACGACCAGGTGGACGATAGATAATAACAAATAAAACTGGTTTTTGGGACTTCCAATTTGGATGGACAAGACTAAGAGACAAGCTTTCAAATGAATTAAAGCTCTGTCTGGGTTTTTGATTAATTAATAAGCTGGAATGGAAGATTGCTGCTAATCCTCCGCCCCGGCCCGTGCTACGAGCATTCTGACAGTTAGTGTGACTCGGGGGTGTTGACTCATTTAAACTAACATATTCATCCTGCTGTAACCAGGTTTCTGTTAGGCAGAATAAATCAATATGTTGATCAATTATTATATCATTTACCAACAGGGACTTAGAAGAGAGAGACCTAATGTTTAATAGACCACATTTAACTGTTTTAGTCTGTGGTGCAGTTGAAGGTGCTATATTATTTTTTCTTTTTGAATTTTTATGCTTAAATAGATTTTTGCTGGTTATTGGTAGTCTGGGAGCAGGCACCGTCTCTACGGGGATGGGGTAATGAGGGGATGGCAGGGGGAGAGAAGCTGCAGAGAGGTGTGTAAGACTACAACTCTGCTTCCTGGTCCCAACCCTGGATAGTCACGGTTTGGAGGATTTAAGAAAATTGGCCAGATTTCTAGAAATGAGAGCTGCTCCATCCAAAGTGGGATGGATGCCGTCTCTCCTAACAAGACCAGGTTTTCCCCAGAAGCTTTGACAATTATCTATGAAGCCCACCTCATTTTTTGGACACCACTCAGACAGCCAGCAATTCAAGGAGAACATGTGGCTAAACATGTCACTCCCGGTCTGATTGGGGAGGGGCCCAGAGAAAACTACAGAGTCCGACATTGTTTTTGCAAAGTTACACACCGATTTAATGTTAATTTTAGTGACCTCCGATTGGCGTAACCGGGTGTCATTACTGCCGACGTGAATTACAATCGTACCAAATTTACGCTTAGCCTTAGCCAGCAGTTTCAAATTTCCTTCAATGTCGCCTGCTCTGGCCCCCGGAAGACAATTGACTATGGTTGCTGGTGTCGCTAACTTCACATTTCTCAAAACAGAGTCGCCAATAACCAGAGTTTGATCCTCGGCGGGTGTGTCGTCGAGTGGGGAAAAACGGTTAGAGATGTGAACGGGTTGGCGGTGTACACGGGGCTTCTGTTTAGGGCTACGCTTCCTCCTCACAGTCACCCAGTCAGCCTGCTTTCCCGGCTGCTCGGGATCTGCCAGTGGGGAACTAACGGCGGCTAAGCTACCTTGGTCCGCACCGACTACAGGGGCCTGGCTAGCTGTAGAATTTTCCATGGTGCGGAGCCGAGTCTCCAATTCGCCCAGCCTGGCCTCCAAAGCTACGAATAAGCTACACTTATTACAAGTACCGTTACTGCTAAAGGAGGCCGAGGAATAACTAAACATTTCACACCCAGAGCAGAAAAGTGCGGGAGAGACAGGAGAAGCCGCCATGCTAAATCGGCTAAGAGCTAGTAGCTACGCTAAGCTAGCGGATTCCTAAAAACACGCAAAGTGAATAATGTGTAAATAATTTAGAGGTGATTCAGCAGAAGGAGTGCTTTAGTTAAGGCACGTAAAGATTACACTGGGAAACAAATCGTAATCTAGATAACTAGATCAATCTAACTGCGCAGATTAAACAGCTAACAGATACAGAAAAACACCGCTGTGCTCCGGAACAGGAAGTGATACAATACCGCAGTGAGAGCCAACCACCAGTAGAGGTCAACACAGTATCAACAGTTGGAATATGCCTGTCGAGACCATTAAGAATCGTTTTCCTTGTTGGTCTTGAAGCAGCAAACCTGAGCCAAACTGCATGTTGACATGTCTGATTGAAGCACAAAGTGTTGTACGATTGTGTTTTTGTGAAAGATGATGTCATAATTACACAGTGATAAAGAACCCTACATTACAGACAGCTAACAAAAGTTTTAGCAGTGATCATCATCTTGGATGCGAAGTTATCAGGAGGATTTTATTTACACACAAAAGCAGAGCCTGAGTGATATGCATGTTTTGTTTGGGGTGGGGGGGCGGATACCGATGCTGATATGACGAAGTAAAACATTTACAATATCAGTATATATCTGCCAATATAAAAAGTGTTTGTTTATAACTAACTTTTACAAAAACAAGAGGGAAAAGAAATGCTAAACAGATTTGTGCACTGGTCCACCTCTCTGTGAGCGTGTTACACCGTCGTATTTTGTTTGAGCAACAAACCCATGTACATCATGCTGCTTTCACTCGGATTTGCTGTCACCGTGTCGCATTGCTCGGCATTTGTGGAAAATAACCTTCTTTCCTATTTTGGCTCTGCTGAGCTGGTGGCATAGTGACCTCTTGTCTCTTGTTGCTCTGAAATAGCCACTCTGGCTGAAAATGGATGGCAGCTGGTCGCTTTGCCGTTCTCTTTTAGCTCATGTGACCAAGGGGTGATGTGGGGTCCCAGCTATGTTTTGACAGCATTGTAAATGATTCCCTCTGCTGGACATACTACGCAACAGCACAGTTTCCAACAGCCAAAATGTTTTTGTGTTGTTTATTCAGTAAAAGCCGATACTGATATTAGGGATGCACTGATCCACAATTTTTCACTTCTGATCTGATCCCGATACCTGAATTTGGATATCTGCCGATACGATACTTTTCTGATCTGATACCAGAGCTCTGTTTGCTTTAATATTATAATTATCACTATTGTTGATTTTATATGAGGATTTTCTTAAAAAGGAGACCTGAATGTTCGGCAAGAATTTGCCAGAAGGTGCGTCGAAGATGAAAGCCTAGATTTGATGTTTTGGTGAAAGAATTACAGTGAGGAAAATAAGTATTTGAACACCCTGCAGTTTTGCAAGTTCTCCCACTTAGAAATCATGGAGGTATCTGAAATTTTCATCTTAGGTGCATGTCCACTGTGAGAGACATAATCTAAAAAAAAAAATAATTCAGAAATCACAATGTATGATTTTTTTTTTTTATTATTTATTTATTTGTATGTTACTGCTGCAAATAAGTATTTGACCCCCTACCAACCAGCAAGAATTCTGGCTCACACAGACCAGTTAATTTTTCTTTAAGAAGCCCTCTTATTCTGCACTCTTTACCTGTATTAATTGCACCTGTTTAGAGGATGAGAACAACCCCAAGAAAACCATCCCAACCATTAAGTATGGGGGTGGAAACATTGAAGGGAGGATGGATGGGGTCATGTATTGTGAGATTTTGGCAAACAACCTCCTTCCCTCAGTAAGAGCATTGAAGATGGGTCATGGCTGGGTCTTCCAGCATGACAATGACCCCAAACACACAGCCAGGGCATCTAAGGAGGGGCTCCGTAAGAAGCATTTCAAGGTCCTGGAGTGGCCTGGCCAGTCTCCAGACCTGAACTCAATAGAAAATCTTTGGAGGGAGCTGAAACTCCAAACCTGATCTAGAGAAGATCTGTATGGAGGAGTGGACCAAAATGCCTGCTGCAGTTTGTGAAAACCTGGTCAAAAACTACAGGAAACATTTGACCTCTAATTGCAAACAAAGGCTACTGTACCAAATATTAACATTGATTTTCACAGGTGTTCAAATACTTATTTGCAGCAGTAACATACAAATAAATTATTTTAAAAAAATTATACATTATTTCCGGATTTTTTTTTTTTTTTTTTTAAGATTGTTTTTCACAGTGGACATGCACCTAAGAGGAAAATTTCAGATGCCTCCATGCTTTCTAAGTGGGAGAACTTGCAAAACTGCAGGGCGTTTAAATACTTATTTTCCTCACTGTAAGTACTTTTATTTTTAATTGCGTTAGACTTAAAGAGAAAAGACAGCATTTTCTCTCTCTCTCTCTGCCTCTCTCCCCCTCTCTCTTGCTCGCTTTCTCTCTCCCTCCATCTCTCTCTCTCTCGCTCTTTTTCTTCCTGTCACTGTTTTCGTGCTGTGCAAACTTCGAACTTTTGGGAAACACAAAGCCTTTCAACTGTAAAATAAATGTATCATCATTGACGCTCACAAGCAGGATTTTAATGGAGACTTTTTTTCCCTTTCAGCAGACAGAATCTCTGTTCGACTTCTCCTCAATTGCACGCTGAGCTGCTTCGCATAGCATTTGACAGCCTCGGGACAGTGAAGCAGCTAACTTTTTAGCACACATTTTCAGCAACAATTTAGTTAATTTTTCGGGAAATCCGTGCTTGACAAACATACAATTTGAACCCGAGAGCCGGGCAGAAATTTGTCGTGAACTGCGGCTAGAACACTGCGGAAGAGAGCTCTCTGAAACAGCCCGGCTTCAGAAAACCTCCCTCTCCTCCTCCCTCTCGGCAGCAAACAGCAGTTGAGAGGATTCACAGTGGCTCTTCTCTGGTATCGGAAAAGGTCGCCGATTGGATCGGTATTTTGTGAAATACGTCCATCTTGGAACTCGATATTGATCCGGGATGGGGTTGGTCCCATCCCTAACTGATATGTTTGTAAAAGGCTCACATCAGGTGACGTTATTGACCAGTCGATATGTCAGTTGGTCATTCATATCTGCATTTCAATCAGGAAAGAAGACACCGTAAATAAATATAATTATTTATTATAAACACAGCAGGCGATGATGTAACAGTGGCTGCAGTGCATCTGTTAAAGCTTAATGTATATTTTCTGTGGTCATATTTCATGTACTCTTAATGGTTATTTGTCAGCACGTCATGATGTGACATAAACCTAATGATGAAATACTTTCTTAATTGCATGCTCTTTGTGTTATTGCTTTTAATGTTGTAAATAGGACAAAGTAACTACTAAAATATGAATTTAACTATTATAACGATTGTGAATGCTTTGAAATCCTGGACAATAGAGGTGGGGCTTCTTCTACCTGTGAAAGTGTTTTATTGACTGAACATCTTTAATGATTCATTCATTTAATGTTAAAATATAAAAGGAAACAGCTTTTTCAAATAATAAAATAGTTGCTCTTTAAAGAGCCTTTGTTTTATTTAGAAAAGCAGCACCAGGTGTAGGGCTGCAACAAACGATTATTTGGGTAATCGATTAATCTGATGGGGTTTCGACAAGATTAATCGATTAATCGGATTAGCGGGGAATTTTTAAAAAATGTGCCAGGGAAACAGTTTTTCTCTCCTTCCATCACTTTATTTAACAGTAAGTCTCTTCGGCTGCTCCCTTGTTTGCACTCGGGGTCGCCACAGCAAATCCAAGGTGGATCTGCATGTTGAATTGGCACAGGTTTTACGCCGGATGCCCTTCCTGACGCAACTCCACATTACATGGAGAAAGGTGGCGGGGGTGGGATTTGAACCTGGAACCTTCTGCACTGAAACCAAGCGCATTAACCACTTGGCCAACACCCCCTTCATCACTTTATTTAACAACAGAACATTATTTGAAAACTTAAAATACTTGAAAATCAACAAATTGTCAAATGTCCCTTGGCTGTTGAAATATAAAATAATAAAGAATAAAACAGTTTATAATAAAGAACAAAAATAATTATTTCAAATGGCATTGCTTTATCAAAGTGCTGAGTTGCCATAAAACAACATTGAAACATATAAATGTTATAAAATACGTATATGGTGAAAAAAGAGGTATTTTATTGCTGCAAATGAGCAGTTAGCATAACCAGTTAACCATAAAACCTAAATCAAAAACTGTAGTCTGACTCATTATACGAGGTCTGTCCAAAAAGTATTAGACCTTTTTATTTTTTGCAAAAACCATATGGATTTGAATCACGTGTGATTGCATCAGCCAAGCTTGAACCTTTGTGTGCATGCGTGAGTTTTTTCACGCCTGTTGGTTGCATCATTCGCCTGTGAGCAGGCTTTATGTGAGCACTGGTCCACCCCTCTCGTCGGATTTTTATTGCAAATAAATGTCTGAACGATTTGGAGATTTGCTGCATCAAATTTTTCCAGAAATGTTGAGAAACCTCCAGGTGGACACCATTCGGAAAATTCAGATGGCTTTCAGGGACGATTTTATGGGGATTACACAGATTAAGGAGTGCTCCAGCTGGTTTAAAGACCGCCCACAGCGTCTGAGAGCGCGGCGCACTCCGACAGGCTGACACCCCGCTGTAACAACCAGATCATTTCCAACGTGAAGGCTTTGTTGATTCGGGACGTCGTCTGACTTCCACAAAAAAGGCATAAGGCGTGGACATCAGCACTTTTTCGGCACATTCCACTTTTGTGCCTCGAGATAATCCTGTCCAGATGGAAACTGTACCACTATGCTACAATCACTGTCTTATACTAATAGGAGCGTAAACTGGCTAATATCAATAAAGAGATAAACTTTTTTTTTTTTTTAAGAGAAAAAGGCGCTGTAATAACTGACAAAATGGCATTTGTTATGGCGTATTTTTGTCTGTGTTGTAATGTAACACTTTGCGTGCACGGTCACAGCCAGCTGTCAGTCAGTCAGCGGTCAGCTGACATGCGCTAGCGTCCACAGCAAAGCGATCACACTCCACACCCCATTTGTGGTGGGGGTGGGCGGGCGACAATGGCACACTCCACTGGGGGGCTTCGGCACAGTCCCACCCATGTGTGTTGCTAGGTGATGCCACACTCATGTTGCACTTAGACATTTTTCGCCTGCTGTCTGCTATCGTACCAGGTGCACGAATGGCCCCATCTTTTCTAAGTGTGCAGCGAGCGGTGTTAGATGTTCATGTGTGACACCTGGAATGTGGCCGACACCTGCTGAAAGGGGGATCGAATGAGCATGCGCAGGGCACTCGCTGTCTTTCGGCCGCTTATGTGTGCAAATGTGGCGACAGGTGTACGAGGCGTTTCAGGCGGCTCCGATTTTTCACAAATGGCATGCAATTCCTCCTTCGTGTGCTGGTCGGCTTCAATCGTGTTATTTGTGAAGGGGTCCTAAGATATGTCACAAATACAGATTTTTGAATGAACATGATGCATGTATTATCTCAGAGGCCCTCGCCGTGCCCGTCATAAAATTTTCCTGACATGTTTTAGAGACTATAAGATAACTTGGACAGGAATTTGTATTTTGAAAAATACATTTTTTTTGGGGGGGGGGGGGGGTGTCACATTTGAACAATTCATCTTGTTCTAACCTTCTTCTGGTTGACGTTATGAAAAAGATGGAGAAATTTGTAGAGCTTGAATATGACAGCAAAACAAATTCTGGAGTTGTATCTTCTGAGATACGGGCATTTAATGTTGCGAGGCTTTGCTAATTAGCTGAAGTTTCATGAGTGTGCATTTCACTAATTAAGACCACCAATATGAGTTCTGGGCGTTACTCATGAATCCCAGTCATTGCACAAAGACTTGCAAATTTCTGAGAGGTGTTGGCAGATTGTTTTGGCAGGTGTTAGTTATTGGTTTTGATCAGTGGTCCTCAAACTTGGTAATCATGGGCAAGAGCTCTCTCTTCTCTTTTAGCTGGAATAGTAAGTAAGTAGAGAAATGGCTTGAGTTTTCTTGAGATGACAATAAGATTGGACATCCAAGGTGTTCAGGTATTTTTCAGTGAAGGCTGCACAACAGGGCACTAAAACACTGTGAAGAGCTCACATGACCAATACTCAGATTAATTTATGAGTTATCTTATTTTTGAGCTGAAGAACGCTCACTTGTGATTTGCACAGTTGCTGTAGCTGCATTAGATCTATGCTAAGCACCAAGAATGTTACAGTTCATCAGTTTGATCCTCATATCGTCAGGCTGTTCCTGCTTCCAAAACGGGCACAGTGAAGGATTAAAAGCTTCACCGATGATCTCTGCGCCGCTGATTTTGCTCTTGACCAAAATACTGTGAGGAAAAAATGTTGTGAAACATGACTGAGCACAGCATTTAATTTCCTAAAGGAGGTGATTATCAGCAGTCAAACTGAAGAACCCCAGCCTGAGTGCCACCTCACGGCAGCACCAAGCTGTAATTAACAGATGCCGAGCAACCTATAAATTGGTTCATGCAGTCCCAGCGTGTTCATTTTTCCTAAGGGGAAAAAAAAACACCAACAAAAAAACCCATTGTTTGAGGTTTGCAAATAACATTGTCATTTACAATTAGGTTTACTAAGATGTTTAAAATTAGAGATGAACATTTTAACAGTTGTGGACCCGATGCTGACTTTCCTTTAAAATCAATTTGTTGCCTGATTTATTTTTCTCATAAAACAGAAAAATTGACACTAGATTCTCTCGCAAGCCAAGATGACAAACCTGTTACTTTATCCCCCCCCCGTATGTAAAACGGGATCAGCCTGGCCGACTGTTTTTGCTTGTTAGTGCGGTATCTCAAGAGCCACTTGACTAATTTCGTTCATATTTAGCATGAGAGTGTATTTGGGTGATTCCCTGACACCAGTTGATTACAGTGACCTTGGGGTTAATTTCAAGGTCACAGCGAGATATTGAAGATATTGTCATTGCCGCTGTTGTTAGTGCTTGAGATATTGCGCTAATTGAGCAGCCAAAACACACGTGAAAAAAGAACTTGTACAAAAGTACTCATTTATTCTTCTCTGCCCTTCTCAGTTTTTGCATAAAATACTGTTATGCATCACCTAAGCAGGGCTGATGGTCAGTTTGCTTGACTCTGCACTGGTTTGCTTGATTCTTAGAGTGGTGGACTTCCAGCGGACGCCGTTAACTCGGCCTTTAATTGATTTGGAAGTGGGCAAAATCTAAAACTTCTTTCGGAAGCCATCTGACTAATTGGCAGTGAAACTAGCTGATGGTGTTTTTGGTCGCTGTTTTGCTAGTTTGCTTTTTTCCTTCCACAACTCCGTACTACAGCTTCACAGATAGGTCAACTTCCATCATTTGCAGTATTTGACATCATGATGTTGATACAGGTGAAATGCCACTTCCTTCATTTGCCAGCGGGCGTTCTTAGACTGAACATGGCACGGCGTCATTAGCAGAGCAGCTGTTTGGGTCTGCTGAATGAGGCGACGTGGAAGGGAAAGCCTGTAAAGTGCTGACTGCAGAGTTCTCAGATGGTGGAAATTACAGTGCCCTGCTTTAGAAGTTCATTTGCATTTAAGAAATTACGCTGATACAGTCATCCAGCGGACTTTGCAAGAAGAGCATAATATGATGAAATTGTTTAATTGTAGTAAAAGGGAGAAAAACTCCCACTTTAATCTGTTCATTTTCATTCACAGCTCACACTTGATCCAACATATGCTTGTCCACACATAACATATTGTGTCATCATAAACTCCTGTTGAATATTTCAGCAGTATAATTTGAATTGTCATCCAGTTTTTGTTAACATGGAGATTTCGTTCAGGCTTTGAAGTGCAAGTAACACAAAAATTGTGGAAACTTGGTCAGAACAGAGCCGGGTTTCAACAATAAATTTCTTTTTACTGCAGTTCCAAACGCGGCCATCGCTTGCAGTCAGTCTGCCCTTAAGACAGTCTTCTGAAGTGGCACCCAAATGCATGATGCTGTTCTTAAATCAGACCTTGTTGTCTGTAGTTTTACAGTTGACCGTGCTGACAAATGACAATCCTTTAGAAAATTGAACAAAAACACTGCAAAAAACCCAAAATGCTGCATTATCCAACAATACACTTTCACAACCAGATCCACGCCTAAGTACTGTACATTCCACTCAGTTCACACTGACTATTACATTCATCCCCAGAGTAATATAGGGGCTGAGTATGTGAAGTCAAGATCTGCCTTCTGCAAGAAAAACCTCCCGTTTCTGAAGGCATGACATTTACACTTTCTAAAATAAAATATATATATATATATATATATATATATATATATATATATATATATATATATATATATATATATATATATATATATATATATATATATATATTTAAAGTAGGGCTGCAACAAAGTTATTTTCATAATCACTTAACCAAGGGCAAAAAAAACAACTGATTAATCAATTAGTTGTTTGGTCTTTAAAATATTCAGAAATGTCCAGTGTTTTCCACAACAAGATGATGTCTTCAGATGTCTTATTTTGTACACAACCCAGAGATATTGAGTTTACTACCAGATAAGAGTTGAATCAGTCTTGACGTAATGCAGCTTTTGGTGAAGCAGTTGGACATTTCAAGGGTTTAAATGTTAAAAAAATGCTTCATCTCCCCGTCACTGCTTTGGGTTCTTCACTGCGTAATATTACTTAATATGAAGTGTTCATGGCAAACGTCATATTACGAGAGATGCTACTAGAATGCACTCAGTGGTTTTGTAAGTACACAACTATATGCAGTTTTTGCATTTGTCTGCTGGTGGAGCATCCTGAAGAGCCGGATATGGAAGTTGCGTTTCCTAGAGATAAGAAGTACAGCGGCGATGTCTGTTGATGAGTTTCATGTTAACGATGGAGAGAAAATTATTACAAATTCATAATTAAAAAATATTTGTTTTTCTATAAAACTACAAATGAGTGCTTGCCCAACTATCGAGCTCTGAAATCTGTTAGGTGCAACATTTGCTTATACTTTTTTGGCTATTGACAGCAATGTTTTTCTGCAACCTAACACACAAAAGGTGTGGAAGTTCAGGCTAATTCCAAACTGCACTTAAAAATGCTTTTATAGTGCACAGTTGATAAAGTTGTAAAGATCTCGCTGTGCTCAGTGAGAGGATGGGAGATGCCCGACCCTGGTGTTAATGGGAGCCCGGATCATAAGACATTGTGACACTGAGTGCTTAAGTGGTTTACAGAGAGCTTTGAACATGGATTACTTGTGCAGTTGTGCACCATGGCTGATTACACATGACGTAGTAGCCAGAATGCCCTGCTGAGAAACAGAGTACATCGCTGACTGACAGCAACCTGTTTTCAGGACTGATTCTCTTCCCCCCCTTGCTTCACTTTGTCCACATTTTGTTATGTTACAGTCTTATTCTAACATGGATGAAATAAAATTTTTTTTTACTGTAAATTCTGCGCACAATACCACATAATGACAGTGTGAAAAAGTTTATACAGCTTTGTCTACATATAAGGTCCTACAGCTGACAGTCAGAGCACAAACCAAGCATGAAGTCAAAGGAATTGTCTGTAGACCTGAGACAGGATTATCTCGAGGCACAAATCTGGGGAAGCGTACAGAAACATTTCTGCTGCTTTGAAGGTTCCAATAAGCACAGTGGCCTCCATCATCTGTAAATGGAAGAAGTTACATCTCTCAATAAGGACTGAGCCAAGATAGAGACATGAGCTAAGACACAGAACGTCCTGTTTTGTGCTGCCAAATGCGAAGCCACTATGATCTCCAACTGGACAGATGATGTTGGCAACCATCCATCACTCCACTTCCTTGGTGTTACTCTTGAAGAAGCTGACAGCGTGGACCTTCTTGGTCTTACCTTGAATAACAACTTGTCCTGGAACCAAGTAGTCACCAAAATGTCTAAGACAGCTGGCCAGCGACTGGGACTCCTCAAAAGAGTTTCTACAAGGCCATGATACGATCTGGGGAAGAGTAAAGAAACAGTTCTGCTGCTTTGAAGGTCCCATTGAACACAGTGGTGGTGGTAGGGAGGTGGTGGGGTAACGGCTCGCACTTTGGACTGGGACGCCAGCAATTCGGGTTCGCTCCCTACTGGCACTCTTGACAACAGTGCTGAAGAGGATTGAGAGACACGTGCCGTGGGCCCTTCTGGAAGTCCTTCATTGAGACTTTCGTTAGTTACCCAAGTTAAATAAGGGAACATCACAGTGGCCTCCATCATCGGTAAATAGAAGTTTGGAACCACTAGGACTCTTCCTACAGCAGGCCACCCGTCTAAACTGAGCAATCAGGGGAAAAGGACCTTAGTCAAGGAGGTGACTAAGAACCTGATGGTCACTCTGTCAGAGCATGTTCTCCTCTGTGGAGAGGAGAACCTTCCAGAAGGACAACCATCTCTGCAGCCATCCACCAATCAGGCCTGTATGGTAGAGTGGCCAGATGGAAACTACTCTATAGTAAAAGGCACATGGCAGCCCACCTGGAGTTTAACAAAAGGCACCTGAAGGACTCTCAGACCACAAGAAACAAAATTCTCTGGTCTGATGAGACAAAGATCGAACTCTTTGGCGTTATGTTTGGAGGAAACCAGGCACCATCCCTACAGTGAAGCATGGTGGTGGCAGCATCATGCTTTGGGGATGTTTTTCAGCAACAGGAACTGGGAGACAAGTCAGGATTGAGGGAAAGATGAATGCAGCAATGTACAGAGATATCCTGGATGAAAACCTGCTCCAGAGCACTATTGACCTCAGACTGGGGCGACAGTTCATCTTTCAGCAGGACAATGACCCTAAACACACAGCCAAGATATCAAAGGAGTGTCTTCAGGACAACTCTGTGAATGCCCTTGAGTGGCCCAGCCAGAGCCCAGACCTGAATCTTGCTGAACATCTCTGGGGAGATCTGAAAATGGCTGTTCACCGATGCTCCCCATCCAGCCTGATGGAGCTTGAGAGGTGCTGCAAAGAGGAATGGACAGAACTGCCCAAAGATAGGTGCACCAAGCTTGTGGCATCATAGACAGGAAGACTTGAGGCTGTAATTGCTGCCAAAGGTGCATCAACAAAGTACTAAGCAACGGGAGTGAATAATTACGTACATGTGTTTTTTTTCTTCATTTTTAATAAAATGGCAAAAAAGGGGGAAAAAAAGAGACTTTTTCATGTTGTCATTATGGGGTGTTGAGTAGAATTGTGAGGGGGAAAAATTAATTTGCTCCATTTTGGAATAACGCTGTAACATAAAGTGATGCACTATGAATACTTTTCGGACGCACTGTATGTGTTGAGCAGCTCTTTGAGGTGGTTTGTGTGTCTTCACGGAAAACCTAACCGCTGAAAATAATCTCCCTCAAAAGGAAAAGCCATCAGATTGTGTCACTGAAGCAGAAATCTCACTGATTATATGTGAATAAAACCTCCTTGTGTTGGGAACATTGCTTGGTATTCATCCCGATGGTGTTTTTGAAATTGTTCAACTGCACTCAGGTTGAATTTAGTCAGAGGGTTTTGTGGATTGAACCACAGTAATGTTTAAATAATCTCAACTGATAGTTATCCAAAGCTGGGCGAATATAAGTGGGTAGTCATCAACTTTCTCCCATAATAAACAGAGCTTACAAAACCCAAACATTGACTCCAGATCCTGCACAAATGAGCAGTGTTCTCTTTGGGTTCTGAGTCGCTCTGGTCATTTCTTATCATAGCATTAAATTTTACCTTTCCTGTGTTTTAATCCATATGTTTAAGGAAGGAAAAAAAATGTCCATCTGTTGCCTCATTCCACTGAAGCACTGTTTGGATGTCAGATAGACCGGGCCGTACTGTTACTGGAAGTGTTCTGAGTCCCAGTATCCAGTGTACGCATTTAAATACATTTATCCTGAACAGAGCCTCTTGACATGGTCTCTCCTTACAGGGTAATAAACAAAACAAATCTTAAAGCTGTACGGCCTCTGTTTTGTTTTTGTTTTTGTTTTTTTTAAATCTACGTCTTTTAAAAATAATCTTCTTTGGCACCACTATAATTTTATTCTTTAGCTTTTAAATAAGGGATTCATGATACAATTTTGCCAATATCACAAAAATTCATGCTGTCTGGTAACAATTTAGAATTTTGACCCCTGATGGGGAGAAATTCAGCAAACAGGTGCCATGACCTACATTTGGTAACAGTGTTATTGATCACATGGGGACTTCCGCCATGTACACAAGGGATGCTGGGAAAGACACGGTGACGGCTAATTGGAGTAAAAAAAAAAAAATGCAGCGTGATCTCGGCTGGCTAATGGAAAACTCTCCAACGGCTTATTTCTGTATAAAGCTAATGTTTCTCATATATTTTGTAAAAGTTAGCGGGAAATAAACACTTCTAAATCTAAAAATGCTGTTTTTGAAACCAGATAACACCTTTGAAGTTCAAGTGATTTACAAAACATCTTACAGATGTTACTGTGGTCTTCCACAGAGTGCTGTTCCTTCCCATTTAATCTCAAATAGGAAGTCGGGCTACGCTTTGCAGCATCACAGGAACTTCTTGTCAGTCATGAACAAACTTGGTATACATAATAGCTCTGGCCATCAACGGTGCCAGATTTAAAATCAGGTTGATATTTTTGAACTGTTTAAAAAATTTCATCCCGATTCTCAAAATATTTTATAGTATGTGGTAACTTCTGAGAATTCATAGTCTTAATGGCTACAGTCATGTTGGAACGTCTTTAAGCTGGAAACCTGTTTGATCATGCTCCATCGGAGTAAAAATCTGAAGCCGAAGCAGTGTATATTGTGGTTTTTATTCGAAGTTGAACAGCTCAATCATGTCTGGCCAAGGGCGCAGCTCCTTTCTTTTGTTTTTGGGCAGGTTGCCAGGTCTGTACTTTATGAGCCAGCCTCTTAGGAGGAAAGCTGGATTAAGCCGTTTCACCCTGTTTTTGCTTTTTTTTTTTCTTGGATCATGGGCGATTGTAGCAGAACGGCGCACGCCCCGGGAACATGCATCAACCAAGTGGGTCAGGTCAAAGCTGCACAACAGCGTAGGAAGGAAAAACCTGTTCTAGCATCTCTTCATTTGCTGTCTCTGTGAGATCAGATTTTAAGATTCTGTTATTATCTTACAAAATTGTTCATGGACTGGCACCGACCTACCAAGCTGATTTAATTAAGCTCAACATACCGGCCTGGGCTTTGTGCTCACAGGATGCAGGACTGCTTTGTGTTCTGAGGGTGAAGAAAAAGTCTGTGGGTCAAAGAGCTTTTTCATATCGTGCCCCTGTCTTATGGAACGGTCTCCCAGTGTCGATAAGACAGTCAGACTCCGTGGAGACATTCAAGACGAGACACATCTCTTTTCCTTGTACTATGGTTAGCGTATTGTGTTATCATCCTTTTAAATTCTTTTAATTTTTAATCCTTTATTTTTTTATCTTTTAATTGTGCTTTTTAATTTTTTTGTTTTTAATTCAATTTAAATTGTTTTTAATTTTTTGTGTGAAGCATCTTAGGGCGACACTTTCGTAAATTGCCGCTTTTATAAATTGAATAAATTGAAATTGAAAAGACAATATTCACCATGGAATCCCCCCCCCCCCCAAAAAAAGTTCTCTTCATTAAAATGAGCTGTAATTTTTCAACATGTTCCAAAAATAAATGAACATTATAATGCTTGGATTTCAGTAGAAACTACATTTTGTCAGTTTTGTGAAATTTGAAAGACCATGTAGCTTTAAATGTGCATCAGTCTTAATATATAAATTTATTTTTTGCAGAGTTTTGTAAACACGGCTAGAAATGTACTAGAACAACAAAAAAGCCTAAAAGGTCAACAGGTTTAGAAATGCCGACCTCATAATGTCATTCGATTGAGAAAACTGTGAGTGGAAACTGAGATTCTGTGTAAATGATCCCAAAAGGAAGTGATACAACTCTGATCTCACGCTGGAATGTGGAAGCCACAGTCCTCATGCATGCATACTTGAAAAATCATCAATCACACTGGTGTTTGAGGGGAAACAGGTGGTCACTTTATAACGTTTTCTGTTGCGTTGGTTAGCATCTGGGTTTTTTTTTTTTTTTGCTCTCACTGTCAACTTTCAGCGCATGGTTTCAGATATGTGCAGTAAAACAGGCCCTCTTGGTGTCAAAATGTGCTAAAATGCTTGCTTTTATTCTCTTCACAAAGATGAATGGCCACTTTCTGGGAAGTTGAAGGCTGCTGCGGTGTGGTTGCTGGGTCCATTTTCACCCATTCATTCACATTTGTTTGTTGGAATGACTGTGAAGTTGAGGCAATGCTGTTTTCTCTTGACCCGGCATTTATAAATACTGACAGTTTGTATAAAAGAAAAAATGTTAACCACGATTAGTGATGGCATGTGTGGCCACACCTTGCTGGTTAGCATTAAAACAGAGGTCTCAGACTCAGAAAGGGCAGAGAGGGTGCACGCTTTCTTTGCAACCACCCACTCCACCAGGTGATTTCACCGATTAACTGATTCCACCTGATGTTCAGTCATGTTATGTGATGAACAGCAGCAGTGATTCCCGCTGATTTCACACCTCATTCGTTACAGACAGTAGGGCAGTCACGATTATTACAATATTCACCAATTGCGATTATTTTTCATATTCATGATTATTTTTCATATTCGCAATTACCGTGAATTATTTATTTTATCCACAAAGCGTAAAACAACTCAGAATCTGATGTCATTGTGCTGCAGCCTCGCTCACTCTGTTTTGCTCTCGTCTTAAGGCAGGACAATAACATGGAGACTGAGGAGCGATCCGTCCTGCTGTTTGGATAAGACGGCCGATTAAAACAGTGACCGGTGTGTGTGTCTGTGTGTGCGCGCGCGGAGTCAACAGGCTGTAGGCTGCGAGGGAGGGGGTGGGTGAGGGAGATTCCTGAATGGAGGTACGACACATTACAGTCTCCTGAGAACCATCAGTGCACTCAGCGAGCGCGGAGCAGAGAGAGGATTTTAACCCGAGTGCACATGTTAAAAAAACAAAACCAAACCATGGAGCTGCTTTTACTTCTCTCTGAACTTTCTCTCCCGGTGTGATTCTGCCGTTACTGTCCTGTTCACACCATGTGCGCGTCGTATATTGAATTTATGAGATCATGAGATGAAATAAACGGTCAAATATCTTTAAAACATATTTAAAAAAATGAGAATATATGAATGAACGGAGAAAAAATTACACATACATCAGTTAAAAAAAACCCTGATGTGGAGAAGCTGTGGTGATGTTCAGACGCACAGATCACAGAAAGCAGGTCAGAACTCTGAACTTTAACAGCTGTTATTTTCCAAAGGTATTTATTTGTTCAATCTTGAGCTTAATGTAGTGTTTAAGCACAAAACGTGACTGATGAGGAGAAACAATTTCAGAAATGCAGCAGAAACAACCACAAATCGGGAAAAGTTGGGACTGTATGTAAAATAAAGATAAAAATAAAAAATCTTGCACTATTCCCAGTTTCTCCACTCACTGAAGCCAAACGTTCTTCCAGAGTTATGTAATTATACTACGATAGTAGAATATAAACAAGGGGAAAAAAATAGAATATTCATCAATCGCAATTATTTGTCTGACAATTAATCGTCTCCAGAAATTCCTAATTGTGACAGCCCTAACAGACAGACACATTTACTCTTTTTATGTGCTACAATTTTGTGCTTTCATCATGCCAAAAATGTGAAACCGTGTTCGCTCACCTGAATACGGGAATATTTGTCTTTGGATGAACAACCCGAGACACGATGGTGGATTTAAGTCTCTCGCTAGCTTTTCAACATGTTTGTTCATATTGTTTTTTTGTAATGTCTGTGTGTCTCTGTTGTATTTTTGTCAGTTGCTTTAACCCTCTGGGGTCTGAGGGCATTTTTTGGACAGTTCACTCGCCTGGCATAAATGTTTTATTATGGCTGTTAACAGCTCTCCCTGCATCCCACAATCAAGTTTTATGTCTCTTTTTTCAGGGCAACCTGTTCTTTCATAATATATATGCTTTTGTTGTGTTTTATAAATGTAATAAAGGTTTGCAATCAAAAATGACAAAGGAAAAGTAAAGCGAAAAATAATTTCCACACACATTTATTCAAAACACACAGCAAACTATAATAAACTGTTTTGACACTTTATAAAGGTAATTTGACATCTTCTGTGAAAGACTGTACAACAAAAAGGTTCAAACAATAAACACAAATGCACATTTTGAACAATATATACAAAATGGTCTATGCGTTTGTGCTCCAGTCTGAGGAACGACCCCTCTCCCTCACCTCATTAATACGGTAAACAGTGCTTTACGCCAGAGGGAGAGAGCCACAGAGTAATCCAGTAACATTGAAATGCAAACTAGTGGAGCAATCCTGATAGTTACACACTCTTTGTTTGAGCACATGAGATTGTCATGTGAGGCTCTCCGTCTGCTTTCACTTTCACTGTGCGTAATGGCGCAGGGTGCGTTGGAGGAGTTAGGGGGGTATTCAAATGGGCCAACTAGTAAGATATCACTCCTGAAAACGATCTTTGGTTTATCACGTGAGGTAAATCTGCCCTACGATTGGATTTTGGAAAACCGTGTGACGGTGAACCAATTCCGATTGGACATTTGCATTACACACATCAACACACAGCTTCTATGAGGAGTACAAAGATGGCCAACGGTGGATCGAAAGTCCACAGAGTTAACTTTTCTGCAAAAAAAAGTATGTTTCTATCTCATATCATTAAAAAGTTATTTATAATTTAGTAAAGCTTGGTCCTAGCCGTCGTATACCACGACGTCAGCCCCAGAGGGTTAAAGGGGAACAGAAACGCCCACAGATTATTTATAGCATGAATAAACACAAAAAATGTGTTCTTTTGATAGCTCGAGAAACACTAAAGACAAAACATCTACAGAAAACGTTGTTTTAGTCGTGGTCAGAGAGGCTTTGACATCAACCGGCTGCCGCCATCTATGCAGGTCAGGCGGGTGACGTCACTGGTTGGGGGGAAGATGAGCCTCATTCTGAGATTCCCTGCCAGAGGCACCAACAAAGAGGTTATATATGACAACTAGAGTCCGCACTCCCAATGCTGCCCACTAAACGCTAACGTCACTTCATGAACAGTGACATGATGTCTCCTAACCACGCAAAATACTGACCAAGTTCCCGGATGTTAATGCATTTTCAAAGGGGATTCACGACCGAACACATTCAGAAAAACACTCGCAAAACACGTGTTAAAATGCCATTCTGACCTGGATATCAAGCCAGTAAAATTAACATTAAATCATGTCAGGAAAGTATTAAACTTACGCTGACACACACACACACACACACACACACACACACACACACACACACACACACACACACACACACATTCCCAAATATTAGTGTTGAAAGTTTCACAGATCTGCGCTGTTAAGCTGCGCTGCTGCTGTTTTCAGCGCAGCTCCTAAAACTTTCCACTTTCCATCGCATCGTCACTTTTTCTTCGTATTTTCACTTTTTTGTATGCAATTTGCCCAAAAACTCAGAGGAAATGCCGTGTTTCTGCCCCCTGAAGTAGAGAAATTGCATCATATGCGTCATATATTACCTCTTTGGCGCCCGCCCTCAAATGAGACTGTGCTGCCGATTACAAGTGCAGCAGCAAGAATGCAGATCTGCATCCATTTTGTATGCTTCTCTATCTTTCTGCTGTCACTAGTCCAAGAAAGCCTGGCTGAGGTTGACCCTGTGCATGACCTTTTGCTTGGTCACACGCTGTTTTTCTCTTCCTTGCTTCCTCCAACAGCTGTCTCTATTTTTTCCCTTTTTAGTCAGCTCTGACAATGATGATGGCCATGTAAGAAATGAAGCCTTCCTTGGCCTCTTCTTAAAGTGGCTTGCTTGCCTTTTACCTTGATTAGTGTGTGTGTGTGTGTGTGTGTGTGTGTGTGTGTGTGTGTGTGTGTGTGTGTGTGTGTGTGTGTGTGTGTGTGTGTGTGTGTGTTGTTATAGTGCCGCAAAGCAGTTTGTATTTCTTGGGAGACCTAAGAATCTCATTCAAAGGACACTGGGCCAGCGTCCCGAAAGTTGCAAGGCTGGTTTTCCGCTACAAGATGCTTGGTGACGACGAGGACTGAGCCCCCGTAATCCCCAAAACAAGTCATTTAGTGAATTACAATTACTTCCAAACTGTCAAATTAAGGTAAAAATGTTGCATAGTTCCTCTTTAAATCATTAACTTGTCATATTGTATAGACTTGTGTAGTATAGACTAACTCATCTGAAGTCTTGATAAATTATAGCTTCCTTGTTTTCCACTTTTGTCTACATTTTTCAGAACTCTAAACTTCTTTTTGGCTGCGTGTAGAGTCACAGCTTCAGTCCAGCAGCAGCCTCTGATTTAGCTGTTGTGCAGATGATTAAGTTGGTTTTTGGACAGTCTGTTGGATTCTCAGTCTACTTGTTCGTGCCTTACTACACTGAAGACAAATCCGGTCTGTGTTGTGCCAAAGCAGGATTCACTGGGAATATTTTGCTGCAGCTGTTACCAACAGGAAGTGACGTTGTTCTCCTCGTTTTCCAGTCCCCCCCCCCCCCCCCCCCCCCAAAAAAAAGAGTTGCATTGTGTATTTGTAGCTCAGTTTGGGTGAATAGATGGAAGTTATGAATGCTCACACTTGAGAAGCTGGGAAACAGTCTGGGGTTTTCCTTCATAAATTACATTTAGTATCATAGATACCGTTGTGAATTTATCAGTTGATTAATTGAAACGGAGCGTTAACCCAGACCGAGCTGAACTGAGCCAGCACTTGTTTTGGGCCGCGGCTTTCTGCTTTTTTCGTGACTGTTCCTTGTCAACCCAGCTGGCTGAAACGCTGTGTGGAGCACTGAGAAAAGATTGTTTCTGAGGAATGTGAGGACATCCAACAAACAGCAACACGGTTCAGATACACTGTCTCCCTCAGCGCAGCCACACACCGCCTGGAGATTTGATACTTGTTCTTTTTTTTGCTCTGCTAGCCTTCGGTTTTGCTGTTGGTTTTATCACTGCTTTGGGTAGATGTCGAGTTGACCCTGAAGTTCTTGAAGTTCTCATCCAGCTGTTGATGCTTGCAGCCATGTGAGAAACCTGCGGCTTTGGGGATGCAGAGGAACAGAACACGAGGCTTCAACGGCGTGCACGTTCTCCGTAGAAACCCATATCCATCTCACAGGGAAGGGAGGTGTTGGCATATTCCAAATTTTAGAAGGGTGGCGATGGGTCGGCTGTGAAAAAGCACATGCTGTTCAGAGGAATGAAGCGCGTACATTAGCATAGCCCAAATTATTTATGAGTGTAGATTAATGATGTCCCTTGAAATTGAATTCACTACTTAAGCTGATGGGGCTTTGTCTGCTAAAAATAGAGCAGCTGTGCCAGAGCCTTGCCTTTGACAGATAGATGAGCCATCAGGGCCTTGAACATCCTTCTTCAATTTGTCTACATGCTGATCAAAGCAGGTTAGTGGTAATTAAAGGAAGGGAGTATCCAGCATATTCATTTCACTTAATTTGATGAGTTCTGATGTTTCTATTTCCTCAGGATAAGCTCTGATTCTTAAATGGTGGAGCCAGTTTGATGTGTTGACAGCTGCCCAGTATTTGAGTTACTTTTTTTTTTTTTTTTTCCTTCTTTCTTCCCTTCCTTTGTCTATAATAGATGAAAGAGAGGCTTTGATTCACCTCTGCCTTCGGGATCCCAAGCCTTCATCCTCTCTGGGTGTGTTTTTGATGTTGCTAGATTCCACTTCAGAATGTAGTCCATATTATTGATAAATATTCAGTTTACAAAAACTCTTCTCAAACAGAGATCCTGCTGTGTTGCAGTTAAGAAGACCTCCTTATTATTCCACCTTTGCTTGTTTACACTAAACCAAACAAAATTGGCATAATGCCGTCCCAATATGTGATTTTTACAAAGCCCATCGCCACTCTGGAATCAGGTGTGACATGTTGTCCTTTTAGTATGACATGTAACATATGCATTGAAAGATCAGTACCCCAAGCTGACAGTAGCTGGACATGTTTCATACTACTTTGTCAATATGGTCACCCTGGGAAACTGCACGGAGTTTCTAGACCTCAGATACTTCAATTTGCAAAGATTTTATAATTATGCCTTGGTACTTGTACAGTGTAGGCCAGAAGGAGTTGCACTGTATATTTGTAGTTGTAGAGAAAACTTACAGTACTGTATGAGGAAGTTGGATAAGACAGAGAAAGAGGTGAGGGTGCTGTAGGGTATATATGAGGACAGTGTACGGTAGAGATGACTGATGTAATCAGGGCTCTGAGCTCTTTTTTGGGTTTGCAGTTGTGATGGACAGGGTGACGGATAATATCAGATTGTAGTCTTCATAGGCTATGATGTTTGTAGATGACACTGTGATCTATAGTGTGCATTAAGAACAGGTTGAGTCATACTTGGAAAGATGGAGATATGCTCTGGAGAGATGGGGAATGAAAGCGTTATTGAATATTGACATTGCAAGGAGTAGATGTAGCAAAGGTAGACAAGTTTAAATACTTGAGTTCAGCTGTTCAAAGAAATGGAGAGTGGTAGAAAGGTGAAGAAGAGAGTGCAGGCAGGGCGGAGTCTGTGGGGAAGAGTGATAGGAGTGATTTGTCAAAAAAAAAGAAAAAAAAAGAAAATGGTGTATAATTAGAAGTAACCCTCGAACACTGTGGTAGACACTGGTGGTTAGGAAAGCTGGGTGCAGATACTATGCTGCCAGAAGGAAAAAAAATGCATTGAAAATGTTTTTGCAGAATGTATTGATTTTCTTCTCCAAATTAAATATGGGGAATAAGAAATTATGGATCTTGAATGACATCTGACCACCTCTTTCTAAACGGCGTGTTTGATTGATGTCATGAGGAAGAATGTGTGAATTCTCGAGGGAGCTGAAGCTAATGATTACTGATGTGATCACTCTGTGGTTATTTTGGCACCTTTAGTAAAGTGAGTTGATTAAATCAGTTGTTTCATTTATCAAGAAAAACCAGTGAGGTCTTTATCTTGTTCCAGCTCATCAAATGGGAGGACTTGCTTATTTTAAATTGATCTATCTCGCTGATAGAATTACACAAAATGTTTAAAAATGCCTAAAATGTGCCAAATATTAGGTTATTGTGTACAGTCTGTCAACAGTCCTTGTTGGTTTAATCATCTAGTTTGGCTAAGTTATTTAGAATATTCAGAAACTATTCATGTTGGTACAACAAAACCTTGTTCTACTTTCAAGAATACCAAAATGCAGTCAGCCCATCTTTCAAAATGATGTATGTCGTCGTAGCTCCATACACTACACAAGCAGGGAACTATGAAGATTAAAGTATTTATAACTCCAAGATGCCAGAAATGGTATTACTCAAAAGAAACAGCCACAGTGCTTTTGTGACAGTATGTGAAATCTGTGTTTAACCCACTGAGTCCCACAGTGTGGATTTTTAAGGAATGCTTTCCTTCAAACAAAATCACTAAAGTTGCACTGTTTATCATTGCCATTAATTATAAATATTTAAATTATCTTCAGACTTTCAAATTTCCAGTAGTTCTTGAACTAATCACATGCCCAGGATGTTTCTGTCAGGAAAAGTAACCAGTGTTATTTCATCAAAATCACAGTACCTCTGAAAACAAATGGCCAGAAAAAAAAAAAAAAAAAAAAAATTTGCTTGCAGCAGATTCTGTTAATCCATAAACATTGTGTTCCGCATCACAGCTGTGAAGCCTCGAATGCCTCAGCTCAAACCAACAGTCATGTGACAGAAATTCAGCGACTTTTTACCTGGTTTTGATTTTGGAAGAATGTTGGTATGTAGATTTCATCCTTAAAAGTAAAAAAACAAAACAAACAAAAAACAAATTTATCAAAGAATTTTTCTTTCATTTTTTGATTTATGACATTCTGTCTGTTGTACTGCACAGCATTCAGTTTTGAGTTCTACCTAATTCTGGTCATTATTGTGCTGTTTCCATAATTACACCCTGAGAATTTCCAAAAACGTCATCTCAGTTAGGCAGATAAGAAATTCTAAATGCATTAATCTGCTTTATAATTAAATGATGTAAGCTTAATAATGAAAAGCTACTAAATATTTCTAATTATAAATGTAAATGAGTCACTTTTCGCCTTCAAAAAGCATAATTTTATCTAGGTCATTTTCTGCAATTTATTGGTGAAATGGTTATATTTAAGAATTACATTTTTATTAAGTCTAAATGTTTTGTAACCATTTTCTTTACTGAAATGTTGACAAAATCTCAAATTGATTTACCGTATTTCTGTGATTAAACACCTCACCTTAAATACGGGCCTGCCTCATTTACAGGGTGGGCCAATAAAATGTTACCACTTTTTGATTGTACACAGGTTTTTGACATGAGAACCTATTTGAAAATTTTATTTACAGACTTGTAACAGAAACATCAAATTAACATTTGATACCAAAGGTTTCCCACTTTGTCTCTGTTTTTCTGCACAGTTCAATAATTGATGACATGTTCAATCCGTACTCCTCTTCTTTGGATTACAGCTGCAACACGCACATTGAAGTTTGTGATGACATTGGCACACATCTCAAGAGGGATTCTCCAAATTTCTTTTTCATCCCTTTCTCTTTTTTTGTGATTTCTCTGGAGTCTTCTGCTGAGGTTTGCAGCTGCTGCCAGCTTGCCACAGTATACTGATGGACGTCGGGTCACAGATTCTTCTGAATGTGATGTGAACGCAGCTTGCATCAGTGGTGACAGTTCAGGCAGAAAAGGGCCTTTCAAAGCTTACTGTGTGAAGGAACTGTGTCAGGTTTGGCTTGGTACCACTGCCTCTTTTGGCACGATCAGGCAAGATAGAATGTGTGTGTGCATGCGTGCGTGTGGACATGCGCACACGTGTGCCTTCAGCTCTTAAAAGCAGGCCCTCTTGCACATTATGACTCCATACGCAACACGCCTGGCATTTCAAAGAGGCGGCCATTTATTGGAAACACAAATGCCCCATTTAGAAAGCCCTGATATAGAAACGTTTTTACTCCACCTAAATGCGCTGCCCATCGTTCTCTTATCTTGCTTTTTGTGTTTCCTCATTTTAATGGACATACTAATTTCCCTGTGAAAATCTGTCGTATTTGGGGAAAAATGAAGTTCCTTTGCTCTGCAGTTTGGGGAAATACATAACAAGACTGCTGTTCGGGAGTAATGTAGTTCTTGCCTAATTGATGCTATATAGTAAACGTACATGTATGTGGGAAACTGGATAAACAGATGCTCCCAGCGTTAATTTTTGTTTGTCATAAAAGCATATTTATGATCTGGCAGGGGTTTTGTACCATATACTGTTGACACCTAATACAAGAACATTTGTAAGTCAGAGCATGTCTTAGAGTTCATTTAAATTCATAGGGCATAGATGGAGTATGGCATAGTATTTATCATTATTTTCCACCATGCTATTGACATTTTTAATTTAGATATGAAACTTGAACTTGAACTTATTTATTTGGCACACAACTCGTCAATAACAAAAACTGACATACAATTCCACAGTGACGCGCCCACCTCATATATATATATATATATATATATATATATATATATATACACACACATACATACATACATACATTACCTACCCCCAGAGCAAGCACACAGGCGACAGTGGTAAGGAAAAACTCCCTCTGATGTATTGAGGAAGAAACCTCAAGCAGACCAGACTCTAAGGGGTGACCCTCTGCTTGGGCCATGCTACCAACACATTTAACAACACAAACTCAAATTCCATTATCATAAACATATCAAGTGAACACTGTGTCTTCGTCTACATACATATATAGTATACATGTATACACACACCAACATACACCTACACATACACACACACATATATATATATATATATATATATATATACACAACCCCTAGCAAAAATTATGGAATCACCAGCCTCGGAGGATGTTTATTCAGTTGTTTAATTTTGTAGAAAAAAAGCAGATCACAGACATGACACAAAACTAAAGTCATTTCATATGGTAACTTTCTGGCTTTAAGAAACACTATAAGAAATCAGGAAAAAAAATTGTGGAAGTCAGTAACGGTTACTTTTTTTAGACCAAGCAGAGGGAAAAAAATATGGAATCACTCAGTTCTGAGGAAAAAATTATGGAATCATGAAAAACAAAAGAACGCTCCAACACATCACTAGTATTTTGTTGCACCACCTCTGGCTTTTATAACAGCTTGCAGTCTCTGAGGCATGGACTTAATGAGTGACAAACAGTACTCTTCATCAATCTGGCTCCAACTTTCTCTGATTGCTGTTGCCAGATCAGCTTTGCAGGTTGGAGCCTTGTCATGGACCATTTTCTTCAACTTCCACCAAAGATTTTCAATTGGATTAAGATCCGGACTATTTGCAGGCCATGACATTGACCCTTTGTGTCTTTTTGCAAGGAATGTTTTCACAGTTTCTGCTCTATGGCAAGATGCATTATCATCTTGAAAAATGATTTCATCATCCCCAAACATCCTTTCAATTGATGGGATAAGAAAAGTTCCAAAATATCAACGTAAACTTGTGCATTTATTGATGATGTAATGACAGCCATCTCCCCAGTGCCTTTACCTGATATGCAGCCCCATATCATCAATGACTGTGGAAATTTACATGTTCTCTTCAGGCAGTCATCTTTATAAATCTCATTGGAACGGCACCAAACAAAAGTTCCAGCATCATCACCTTGCCCAATGCAGACTCGAGATTCATCACTGAATATGACTTTCATCCAGTCATCCACAGTCCACGATTGCTTTTCCTTAGCCCATTGTAACCTTGTTTTTTTCTGTTTAGGTGTTAATGATGGCTTTCGTTTAGCTTTTCTGTATGTAAATCCCATTTCCTTTAGGCGGTTTCTTACAGTTCGGTCACAGACGTTGACTCCAGTTTCCTCCCATTCGTTCCTCATTTGTTTTGTTGTGCATTTTCGATTTTTGAGACATACTGCTTTAAGTTTTCTGTCTTGACGCTTTGATGTCTTCCTTGGTCTACCAGTATGTTTGCCTTTAACAACCTTCCCATGTTGTTTGTATTTGGTCCAGAGCTTAGACACAGCTGACTGTGAACAACCAACATCTTTTGCAACATTGCGTGATGATTTACCCTCTTTTAAGAGTTTGATAATCCTCTCCTTTGTTTCAATTGACATCTCTCGTGTTGGAGCCATGATTCATGTCAGTCCACTTGGTGCAACAGCTCTCCAAGGTGTGATCACTCCTTTTTAGATGCAGACTAACGAGCAGATCTGATTTGATGCAGGTGTTAGTTTTGGGGATGAAAATTTACAGGGTGATTCCATAATTTATTCCTCAGAATTGAGTGAGTCCATTTTTTTTTTTTTCCCTCTGCTTGGTCTAAAAAAGTAACCGTTACTGACTGCCACAATTATTTTTCCTGATTTCTTATGTTTCTTAAAGCCAGAAAGTTGCCATATGAAATGACTTTAGTTTTGTGTCATGTCTGTGATCTGCTTTTTTTCTACAAAATTAAACAACTGAATAAACATCCTCCGAGGCTGGTGATTCCATAATTTTTGCTAGGGGTTGTGTGTATATATATATATATATATATATATATATATATATGTGTGTGTGTATGTGTGTGTAATTATGTATGTATGTGTAGGTGTATGTTGGTGTGTGTATACATGTATACTATATATGTATGTAGACGAAGACACAGTGTTCACTTGATATGTTTATGATAATGGAATTTGAGTTTGTGTTGTTAAATGTGTTGGTAGCATGGCCCAAGCAGAGGGTCACCCCTTAGAGTCTGGTCTGCTTGAGGTTTCTTCCTCAATACATCAGAGGGAGTTTTTCCTTACCACTGTCGCCTGTGTGCTTGCTCTGGGGGTAGGTAATGTATGTATGTATGTATGTGTGTGTATATATATATATATATATATATATATATATATATATATATATATATATATATATATATATATATATGAGGTGGGCGCGTCACTGTGGAATTGTATGTCAGTTTTTGTTATTGACGAGTTGTGTGCCAAATAAATAAGTTCAAGTTCAAGTTTCATATCTAAATTCAAAATGTCAATAGCATGGTGGAAAATAATGATAAATACTATGCCATACTCCATCTATGCCCTATGAATTTAAATGAACTCTAAGACATGCTCTGACTTACAAATGTTCTTGTATTAGGTGTCAACAGTATATGGTACAAAACCCCTGCCAGATCATAAATATGCTTTTATGACAAACAAAAATTAACACTAGTTTTGTGTCATGTCTGTGATCTGCTTTTTTTCTACAAAATTAAACAACTGAATGAACATCCTCCGAGGCCGGTGATTCCATAATTATTGCCAGGGGTTGTAGATATACATACATGCACATACACAAATGAATGTTACTGAACAAGTTCACAATTACAACTGACAACACAAAGTCATCATACTTCATTAGAAACAGTTCATTAGAAACTTCATTGTTTGCAGAATCTTGATCTTTTTATTTTTTTGATGTGTTGTCTTAAAACATTTGTGTGAATTTGTCCAGGGTAGAAGTCTATACCAGATCACGGTATTGTTGAAGTAGTGGTAAAAGACATTCGGTACATGTACTGGTAATGCTGTCCCCATTTTTTTATATATCAGCACTGGATGTGGCAAGCCGTTAAGTCGCCTGTTTGTACAGCAGGTCTGAGATGAAAAAACAGTTTGCATCGTCTCTTTGTTTCACAGCACGGTTAAGCTGCAATCAACGCATCCTCTGGCTATGTTAGTGTAGCTAAAATGGAAGATAAAAATAGAGGAACACACATGAGGTGAGTTTTACAAACCTAATTACACTTTGCTTTTCTTTCAAAGTCTGTGCTTGTCCTCTGGCTGTGTTAGTACAGCTAAAACAGAAGATAAAAATAGAGGAACACACCCACGGTGAGTTTTACAAACCTATTTACACTTTGCTTTTCTTTCAAAGTCTGTGCTTGTCCTCTGGCTGTGTTAGTACGGCTAAAACAGAAGATAAAATAGAGGAACACACCCGCGGTGTTTTACAAACCCATTTACGCTTTGCTTTTCTTTCAGAGTTCGTGTGTGTCCTCTGGCTGTGTTAGCACAGCTAAAACACATTTTGTTATAGTTAATTTTATTTGGTATTTCTGCTTTATTTTATGTATTTGCTAAATTAGAATGAGGTTTGTTTCACTTGGTATTAATGTTTTCCATCCGACATGGTTTGAAAGTAATTTGAAATGTTCACTGTTTTGCATTAGGGTTGTAACAAATGATTATTTTCACTTATGAATAATCAGCTGATTCATTGATTAGTTGTTGGTCCCCAACATATCAGAAAATGGTGAAAAATGTTGATCAGTGTTTTCCGGAGCTCTCCATAATGCACTAAATGGTCTTCCTTTGTCCAAACACAGCAATATTCACTTTACTGCCAGTGAGCACAACTGTATAATAGAAAATATTTACTTTTAAGAAGGTGAAATCAGGCAATTTGGATATCTAAAAATGATGAAACCACGAATTAGATTTTTGCTTGAATTATCCCCTCTAAGGAGAAGTAAAAGTTTACTAGGTTGGAAAACAAAAAAAAATCTGTTTCATAACAAGTTATAAGAAATGTAACATATGTAACTGTGAGATTGGAATAGATTCATCTCCATTGAAATATGACCAGGAACTTTTGTTATGATGTCAAACAGCCTAAGTTGAAGCATGTAAAAGTTCAGAAAAATAATAATCCATCTATCCATTTCCTATGCCCACTTATTCTTATCATTGTTTTCTCGTTTTGGTGGGTTAGTAAAAGTCTCACTTCAATAATAACTGCAATTAAGGGTCAGATGTATCAGGTTAATGCTCAATGCTTCAATACTAGTGTTTTATTTTCAAAATAATTTTTTGCATGTGAATGTAATATTTGACTATATTAAAGGTATTGTGTCAGTGGGTTTTTTAAGATTTAAGTCATGAAAAGAATATTCTTTGGTACCACTATAATTTTATTCCTTAGCATTTAGATAAGGGATTCATAATATGATATTTCCAGTATGATCAAAATTCATGGTTTCTGGAAACAATTTCAAATTTCAGCCCCTGAGGGGGAGAAATTCAAGGGATCAGATGCTATGACCAACATTTGGTAGGTTTGGAAGTGATTTACAAGAAATCTTGTGGATGTTGACGTAAGATGGGTCACAGATAATCTCAAAACATCACATGTGCACACTTGCTTTGCATGATTGCATGAGAACACTGAAGGAAAAGACAGTATTCACTATGGAGTTTCCTCCCAGATAAATATGTCCTCTTCATTTAAATGAGATGTAATTTTACAACATGTTACAAAAAATAAGTCTACATCATTATGCTTGTATTTCTGTAGAAACTAAACTTTCTCAGTTTTATGAAATTTGAAAGGCCGCATAGCTTTAATTGCAATCACAAGGCAAAAACAATGTTTCCGACAGAACTGGCTGAGTGAGTTCATTTATTTCCAAAGCATTTATCAGTGTTACAGCTAAATGTGGAAAATACAGAAAATTTGAATAATTACGTTCCAGGATGATTTATGATTTGCACCCCCAAATTTTTCCAAAGTCCTTCTTAATGATTATCAAAATAGTTGTTTATTAATTTAATTTTATTGTTGCAGTACATACAGCTGTAGATGGTATGAGCCTGTATGGGTTGAGTTAAATTTAAAGCGACTGCAGCCACAGAGTTACTCGGCCCTTCAAACAGACCATTCCACTGAACTGACATGTCATCAGTCACAGCTTTGCATCATTCCTGTCACTACGAATCCAGCTTATGCAGCTCAGT
This sequence comes from Thalassophryne amazonica, assembly GCF_902500255.1. Lineage (NCBI taxonomy): Eukaryota > Metazoa > Chordata > Actinopteri > Batrachoidiformes > Batrachoididae > Thalassophryne > Thalassophryne amazonica. The sequence goes on from NC_047114.1 coordinate 96,474,819, forward strand.
TGCTAATAACTGCAGCCACAGATAGATCTAGAGCCCTTTGTTTTCTCTAATTTTCCAGTCTTTATTTAAAAAAGAAAAGAAGTGAAACTTGTATGTTCAAAAACTCAGTGATTACACCCCCTCACTGACCTTCAGTTTAAAAGTCCTGTGAGGGTTTTGTGCAGTCTGGACACAGACTCTGAGATGCTACAAATATCCGTATCTTTTTCACCCAGACTCCACGAATGGAAAACCTCTTTTGCCTGCCAAAGATTGTGACTGTTTGTACCCAAATCCGTCTGGTTCTGTTTTTAACTTTTGAAGGGGATTATTTAGCTATTAAACCCTTGACTTCGGAACAGTTTAGCTGTCGTTGATTCCTGTGTTGGCCTGGGGTTTGATTCACTGTAATGTATGAGTTTTACTTTGTTGGATTTCTCTGTTCTTCAAAACACGTGCTGGATTGTTGTCACAGTAACACGTATGCAGAATGGCAGACAGGTTTCATTAAATATAAATGGGATTATTTGATTGATGTAAATTCTGCCTTCTCAGGAAATCTGCCCAAACCTTCGTGGTGATATGCTTGTGGTAGTCACTGGTAACGAGCTGTGCAGCGATGACATAAAGGGCAGTGCAAGTGGTGAGAATATTGCATAACCATCAAGATTACTTTTACAATGGTACATTACTAGGGATGGGTATGGAAAACTGGTTCCTCTTAAGAATCTATAAGAAATTATTCGATCCACCGACATTAATAGCCTTTTTGCTTAACGATTTCCTTGTCGGTTCTTAAGTTCACATTACGCCTGAGTGGCCGTTGTTTTTGAGACTGTAACGGGAAAATGATCATTTCTCTACATTGATTATGGCCCGTTGTTTCTGAGAAGCTGCGAAACAAAGCAGGGGGTCACAGCACAAGCTGCGAAGCAGTCTCAGATGCAACAAAGCACGTCGAAGCAGTGAAGCGCAAGCAGCAGGTCCCCAATTTCTTCATTAACCTCAAAACCATTAAAAGATGTCAATTGTGAGCCACCTTTGTGCTGATTAAAGTCACTAACTGGGACTCTTGTCTTGTTGCGGGCAAGAAACAAGAATCATTCTCTGTTCTGCACCGGAGTTTTCTCCGATGGTCCTTTGGCTTGAGCTGGATCCGCTTCGCTGGTTTGTAAACTGAAGCTTGGGAAAAGGTAATATTAATAATATCCTCTGTTTTGGTGGATTAGCTGCACAGCTCCAAACGCTGCGCAGCTGTCTGCCGAGTAAAGATGGAAAGAAAGATTTCGGTCAGAATTAATAACTTCAAAACAAATTGCTGTTTTAAATTAAATGACAGCCCTTTCCAGACGTTGTAATATAAACAATCAACTACAACTCACCAAAACTGTTTTTTTTTTTCCCTCCCAAAATGAGACATCCTCCATCTGCAAGAGTTCAGCTCCGAGTCTATGGAGTTAAATTTGTCTCAGAAAGAAAATACTTTTGACAAAAATGTCTTTCTATTTATGTCCAGAGATCTAGGATCCACCATGTACAGATTTTATTTATTTTGCTTTATGTCCAGAGCTCAAGGATCCACCATGTATAGATTTTATTTTTATTTATGTCCAGAGATCTGGGATCCAGTGAACATGTACAGATTTTATTTCGTATTTTTTATGTCCAGAAATCAAGGATCCAGTGACCAATTTCATGTTTATTTAGTTTAAGACTCAGTAAAATGTTGTTGACATAGAAAACCTGTAAAGCCTACTTTTAGTAGGCTTTGAAGTGCCTTGAGGCAACTCTGTTGTGATTTGGTGCTAAATAAATGAAAATAAATTGAAAAATTGAAATTAGTACACAGAAAATTCACAGGAGGTATTGATAAGGAAATCAGTAAAGAATCTGATCGATAAGTGGAATCGATAATGGCATAGATTAAAATCTTATCAATACTCATCCCTATACATTACACTCTTGCACCATATTTCTTGGCTGCTTGAGAGTTGTTTGATTATTCTGTATTTATCACCATAAAGCTTGTATCAATACACATGCAGCTTACTTGTATTATTTATGTTCTCTTTTCCTCGCTTTCTGACTTGACTTTCTCTAAAAACTGTAGTCAAGGTCTGAAATGTATGTGTGATTCGCATATTGTCACCGCCCATCCATCCTTTTATAAATATGCAATGTTTACATGTGTTTTGTGTAAACTGGAGATGGTGTCAGTGTTTGAGATTTTGCCATGTCTTCTGTTTTATTTTCTGGTCTGTTTTGTTATTTTTTGTTCATTGGTTTTCTGTGTGTGTTTATTTTCTTGCCGCATTTTTTTTTTTTTTTTTGCTTGGGTCTGTCTGTCTCTATCTCTCTTGTCTGTCTTCTGGTCTGGCCATACCCTTGCTCTGGTGCTTTCCACGCATGTGTTTCTAATCTGTAGCTCATCACCTAGGTGTATGTAAGATCCACCGGTTGCACCTATTGCCCGCCAGATTGATGTGCCTTGTGCCTTTGTTTCCAGCTCTGTTGCTCGTGTTTCCTCATCCTGCTAGCCTCCTTGTGTTTATGACCACCTGCCTGTTTATTCGACCACGCCTTAGCCTGATGTTAGTTGTTAATAATATTAACTATTGGAGCAACAGCTTGATGTCATATTTCGTATTATCTATATGTGGCAACATGTAGCCTTCATTCACTGTCTTTTTTTTGCTGTGTTCTGCAGGGAAAAGGTTATTATAGTTCCAGCACATGAAAAAGCACCTGGTGCCTTTTTAGGTTTGTGCAACTGCTGTGCACATTAAAATAAACAAGGAGAGAGAGAGAGAGACAGAGAGAGAGAGAGAGAGGAGAGAGAGAGAGAGATTTCCGCTATCATGTGGATCCATGTCTGCAGCCTCGCTGGATCAGACGGTGTCCTGACCCTGATGTTTATCTTCTTACATCATCACCATGCCAGTTTCAGAGAGTAAATCAGAGCACATATCTGTTTGTGTACATGTGTATGCATGTATACCAGTTTTTCAGCTTCTGATGCGCACAAATCTGAAGTGGCGTTAGCATTTCTCTTGCACATCGAGAGCAGATCAGAAATGTTTAGCTTGTAAGTTTTCACATGATACCGCTCGCCAAAAAATAAAGTAAAAAGCAGTAGTTGTTCATCTTGGTTGCACAATGGAAGAACAGTTTAACAATCTGTTGACTTAAAGATGCAGGAAGGCTGCTTTATTAACAAGTTATTTATGTATTTATTTTGTGAATAACTTATTAACTTTATATATGCTAAGCTTGTATGTGTCACTGGAACACTACCACAAAAAAAAAAAACTAAACTGAGAAGATGATGTAGAGCATGCACATAAAGCTAAATTGTTTACATGCTGTAAACAAACCTACAGTCTGGGGGGGGGGGGGGGGGGGCAAGTTAGAGTGTAGCAGCAGAAGCGAGAATTTTACAAGGTGGCACACTGACAAAAATGAAGTCTTTTTAATTTGACTTGTTGCGTCCGTGTCTCAGCCAGATTCGTCACAGCCGAAAACTGTTGTCCACATAGGACGCTCTTGTTTTAGAAGATGATGTCTGGAAATACTCTAATTCCTTATTGTGGAAATTGCTTGTGAATAAATGCAGGGTGGAGTTGTTTTTGAAGAAGTCCCTCTATGTTTACGTTTCCTCTTGATTTTTGCCGTTGACGCTATCAGGTCACGCTACACACCCTCTGTTTCTTGCAACACACCGGGGAGGAACTTTTATTCTTGAATGGATATTCAAAAAATATTGTTCAGAAAATGTTTATTCCCACATCCAAAAGCTGCTCACAAAAGCATGAAATAAATAATTTTGGCAATTAATTTCTGTTTTACTTCCAAGGCCAAGCCTGTCGCCCAACCAATCACCGATATTGTATTGGACACGATTGTGTAGTAAACTAATCACGATCGTCGTACTATCGCTCTGAGATCCAAATGTATAAAACATTGTTTTGTTTTTTTTGTTTGTTTTGTTTTTAGTGTTTCATGTTCTCCATCCTCATTAAATCCATTTAAAGCCCAAGTGCATAGTCTTGTTCAAGAAATTGGCTGACTGTCATGGGCTTGTTGGATTACAATAATGTTTTTTTGTTTTTTTTGTCCAGTCATTTTATATTTTTATTTTTTATTTATTGAGGATTTATTTCATTTATTTAAAAGAAAAACAGAAAAGCAAAATTAACAAAACATTACAAACCACTGAACGAAAAGGAGCAGTTTATATAAAAATATATAAAATATTATATAAAAATTAATGGCAAAAATATCTGCATTAAATTTGTAGAATGTCAAAACATTTTGTCTAAAATGGAAATCTTTTTTGTCACAAAGGTTAAAATACCGTTGATCATTGTCTGGGATAATGAGGAAAAATGGACAGAAAACATGATTGATATCAAATTTTTAAATTAACTTATCTCAATTTTCACCATACAAGTGCCAATTGTCAAGTATCTGTACATGTACTTAATATGTGCACAATATTTATTGTCACTCAGTAAAATATAATACTGTGCAACTGATACTTTACAGTTGATTATATGACACATGATACAGTGGAAACTTGTCATAAAGAAATCTATTATAATAACAAATTCCTCATAAAATAAAGTAATTGTTTTGTTTGTTTTGTAATTTCTGTTGGTATCATGGCCTAAGCAGATGGTCGCCCCTTTAAGTCTGGTCTGCTTGAGGTTTCTTCATCAGAGGGAGTTTTTCCTTACCACTGTTGAATGTGTTCTTTCTCTGGGGGTTGGTAAGGTTAGATCTTACTTGTGTGAAGCGCCTTGAGCCAACTTTGTTGTGATTTGGTGCCATATAAATTAAATAAAATGAAAATAAATTGAAATTAATTTTTGCATTCAAAGTGTTAATTTTAAATTTTTGTTCTTTATTTTTTATTATTTTTTGCAACCCTGATATTATAAAAATTTGGATATCAAGTAATTTACTTGTCCCATGGATATTTCTTGTCCCAAAGAGGTTTTGATCTCAATGGAATTCTATCTGGTTAAATAAAGGTTATTGTTATGTTTATAATAAGGTTCCACTCTAATGCAGTAGATTAAACAGAATATAATACCGTAGAATTGCACCATTTGACACATCAGAATTTTTTTTTTTTTTTTTTTACAAATCTTTTCTAATTCTTTAATAATTTGGTTATGTACAGTTAGGGAATAACCCTAACTTTACAGTACACTAAAGCTCAATTTGCGACCATATAACCAGCATGAATGTCTGCAAATCATCAGACACAAGGAGGTTATTCCCATTTTAATCCAATTCCATCGTTTGCAGTGTTTATTTTTCTGTAGGTAATTCAGTCGGGGAGGCTTACTGCGAGGCAGCGTCGCTCCAACAGCGGTCAGGGCGCGGAGTAATCCAATGTGAAATGGTAATTCTGTGTCAGAATCCACATCAGTACTTTGGGTACGGTACCTTAAATTCACCCATTTCCATTCGTGTGGTTTCATTTGCAGCGGTGTGTTTGCAGTGATTTTCGTGTATGTTGTGCTGCTGTTTGATTTTTAAACAAATGACGGCATCTCAAAACCTCACTCTGTACACATTTAAAATAATTGTACACAGTCAGTGCCGTTATTCAGAGGCCGTCTCATCTGTGAAATTTCACACTAATTCGTAGAAAACGGCAACATTCATCATAAGTTGGTGGTGTTTTCTGTCTAAACTCGACTGTGCGCTGATCTCATCCGGGGACAGTGATCTGATACAAATGCGGGATCGGTACGCTTTCACCTTTAGGTTCATATTTCAGAAGAAAAAAGTAAATTAACCAATTTAATTTATGTTTCCAAAGTTTCTGGGTGTTATAATCTGGTCACTCGCTTTGACTGGTTGATTCTGACACAACACGTTGAGGGGGATGACTGCGCCTCCTGCACTGACTCCGCCTTCGTACACACAACATGAACTTGAGTGACACTCGATCTGTGAAAATGAGATGAAATGTCAGTGACTTGTGGAAACAAATGTGCCTGTGTGTATAATTGTAGTGTGCAGAGTCATACTGTGTATTCTGTGTACACCAAACCATCGCCTGTGTATTGTACGGTTCAGTACAGCGACATGTATTGTGATGCCCCTATTATTAATGCATTAGTTCCATAAAAAGCCAGAAAATGGTGAAAAATATTGATCGTTTTGAAAGTCCAAAATAAAACCAGAACCAGTATTTCACTTTAAGAAGCTGAAATCAGAGAATTTGGACACTTAAACAACAAAAAACAAACTCAAAACAATTAATCAATTGCTAAAGCAGCTCATGATTAATTTAATAATTGATTGATTGAGTTGTTTCAGCTCGAGAACAGACTCAGACCAGCCAGCGTTCCTCGTGGATCAGGAGTCCAGATGTTGGCCATTTTCAATATGTCACTTCCAGCTTTTATTTTGCTTTGAGCTAGAGAACGTCTGTAGGCACGTAGATTTGCAGGACTTTGGGGTGTCTTTAACTTGAAACCCCAACCATCTGCTTTGGCAGAAGGTGGCTTAAAAGCCAATTTCTGCATTTCTGGACTTCTTTGAACGTTGTCAGAGATGTTGTATTCATTGTTCATTGTCATTCACTAGATTGTCAGCATTTTTCCTTTTAATCATATGTGGGACACGGCTGTGCAATATGGGTGTGTGTATTAGGGATATGTGCAATATGCATGAGTCATATGTGGGAGACAGATGTGCAATAGGGGTATGTGCAATGTTGGTGTGTGTATTAAGTTATGTGCAATATGCATGAGTTATGTAATTATGCCATGACAGTTTTATTTGTGCAGCTCTTGGAGTCCAAGACAGATTTCCTGGAAGGGACAATAAAGTGTATCGTAATGCAGTTCTGGTTGTCACAACACGATGGTGAAGTCTGGTTTAAAGCTGTGCATGAAGTGGTTTGCTGAAGGGTCTGTGGCTGTTGGAGACGCCCACCAGCTGTTACCTTGCTGCCCTGCCACCCTGAACTTGGACATAAACACTCATTTCCTTCTATCTCTCGCTCTTTTCTTAAATATCCTTTAAAAGGGAGTTGTTGTGTGTAGCTGTCAGAGTTGGCTCTGTTTTGAAGTGAGGCCATGGACATTATGCAACAATGTCTGTAAGCCATCAGTGACTGTACCTCACTGTGTTCCGGGCCTGCCCAGGCCTGCTTATCCCAGGTCTGTCTGTACAGGCTTTTCAGTCCCCACAGAGGGGAACGCGTGGGGCCATAAACTGAGTCGTATCACTGCAGTACTATGTGGGAAAACTGCAAGTTTTAGTATTTGTCAGTACAGCCGTGCATGCAGTATTCAGAGACTCGCTGAGGTAGTATTGTAGTGTGAGAGTGTAAATGTCCACTGGCACCTTGGACATCCGATAGTAGGTGTGACTGCTTGTTTTTTTGCAGCCCGTCTCTTCCTGTCACGGCTCCTGCAGTTCTGCACAGCAAGGACAAATCTCAGCCCACTTCATATATAAGCCTCCTTATTTTTGCTTTTTCCATTTGCTGAGCTGTAATCTGATACGGCCAAGGCCGTTGGCAGTCAGCCCTCTGCAGCGTTGAGCTGTCACGTGTTGCTCGCAGGCACAATGGCGATTCTGAGGCTGTGTGCGATTCCGTGTTTTACAGTATAATCCCGTCCACTGCTGTCCGCCCGTTGACCAACTGTTCCCACTGCTTCTGGCTCTGCAAATCCCCTTGTACAACATTCCCCAATCCCTCAGATAACATTCAGCTTCATAAATAGATCAGCAGAGGTGCGTGCCCAAATTTATTTTTATTCACATCCTGGTGACATTGAGGGTTTATGTGCCACCACCAGTTGCTTTCAGAGGAAAGGTGTTGATCAAAGTCTTCTGTCTCACCTGTACTGGAAAGTAGAATGACTGAAATTCTTTCAGACTCTTGTCACATTTGGAAGTGATGAATCACAAAATGGGTTTGTGTCTTGTGGGCCGTTTATATTTGAAAGAGGTCTGGCTTAATTTTTAAGTGGGAAAATGTGGTTGACTGATTCTGGGTTTGTTAATGACTGGCTGGCTGTTTGTAGTCATGCATGTGATGCACGCATTGGCAGATCCACCACAACACAGAACCTCTCCAGATCCTGGATCTAGCGAGACACCTGTCTGATCATTCTGGATAGCTTGAATTTATGGCAAATTGCAGTTAAACTAATAGTGGAACTTGAATTACAGTGAGGAAAATAAGTATTTGAACACCCTGCGATGTTGCAAGTTCTCCCACTTAGAAATCATAGAGGGGTCTGAAATTTTCATCTTAGGTGCATGTCCACTGTGAGAGACATAATGCATAAAAAAAATCCGGAAATCACAATGTTTGATTTTTGAATAATTTATTTGTATGTTACTGCTGCAAATAAGTATTTGTACACCTGTGAAAATCATTGTTAATATTTGGTACAGTAGCCTTTGTTTGCAATAACAGAGGTCAAACGTTTCCTGTAGTTTTTGACCAAGTTTTCACACACTGCAGTAGGGATTTTGGTCCACTCTTCAATACAGATCTTCTCTAGATCTTTCAGGTTTGGGGTTTCAGCTCCCTCCAAAGATTTTCTATTGACTTCAGGTTTGGAGAATGGCCAGGCCACTCCAGGACCTTGAAATGCTTCTTACGGAGCCCCTCCTTAGTTGCCCTGGCTGTGTGTTTGGGGTCATTGTCATGCTGGAAGACCCAGCCATGACCCATCTTCAATGCTCTTACTGAGGGAAGGAGGTTGTTTGCCATACATGACCCCATCCATCCTCCCTTCAATACGGTGCAGTCGTCCTGTCCCCTTTGCAGAAGAGCACCCCCAGAGTATGATGTTTCCACCCCCATGCTTCACGGTTGGGATGGTTTTCTTGGGGTTGTTCTCATCCTCTAAACATGGTAAGTGGAGTTGATTCCAAAAAGCTCTATTCTGGTCTCATCTGACCACATGACCTTCTCCCATGCATCCTCTGGATCATCCAGATGGTCTCTGGTGAACTTCAAACGGGCCTGGACATGTGCTGGCTTGAGCAGGGGGACCTTGCTGCCCTGCAGGATTTTAAACCATGACAGCATCATGTGTTACTAATGTAATCTTTGTGACTGTGGTCCCAGCTCTCTTCAGGTCATTGACCAGGTCCTCCTGTGTAGTTCTGTGCTTTCTCAGAATCATCCTTATCCCACAAAGTGAGATCTTGCATGGAATCCCAGACCGAGGGAGATTGACAGTCATCTTGTGTTACTTCCACTTTCTAATAAATAATCATAACAGTTGTTGTCTTCTACCAAGCTGCTTGCCTGTTGTCCTGTAGTCCATCCCAGCCTTGTGCAGGTCTACAGTTTTGTCCCTGGTGTCCTTAGACAGCTCTTTGGTCTTGACAATGGTGGACAGGTTGGAGTGTGATTGATTGAGTGTGTGAACAGGTGTCTTTTATACAGGTAACAAGTTCAAACAGGTGCAGTTAATACAGGTAAAGAGTGCAGAATAAGAGGGCTTCTTAAAGAAAAATTAACAGGGCTGTGAGAGCCAGAATTCTTGCTGGTTGGTACGTGTTCAAATACTTATTTGCAGCAGGACATACAAATAAATAATTTAAAAAATCATACATTGTGATTTCCAGATTTTTTTTATTTTTTTTAGATTATGTCTCTCACAGTGGACATGCACCTAAGATGAAAATTTCCCTCCATGATTTCTAAGTAGGAGAACTTGCAAAATCGCAGGGTGTTGAAATACTTATTTTCCTCAGTGTATATCAAGTTTAGCATTTCATTGATTCTTCGGGCTCCCCAATGAGTTTTGGGGGGGGAAGAAACCCACTAATACTGAAAATGCCACGGCTCTGGAACTGGCTTACATGACCTCCATATTGTAGTGGACTAACAAGAAACCTACTCATGACGTCCTCATGATTACTACTTGAGCCGTATTTCACAGAGCAGTGAATGCTGATGAATGTAACAAATTTTGGGTTTTGTCAGAGTTCGTGAAAGGCTGCAAAACAGTTGGCAAACAGTTTCTAAGGGTCACAAAAACTTTATTAAACGGCCTCAACTTTATCTAAATTCTGGGTCTTTTAGTGAAGCTTAGGGCTAGTGGCCGGCGATCACCTTAGTATTTCTTCTGTTTTTCTTGTTGTTTAATGCTGACAAATTATACTGTATTTGTTGTCTTTCTGATGCTTGATTCTTTTTTTCTTTTCTCTCTGTTTGAGGTGTGGCTCCATCCAGAAGTGGGAGTGGACATCTTCTTCTGCAGGCCTCTTGTCCTGTGCACCAGCATGGTCTCCCCAAATTTCTTGTATATTTGTATTGTTAATTGTGTCTATAGCATGACCCAAGCAGAGGGCTGCCCTTTTGAGTCTGGTCTGCTTGAGGTTTCTTCCTCAAATCACCAGAGGGAGTTTTTTCTTACCACTGTCACCTGTGTTCTTGCTCTATGGGTTGGTAAGGTTAGATCGTAATTGTGTGAAGCCCCTTGAGGCAACTTTGCTGTGATTATGCGCTATATAAATTAAATAATTGAAATTTAAAACTATTTCTTGTCACAAATAAATTCGTAACATGTTCAAAATTTCTTACCGAATTTATTTTTCTGCAAATGGTTGCAACCATTTGTAAAACAGTTTGACGCGTTTGTAAACGGTTGTAGCACATGTTGCTAACGTTCTTTTTGGTTCGCAACCACTCTCTGACCCAAACAACGTACCTTTTCATCTTCTTTTCTTCCTTCTCTTCTGTGGCAGGATAGTTGCAGCAGCCAGACAGAGCGATTCTGTCGAGGTTGGGGGTCACGCAATGCTTCTTTAATAGCAAGTTTTCTGAAAATTACGATGTCACACAGTAATGCCACCAGTTTGTGATGTTGTTTAATGATTAAAATCCACTTCATAATGCCTTTGCGCATTGCACTTTAGTGATTTAAAATTATGTGGCCATACATTTACTGTGTGGTAAACGCACATTGTACCATTTCTGACATGACTTTCTTATCAAATCCTGCAGCCTGAGTTGAAATGTTGAGGTGTAATGCTTTTGTGCAAGAGTTATTACTCCTCCAAAGTGACTCACATGTGAGTCATTGATCGTATCTTTGTTTTATGTGCTACATGTTGCAACTACCTGATTATTAAAAAAAAGTGCTTGTAAAAAAACACAGTTAAATGTATTCAAGTATCATTAAAAAGTCTCTTGATGTTGGTCTGTCTTTTCAAATCTAACAACACTTTTTACACTTATATCTTAGTATGACTTAAAATGATAAATCACAAAGATTTATAGGTTTTTATTATACTTTAAATATGACATTTATGCAGGTTCTCCAGAGTATTTTCTTTAAACTGATGCTGCTCGAGGTTGAGCAGGTTTTGCAAGTTCAGTGTCATTTTTACCACTTTGGACAGGACGTATATGTCCTGGTAATTTGTCTTTTAATTCGCTAGTATTATCAATAGTGTTAATGGTATTCATGCAAGTAGATAGTGCGTGGGAGTTTGTACCACTGGATGATGGGAAGACCTCATTTTAAATCTATCCACTTTCATTGGTGCACAGACAAACCATAACATTATTAAAATGGATTTTTTTTAATAATGAGAGCATAGACTATATTTATTAATTTGTTTGTGTAATTATTTGTTGATCTTTGCACTCTGATTTTGCTCTTTTTTTCATCTTTTATGGTTACATTATTGACTTTCTCATTTCGGCGTGTTAACCGGCGCCGTCTTTTGTGGACAATCTGTTATTTCCTCACTGCCATTTAAATGACTCATGGGTTTGTCTTCAGTCTTGTACATCATCGTTCTGTCACCTCTTTCTTCATTGCACCTCCACCTCTGCTTCTGATTGGCCGAGAGCTCCTTGTGACCTCTGAGTCATGATGTCGGTTTTTGTCCATGGCCGTGGTCTCTGTGTTTGCCGTCCAAATGGACAGCCTGAGATGTATCACTGTATGACATGACAGATCTAAAGCTCTTCTTGGCTGAGTTTCTGTCGGTCCTGGTGAGAACAAAGCCCAGTTTGTGGCTTTGCTAGTGCAGATTAAGAGGTTCGAGTGTTACTTTGGGGTTATCAGTCTGGAGTGAGCGAGTTTCTGAGCATATAGTCAGAGCTGCAGTTGTTAAATGGCATAAATCTCATTCAGAAACTAATGGATTTTAGTTGGGATAATGTGAAAGCAATGAAAATTTTACTTTTATTAATTTTAGGGGTGGATAAAAATAAAATCTTTAAGTGCATGTCTTATTTTTAGCTACAAACAAAATTGTGGGTACCACTATATTTTATACATACATTTTAATATATGGTCAGAAATAAATGCAAACAAAGTCAATGGACTTTATTTACATCAATCTTTAAGAAATACAAACAGTGAGGTGATTCTGTCTGCAGGAAACGGTTCTCGCGCAGCACTCAGATTTCTGTCAGCTCTTGTCTGCAACAGCATCAAAGTTGATTGAGAATTGGCGATGACATTTAAATCTGAGGCAGAGTATTTACATAAGTGTGAAAATAACATGCAGAATATTTTGTTCTGGGCCGTGTTTCTCTGAATCAAATTTATTTGACTTTTGTTGTGATCTCTGGTGTCCCCGCCCATTTCAATAAATATTTTGTTGAAATTCACATCCCAAGTTGTCATTAAAATTTACATCAACCTACGTTGATGTTTGGTCCAAGGCTTTGCTTTAATTATATTAACCTTTTTTGGATAGAGAAAAGAGCTTTCTCTTATCGTGCCCCTGTTCTGTGGAATGATCTCCCTGCGTCAATAAAACAGTCAGATTCTGTGGAGACTTTCAAATCCAGACTTGAGACGCACTTATTTTCCCTTTCGTGTGGCTAGCATACTAGCGTAGTATGTTACTATGCTTTTTACTCTTTTATTTAATTTCATTAGGAAACTGAGCGGGCTGCTTCGGGCTAGTGGGCAGTGATCACGTTACTATTTCTTCAACTTTCCTGTTGCTTAATGCTGACGAATTTTACCTTAAGTGTAGGTTTTCTGGCCGACTGATTCTGTTTTCCTTTTCTCTCTGTCCGAGATGCGGCTGGATTACATGATTTGGAACGGATGTGGAACAGACTCTACTACAGGAACAGATCCAGCGAGTGGCTCGATGCCCCCCCAATAGTGGACTAGATGCCTGTATCGTAAACCTTATGGCTTAAACAGAGGGTCACCCCTTTGAATCTGGTCTGCTTGAAGTTTCTTTCTTCCTGGTAAGGTTAGACATTACTCATGTGAAGCACCTTGAGGCAGATTTGTTGTGATTTGGCGCTATATAAATGAAGATAAATTGAAATTGAATTGGATAAATATGTTCATCCTCCCCACAAGCAGATTCTCAGGAACAGTCGGCAATACTCTTACTTATTTTTCTGGAGCTGTGGACTTTCAGCCACCTTGGCTGTGCAGGCGCTTCAAACATGATACTCTGTACAGCACAGAAAGCACTTTTTTTTCCTCTCTTTGCACATTTTATTTTACTTGCACCTTTCATTTGCACAATTTATTACTGTGAATTATTCAGTGTTTAGTGTATATTTATACATGCTGTACAGAGAGAGTGGAGTCATGAAGTGAAGTCATATTCCCTGTATGCTGCAGTACTTGGGGAATAAAAGCTGTTCTGATTCTGAGAAGAGATGACAATGCTTAACAATTTCAGTTTATTTCATTTATAGAGCGCCACATCACAACAAAGCGTCCTCAAAGTGCTTCACACAAGGAAGGTTGAACCTTAGCAACCCTAATGTGATTTTGCGCTGAATGGGCTGCTTGAGCACACAGCGTCAGTGGGAGCTCCAGTCTCTCCGCGAGGCTGCTTTCTAAATTTTTTGTTTTTTATTTAACAGGCTGAGTGAGCACAGAGCAGCTGTATTTCCTCCAGTCAGACTGATTTTACTGTAACTATCAAAATTAATACGGTTATCACATGTTTCAGACTGTGGTGGGCGGGGCCATCAACTGTGATGTGTTACATCACTCAAGGCTCATTATGCTTTACGTTTGGTTTGATTTAAGATATTTCCATGCACACATATTACAAAATACATGAATAAACCAAAGTGATTAACTGTGAAAATAATTGATAGTATGTTGATCACGCTAAGTGATTGACGAAGCCCTTGAGGACACGTAGATAAAGACCATGATTTATTGACAAAGCAAAGCCCAGAACTGGTCGGACTGGAAAAGAGTCACAAAGTTGCCTTTTGTTTGTAGTTGTTCCTTAATGCTGATGAGACTTCCACCGCTGACAGACGGGATATCCTTCTGTTGCAATTTTTTCCAGACTCGAGTCGGAAGCACCCACGAGATCGTCTCCTGATTACTGTCAGTCACTGATGCACGAGGCGAGCTTCCAGTGACAGATGCTTTTCATCTCATCCCAAATGGAATTTAGACATAATCTCAGTGTTTGTCTTGCGTTACTGGAATTAGCACCGAGATGTGATAGATTGTGTTAGAACAGCGCAGGACCAGGCGCAATAAAGTCTGAGCCTTATAACCCTACATAGCTCAGAATCCTGCACCGCCGATCTGTCAGAATTCCAGCCGCTGATTCTTCGGGACCGATGACTTTGCTTTTGTTTGCATTGAATAGATCAGGGGCTCTCAAAGTGTGGGAGAGTGAGCCCCCCCCCATCAGAGAACAAATGAAAAGCAGCCTCTCCCCCCCCCCCCCCCATACACACAATTTCAACATCTTCGTGTGTTTCTTTTTCTTTCTTTTTCTTTTTTTTTTTTTACACATCTTAAACCCATTTTAAATATTTTTGTGTTTTTAACGAGCTCTCTGTGCATTTACACATTTTACAGCCTTTGTAAATTTTTAAACTTTCTATTCTTTCACACATTTTACACCCTTTTCAGATATTTTAAACGTGTTTTTAAAAAACTTTCTATTTTTACCTTTTGTCATATTTTAAACTTTTTTTTTTTTTTAAACATTTAAGCATCTGTGTGTTTTTAAATGTCTTTAACAGAACTAACACATTTTAAGATGAATAATATGAATTAAACTTTTATACATATTTAGTCTCTCATCTTGTCCCCCCCCATTGTTTAGTGCGAGTGATGTGTCTGGGTCTTTGATGCTCACAGGCGGCTGATGCGGGGATGAACTACTTTCTTTTTTTTGGGTTGCCCCAAACTCTGTTTTCTCGCAGGTAGATTTACGCACGAAAAATTTTTCTTTTTCCTTTTTTCCGCTTCTTCTTTTGTTGGTTAACAGTGTCTACCGTTAGAACTCTGGCGCCCCCTGGGGGAGCACACCTCACAGTTTGAAACCCACTGGAATAGATTGTTGGTCTGAACTGAGGCAGCTGTCTGTAGATCTCTCCTGCACCGTTTTCTCACGCCTTTGACATCTGGCGCGCTCATGTTTTTTTTTTTTTTTTTTCTTTTACAGCTTGGCACCACATGTCCTTTTTGAAATTCAGACCTCGAGGATCACACGGACGTGTGTTTTTCTTTGAAAGGTGAAGTGAGTCAAAATGGTTGCTGCCATCAGATTTGACCATTTCTAAGGTGAAATTAAAGGTGTGCGTTAGTCTGCAGGTTTAACGGTTTCCTTTATGAAAGCAGAGAGTGACGGTTTTAAAATGTTTGAGTAGCAGTGCAGCGGCAGGCGAAGAGTCACAAGAAAAAAAAATACCATGACACTTGAGCCGTTAATGTTGGAATGGAGATAAAATTATCTTCCATATGTGGAAAAAAATTTTTAAAGTGCCAGTGAAAACTGACCTCTACAACATGACATGAATGAAATAAATATATAAAAGCCAGAATGACAAAACAATGTCGGACTCTGTAGTTTTCTCTGGGCCCCTCCCCAATCAGACCGGGAGTGACATGTTTAGCCGCATGTTCTCCTTGAATTGCTGGCTGTCTGAGTGGTGTCCAAAAAATGAGGTGGGCTTCATAGATAATTGGCAAAGCTTCTGGGGAAAACCTGGTCTTGTTAGGAGAGACGGCATCCATCCCACTTTGGATGGAGCAGCTCTCATTTCTAGAAATCTGGTCAATTTTCTTAAATCCTCCAAACCGTGACTATCCAGGGTTGGGACCAGGAAGCAGAGTTGTAGTCTTACACACCTCTCTGCAGCTTCTCTCCCCCTGCCATCCCCTCATTACCCCATCCCCGTAGAGACGGTGTCTGCTCCCAGACCACCAATAACCAGCAAAAATCTATTTAAGCATAAAAATTCAAAAAGAAAAAATAATATAGCACCTTCAACTGCACCACAGACTAAAACAGTTAAATGTGGTCTATTAAACATTAGGTCTCTCTCTTCTAAGTCCCTGTTAGTAAATGATATAATAATTGATCAACATATTGATTTATTCTGCCTTACAGAAACCTGGTTACAGCAGGATGAATATGTTAGTTTAAATGAGTCAACACCCCCGAGTCACACTAACTGCCAGAACGCTCGTAGCACGGGCCGAGGCGGAGGATTAGCAGCAATTTTCCATTCCAGCTTATTAATTAATCAAAAACCCAGACAGAGCTTTAATTCATTTGAAAGCTTGACTCTTAGTCTTGTCCATCCAAATTGGAAGTCCCAAAAACCAGTTTTATTTGTTGTTATCTATTGTCCTCCTGGTCGTTACTGTGAGTTTCTCTGTGAATTTTCAGACCTTTTGTCTGACTTAGTGCTTAGCTCAGATAAGATAATTATAGTGGGTGATTTTAACATCCACACAGATGCTGAGAATGACAGTCTCAACACTGCATTTAATCTATTATTAGACTCAATTGGCTTTGCTCAAAATGTAAATGAGTCCACCCACCACTTTAATCATATCTTAGATCTTGTTCTGACTTATGGTATGGAAATTGAAGACTTAACAGTATTCCCTGAAAACTCCCTTCTGTCTGATCATTTCTTAATAACATTTACATTTACTTTAATGGACTACCCAGCAGTGGGGAATAAGTTTCATTACACTACAAGTCTTTCAGAAAGAGCTGTAACTAGGTTTAAGGATATGATTCCTTCTTTATGTTCTCTAATGCCATATACCAACACAGTGCAGAGTAGCTACCTAAACTCTGTAAGTGAGATAGAGTATCTCGTCAATAGTTTTACATCCTCATTGAAGACAACTTTGGATGCTGTAGCTCCTCTGAAAAAGAGAGCTTTAAATCAGAAGTGCCTGACTCCGTGTTATAACTCACAAACTCACAGCTTAAAGCAGATAACCCGTAAGTTGGAGAGGAAATGGCATCTCACTCATTTAGAAGATCTGCACTTAGCCTGGAAAAAGAGTCTGTTGCTCTATAAAAAAAGCCCTCCGTAAAGCTAGGACATCTTACTACTCATGCCGGTATTTGGTTAGACTCTTTCTCTCCGATTGTTCTGTCTGAGTTATTTTCATTAGTTACTTCCTTCAAACCATCAACATGTCTATTAGACCCCATTCCTACCAGGCTGCTCAAGGAAGCCCTGCCATTAATTAATGCTTCGATCTTCAATATGATCAATCTATCTTTATTAGTTGGCTATGTACCACAGGCTTTTAAGGTGGCAGTAATTAAACCATTACTTAAAAAGCCATCACTTGACCCAGCTATCTTAGCTAATTATAGGCCAATCTCCAACCTTCCTTTTCTCTCAAAAATTCTTGAAAGGGTAGTTGTAAAACAGCTAACTGATCATCTGCAGAGGAATGGTCTATTTGAAGAGTTTCAGTCAGGTTTTAGAATTCATCATAGTACAGAAACAGCATCAGTGAAGGTTATAAATGATCTTCTTATGGCCTCAGACAGTGGACTCATCTTTGTGCTTGTTCTGTTAGACCTCAGTGCTGCTTTTGATACTGTTGACCATAAAATTTTATTTCAGAGATTAGAGCATGCCATAGGTATTAAAGGCACTGCGCTGCGGTGGTTTGAATCATATTTATCTAATAGATTACAATTTGTTCATGTAAATGGGGAATCGTCTTCACAGACTAAAGTTAATTATGGAGTTCCACAAGGTTCTGTGCTAGGACCAATTTTATTCACTTTATACATGCTTCCCTTAGGCAGTATTATTAGACGGCATTGCTTAAATTTTCATTGTTACGCAGATGATACCCAGCTTTATCTATCCATGAAGCCAGAGGACACACACCAATTAGCTAAACTGCAGGATTGTCTTACAGACATAAAGACATGGATGACCTCTAATTTCCTGCTTTTAAACTCAGATAAAACTGAAGTTATTACTTGGCCCCACAAATCTTAGAAACATGGTGTCTAACCAGATCCTTACTCTGGATGGCATTACCCTGACCTCTAGTAATACTGTGAGAAATCTTGGAGTCATTTTTGATCAGGATATGTCATTCAAAGCGCATATTAAACAAATATGTAGGACTGCTTTTTTGCATTTGCGCAATATCTCTAAAATTAGAAAGGTCTTGTCTCAGAGTGATGCTGAAAAACTAATTCATGCATTTATTTCCTCTAGGCTGGACTATTGTAATTCATTATTATCAGGTTGTCCTAAAAGTTCCCTGAAAAGCCTTCAGTTAATTCAAAATGCTGCAGCTAGAGTACTAACGGGGACTAGAAGGAGAGAGCATATCTCACCCATATTGGCCTCTCTTCATTGGCTTCCTGTTAATTCTAGAATAGAATTTAAAATTCTTCTTCTTGCTTATAAGGTTTTGAATAATCAGGTCCCATCTTATCTTAGGGACCTCATAGTACCATATCACCCCAATAGAGCGCTTCGCTCTCAGACTGCAGGCTTACTTGTAGTTCCTAGGGTTTGTAAGAGTAGAATGGGAGGCAGAGCCTTCAGCTTTCAGACTCCTCTCCTGTGGAACCAGCTCCCAATTCAGATCAGGGAGACAGACACCCTCTCTACTTTTAAGATTAGGATTAAAACTTTCCTTTTTGCTAAAGCTTATAGTTAGGGCTGGATCAGGTGACCCTGAACCATCCCTTAGTTATGCTGCTATAGACTTAGACTGCTGGGCGGTTCCCATGATGCACTGAGTGTTTCTTTCTCTTTTTGCTCTGTATGCACCACTCTGCATTTAATCATTAGTGATTGATCTCTGCTCCCCTCCACAGCATGTCTTTTTCCTGGTTCTCTCCCTCAGCCCCAACCAGTCCCAGCAGAAGACTGCCCCTCCCTGAGCCTGGTTCTGCTGGAGGTTTCTTCCTGTTAAAAGGGAGTTTTTCCTTCCCACTATTGCCAAGTGCTTGCTCACAGGGGGTCATTTTGACCGTTGGGGTTTTTCCGTAATTATTGTATGGCTTTGCCTTACAATATAAAGCGCCTTGGGGCAACTGTTTGTTGTGATTTGGCGCTATATAAATAAAATTGATTTGATTTGATTTGAATGACAAGCTGTCTGATAAATCAGTCTGCAGGAGATACTTCTCAAAAACTGAGTAATTACACTATGTAACACATTTTTATTTTTGTTTTGTTTCTGGGTACACAGTGTGTTTTCCTAACCTGTTATGCCTTAAATAAATAGAAAATAGCTATTATATTAGCTAGTTATTCCACAGAAACTTGTGATCAGGACATTGATATTTTGAAATTTGTCTTTTTCAAGAATATTCTCGATTCGCTTTCACTACTACTGAGTAGTCTTCTAGAATATTCTTGAACTGCTAGAACTGTCCAGAATTTTCTAGAAGTTTGCAGAATTATCTAGAAATTTCAAGAAACTTTTAGAACTATCCGGAACGTAAAAAAAAATTAAAATCAAAGTTTGTGCTGAATGTAGTCATTTTTCCATAGACTTTAGACATAAGCAGTTGAAATATAACACTTAGAAGCCAGGAACAAAAATTGTGTTACATAGTGTTATACAAGAAGGAGACAAGTGAGGAAAGCCACCAAGACACCCAAACACCTCAGAAGACATGACAGGCTTCTGGGGCTGTGATTGGAGGAATTATACACATTTTGCATCAGCTCTCACAGCTTCATAGTGAAGTGGAACAGAGACGAATTGAAGGATTTTCACAAAACTAAACAGATCAAATCGAAGTGTGCATCTCCCATGTGCCTTCTGGCAAACTGCAGCGGAACTTTTAACTCTTCTTTTTAAGAAAATCCTCCTCAACACAACTTCATCATGAAGCTGTAGAACTGGTGACGCAAATGTCAAGTTTAATGTTTCTTATTTAAACTACTGAAAACTGTTAACTTAGGACAGTGGTGTGTACTGAACAGTGACCTGTGTGTGTGTGTGTGTGTGTGTGTGTGTGTGTGTGTGTGTGTGTGTGTGTGTGTGTGTGTGTGTGTGTGTGTGTGTGTGTGTGTGTGTGTGTGTGTGTGTACATGTACACCACCATGTTTGTGCTATGATCTAATAATGAGGCTGTTTTTCTTTTCAGAGGTACATATGAGATGTGGACACACTGGTGCACTCGTTTACAGTCCAGGTGTGTGCTTTTCTAGAGTCCATGAAATTGTTTAAAAGCTAATTGAGTTTGCTTTGCGCACTTGGTTGGTGTTTGTATTGCTGCAGGAGAAGCGAATTGGAAAATAAATGTCAGTTGAATAAATTTTGTCTTTTCTGGCGTGTAGTGTTGGTTTATCGCAAGCATCCCGTGCTGAAAAATTAAGCCAGTGCAGAAGCGCCAAAATCTCCAGTTCTTCATATGGCCACTAAATACAAGTCAAGCTACATAAAACCCCATGTTGTAATGTCCAATTGAGAAATGGTTCCCTGCATGTGACAATGGGGGGGGAGATTGGGTGTGAGTGTGTGAGACACGCTGCTTTTCTCCCACCTATAATTCTTTAGTTTCATCTGCTAACGCACTTAATGGTGGAATGTTTGGAAATACAGATGCGCGCGCGTGCCCACATAATTAATTTCTGTCTCACTTTAAAGCTGCGTTCACACCGGGCGCGATACGAGTGACTGCAGCCACAGGTTGCCATGTAATCCCTATGTAAGGACGCGTTTTGGCGCCAAACCGCGCAGCGCGATGCGATGGACGCGAGTGAAGCAATTTTGAGCGTTTTGCGCGTTTGTGGCGCGATATTGCGTTGCGTCACGTCGTGCTGCCCTCCTCCCCAAGTTCAAAAATCTGAACTTATTTGTCTCGTCGCGCCGCGATGACCAATCAGGGACTGAATATGTAGTGACGTGGAGATGTCTGGAGTTTGACTGAAGATGCGAACATGTCCTGTCTCTGGTAGCAGCCTGTGAGCAGGACTTATGTCTCTTTTGTCCTTTATTTCACAATCATGACAGAGTTTTTGGAGCGAGCAGCAGCACCACACCAGCGGGGAGCGGTGTTTCTTTTTATTTTTATTTTATGTGCGCGCACATCGTTCTGGAGATTATTTTACTTTTTAACTACACACCTGTATAAAGCAAATGGTGACTGGTTTCTAAACACAATTATGACAGAGTTTTTGGAGCGAGCAGCAGCCCTACTTGCAGCAGAGGGAGCGGAGCTTTTTCCTTTTTTTCTTGTTTACGTGCGCGCGCGAGCGAATCGTCTGTAGAGAATATTTTATTAACTACACAGATGTATAATAAAACAAATGGTGACTGGTTTCTAAACACAATTATGACAGTTTTTTGGGGAAGAGCCAGCTGCAGCAAGCAGTGGTTTCTTTTTTTTTTTTTATTGTTTACATGTGCGTGCGCGAACGGGACAGTTGATCCTCAAACTGGGTCCCGCAGAGGTGGAAGGACCGCTGAAAGTGGCCGTCACCCAGACACAGCTCCTGCAGCAAATAATGATACTCTCTGTATTGGGAGCTTTCCACATCAACTCGCTCCGTGTGATCAAGGTCTGTCATGTTAGCTTGACTGACAACCGGAGCCGACGAGCGGAATGGAAGCTCCACCTATTTGATGACGCACCGGGGCGAATTTTCGCAGCGAAAGTCCACCCAAGCAGAGCGACACACCGGGCGAAGGAGGCGCGTCCATCGCCTGGCGACCCACGTGAATTTGTAGCGTCTGATCGCGCCCGGTGTGAACGCGGCTTAACAGCTGTATCAATCAGAACAGACAATAATCCACTATCGCAGAATGAATAAACCAGTTGCTGGTGACGGCTGCAGACAAAGAGACGCTGTCTTGTCCCCCCCCGCCTCACCTTGTCCACCTCTGATCAGTGAGACACGGCGTTCTCACGTCTCTCTCACTATCACACTATTGACTTATTATTTTTAAACCTGTCAGCCAGTTAATGTTAAACCACTGTGAAGGTCATCACGGCGATACGCCCGGAGACAATGTGTCCTCCTGTTGAGTGTAAATGCTTGGACGTCATTTTCTCTGCTAAGCTGCTTATTGTTGTGGTCGGGACACGGTGCAAATGAAGTGATAGAGGCGGCTCTTTTCTGTGTGAAACCGTTAAAAAAAACCCTCTCGAGCAAAGAGGTTGGAATCAGAACCCGCTGTTGGCACATTTCTAAATGAATGGTCCTCATGTGTGTGTATGTTTGTGTTGGGGGGAGAGTTTCCTGAAATATCCACAGCTGTGGACAAACTATGAAAGTGCAGGTTTATTTATATGTCTGCTGTCTTTTTATATATAAGTTTGAACAGTTCTGAGAAAACGTGGTGGGAGTCCAGCTCTGATGATCCCTCGGAACACATTGGAATTTAGGGCCGTCTTCCACCGCCCGACTTTTCAGACTTGATGGTGTACTTTTTTGGCTTGAAGAAAAAAAAAGACAGATACCCAGTTGTGGTAACCAGCTGTAATCTTTGGTAACAGTACCGTAATAGAACGCTGTGAGCAAATGGGAAAGATTTAAACATGTTTTAAAACATTTGTGCGCTCATGATCCACAAATCATGAATAATGAATTGAATTGGATTTAACTGGTGGTGGTGGTGGTGGGGGTGGGGGGGTGGGTGGGTAGGGGGGTTCGTGTGTAAAAGTAGCAGAATGTGGGCAAGCAGGTTCAGTGTGCATTCTCTCAACACAAACTTGCTTTTAATTCATTTTTTGCAACAGGAAAACATGTAAAGCATAGCATGCTTTACAAAATAAGCCGGCTTTGAGATGTTAATGGTCCACTGACCGTCTGATTAACATTGACAACGTCAAGTGAGTTGCACAACACTGATGTTAATTATGGTCTTAGAAATATTAGCAACGTGCTTGAAATCTTATATTTTCATGCAAAAATGCAGACAAGAGTTGACTTCCGCTACAGTTACATCACCTCTGCTAGTATCTATCAATCAATCATCATTTATTCATAAAGCGCTTTACAGCACCAACTGGTGTCCAAAGCACTTAACATTAAAAACACAAAGTCACAAAAATAAAACGCATATACAGTAAAATTTAAAACAGCACATAAAAACAGAACATGTCACCTCCCCACTAGGTGTTAAAAGCCAGTTTAAATAAATAACTCTGTAACTTTAAAAAGTGCTCAGTCAGCAATAGTACGTAATTCAAGAGGTAGCTTGTTCCACAGTCTGGGGCCAGCTACCGCAAAAGCATGAACATCCCAGCATTTATATCTTGACCTCGGAACATCTCAGTAAAGCTGGCCAGATGCCCTTAATGTCCTACTGTAGGTGCGCAAAGTTAAAACTTCAGACAAGTAGGGAGGTGCAAGGCCATAAATAGCTTTAAAAACAAACACTAAAATCTTAAAATCAATTCTAAAACAAACTGGAAGCCAGTGGAGTGAGTACAAGATGGGCGTAATATGCTCCCGTCTAAAAGTGTTTGTTAAAAGACGAGCAACAGCATTCTGCACCAATTGGAGACGTGCAAGAGACGACTGATTAATGCCCGAATAAAGTGCATTACAATAATCAAGTCTGGAGCTGATGAAAGCATGAATGGTAGTACCATTCGGTAGTACCTCGTAGTACCATATTACCCCATTAGAGCGCTTCGCTCTCAGACTGCGGGCTTACTTGTAGTTCCTAGGGTTTGTAAGAGTAGAATGGGAGGCAGAGCCTTCAGCTTTCAGGCTCCTCTCCTGTGGAACCAGCTCCCAATTCAGATCAGGGAGACAGATACCCTCTCTACTTTTAAGATTAGGCTTAAAACTTTCCTTTTCGCTAAGGCTTATAGTTAGGGCTGGATCGGGTGACCCTGGACCATCCCTTGGTTATGCTGCTTTAGACGTAGATTGTGGGGGGGTTCCCATGATGCACTGTTTCTTTCTCTTTTTGCTCCGTATGCATCACTCTGCATTTAATCATTAGTGATCGATCTCTGCCCCCCTTCACGGCATGTCTTTTTCCTGGTTTTTTCCCTCAGCCCCAACCAGTCTCAGCAGAAGACTGCCCCTCCCTGAGCCTGGTTCTGCTGGAGGTTTCTTCCTGTTAAAAGGGAGTTTTTCCTTCCCACTGTTGCCAAGTGCTTGCTCATAGGGGGTCGTTTTGACCGTTGGGGTTTTTCATAATTATTGTATGGCCTTGCCTTACAATATGGAGCACCTTGGGGCAACTGTTTGTTGTGATTTGGTGCTATATAAGAAAAAAGTTGATTTGATTGATTGAATGGCCATCTCAAGATCACATCTACTGAGGAAGTGCTTTATTTTAGCCAAAAGACGAAGCTGGAAAAAACCTCAAACACCTGTCAAATATCACTCCCAAATTCTTGACAGTTGATTTTACATAATTAGCCAGGGCACCAAAATTTGGTGTTACCACACTTGGTATGCCAGAGCGCTCAAACACCATGATCTCTGTTTTACCATCATTTAGGTAAAGGACGTTTTGGGACAGCCACTGCTTTACATCACAAATACAATTAAATAATGATGACAAAGCATCACTCCCATTCGTCCTCATAGGCAGATAGATTTGCAGATCATCTGCATAACAATGAAAGGACAGGTTGTGCTGGGTTATAACTGACCCCAATGGCAGAATGTACAAAGAAAATAGAATAGGCCCAAGAACAGAACACTGCAGCACTCCACAACAGAGGAGCAGTTGATGAAGATAGGTCCCCAATCATGACAGAAAAGCTCCTTTCCACAAAATATGATCTAAACCACTTAAGTGCAGTACGCTGAATGCCAGTAACATGTTCTAACCTGGGAACAAGTACTATGTGATCCACAGTATCAAAGGCTGCTGTGAGGTCCAACAGAACCAGCACAGCAGGATTCCCTGCATCCATGCATCAAAAGTTGTGTAATATTTGTACATACTTGGGTGAATTCTGCAATATTCCGTGGCACTCGTATGTAAGGAGACATAAAATAGCAGATAATATGAATGTTGGCTGCTGTTTATTTTGACATCTGGATGTAAATTTTGGTGATCTTCCTGCTTCATGTAGAAATCTTCTCTGACTGTTTGATTGACAATTGGAGGCGTCGACCACACGTAGTCCAGTGGCGGTTGTGCGGATTCATGTGGACTTTGACAGTTTTCACCTTTTTCTGTTTTGCTTTTAGCTGCAACGATCGTCTTCATCCTTTGGTTCCATCTCTGTCTCCTCTTATTCCGTCTGCAGTGAATTTTCACAGCCGAAGATGCAGAACAACAACATAACGCGCTTGCTGTGCGAGTGTTCATTATTCATGACGTTCTAATCAGGCTGCAGGCTGAAGTCTCCTCCAGAGGACGCGAGGTCCTTTTGTTCTTCTGAAGCACTTTGCACAAGTTTCCCCCTCTTCTTTTAGTCGCTCTGTTCTCACCGGAGTTCAGCCTGTCACTGAAAAGAGAAACGGCACATTTAAACAGCAGTGTTACATCTCTGCACGCAGAACAATTACAGCCCGAAAGGAGCGGGGAATCTTCTTCAAACACGCTTTTCATCAGACTTATTGTTTGTTGTTCTCAGCCCGCTAACTAATTTATATGATGAGAAGCGCTGCAGACAAAATGTAGCTCAGTCATGCTGAAACAGAGGTAAAGGGCCTGTTGTTTGTTCCTTCTAAAAATTTAATGTGCTGAATAATCACATCTTCCTCTGTGTGGTTATGACCGTTCTTGGAGTGTAGTGCTTTAAACGCTCAGGTGGCTCCACGTTTTGATCAGATACGAGGGTTTCTGTAAATGGAGACATTGTTCCGTCTCCGGCTCGCTGCCACCGAGGTGTCCGCTGTTGCCAGTGTTTCTGGTTTCTGTCTCAGTTTCCCGTTTTTCCGTTCTGCTCGTGTTTCTCTCAGACGACGAGTGCAGTCGCTCAGTCTGATGTGACGGTGGGCAGCAGTGTGAGAAATGGACTGTTTTTTTTTGTGTGTGTGTGTGTGTGAATGAGACGGATGGAGCTGCACGTCTTGGAAAGGGAAAGAAATGATGATGTAAAGTCATTGTAAAGTCATCTGTAAACATTTTGGTAGCAACAACTTCTGTAGTTATGTTAATAATTAGCTGAGTTTACTGTGTGTGTGTGTGTGTGTGTGGTACTGTGCAAAAGTACTCACTCTGCACATTTAATGCATCATAAAAGCATAAAGGGAAAGCCCCCCAACCCCGTAAAGGTCCACTTTTGAAGACATTTTGAAGACACTTTATACTACTTTGAAAAAAGTTACTTAATAATCCAATATTGACATTATTATTGTTATTATTATTGACTTACTGTTTGTAGTTTTTAAGACTAAATAAAGTAGTGCAGCTTGAACCATGTTGACCTTCAAACCAAGATCGGTTTTAACTGATTTTGTCTGATTCCACTGAATTGAGCATGCACAGCAGAGCTGGCTGAAATTCCACACCATTCACCAGACGTCTTTGTGCAATCACAGGATTTAGCGCAAGACTTGGTGGGAATCTGACTGCACGCAAAACCCATTTTTGTGGGGAAATTTTGCAAAAGGTCTTTATTTTATCCTGTTTACATCCAGACAACATAAACCATGACAAAACAGAAGCATTACACAAAGGCTGATGATCAGAGGGTTATCTCTGAAGTTTTTGTGTCATGTTGGCGGTGACCAAAACCCATGTAGCCATAGATGGGCACCCAGAAAAACATCCAATGTGTGGGGTGCTGCGATCGACGGTCTGTGCAGGGGGGCACGCCGGCACCAAGTATAACGGAGGCCGGTGCACAACCAACTTGATCGACACTCTGTTGTGGGATCGATCAGATCGGAGGCTAACAATAATGCTGCAGCCCCTGTGATGGGGAACAGGGAGGCTTTTATGAAGAAAACTGCAGAACAGGAATGGAATTCCTTGAAGTATAGAGACACACTTTCATTTTTTGAGATTTTAGTGATGGATAGTGGTGTGCATTATTTCCGTTCCTCTGTTTTAAAGGACATCGCACAGAAACTGTTAACATTTCCTAGTGTTTCTGACAGCATTTATGTAACATTGAGGAAATGTCCCAATGCATGATGGAATGGAATGTAGCTGCTAATGTTAAGAACAGAGCCACAGATTAATTGCAAAGTTTTATAGGTGTGAGGTCATGGTATGATGACTCATTTTAAGCAATAACTGTTCATTTTGATGCAGTCATGGTAAAAGGAGTAGCTGTTCTCCACTGAGAAGACTAAGTGTGCGTACATGTTTATCATGAATGCAGCCTGTTAGAAACAGACTGCTAGAGTCTCCTCTTTGTGCGCGCTTATAAGTGTTGCCATTGATATAACTATGAAAAATCTAAGAAATAGATCTGTGTAATCAGACACTGTAAAAACAGCTGGGAGGTCTACGTGCGTGGTGTGTTGTGCGAGTGCAGTGCATGCTGTGCCATTACAGAACAGACATGCACACATCAACACAGCCTCTCTCAAAGTAAAATAAAACTAAAACTTACCAGCTCCACTGAGGAGAATAAAATACAGAAGGGAAAAAAACTGAACAGGGCACTCACCCAACTTGTAGAATGAATTCCAAGATTAAATATGTAAAGTCCGCTCCACCAAAAAAGTTCTCATGCACGGATTGTCAGCCGGTTTCTCGGACTCTCTCACAATTCTGGCATGTTAGATAGAAAGTCCATTATCTCCTGAAAATAACATCTTCCGACTTTTTTCCAATGTAAGAAATCCATGTGCTTGTCCAGGCAGCCTGTAAAAACAGCATTGTGGAGACATGCTGCGTGTACGTTCTCGGCGGCAGTAAAATGGCATCCTGTGACCTAGACAGCAGAATCAGCACACGTTAGGATCCAAAATCAATCAGACAGACAGAAAAAATTAAGAGTTTGAGTGAAGTGTGTCACCTACTCTGTACATCCTCTGTAAATCCGAGTCACTACTACTCGAATGAAAACTCAGAAGCTTCGTTATCGGATGTAGCAGCATTTGTTTCACTCTGTCCGTCAGCCATCGGGATGTTTCTGCTTTACCTAAAATGTACAACACACACTGAGAAATGCAAAGACGTTTTCCAGAAATGTATCTACTTATTTGTGGAGCGAGAGGGATAATTAGTAAAAAAAAACATCAACAACCACTAATTATTGCATCTGTACCAAGAGACTTACAATCATGAATACTTTGATGTTGTGTTACTAACCGGAATGTTTTTGGTTTATTTTTTAGATCTAAAGGGTAATTTTGGGGTTATTTTTCCATTCTTCTTGCAAGAAGGAAGGGATAAGTTCTTTTTAGTCTGTGTAAATTAGTTTCAGTATCAAATTTAATTATTTCTTACTTTAAAAGTTCATCATTAGTACTTAAATTTTATTTTTTCTGGGTGGAAGGCTGAACCATTTTTTTAATAATAACATAGAGGGGTGTCAAAACCTGAATCACAAGGACTTTGAATTGAATGCCCCCCTGCCTGGCGATATTGTGACTTGGGAAGTCAAACTTTTCAAGTTGAAAATAATGCAGGGAAATGTGTCTGGAAAAAGTGTGTAATCTCCCACATTCTCAGTTGTCTGTACATTCTTTTTCTTTCAAATAAGTTTATTGCACATTCGTCACATACAGTGTGTCAATGAAATACAAACATTTTAGATTAATTTCACCAATCAACAGTTCAGCACAGTCAGACCAGAAACAGGACTAAAAGATTTTCATTTTTTCTTTGGACTTCTGATAGGACCCCAAGTGGAAGCGTTGCTCGCTGCCTCGGGTGATAGTTGCCAACAGCATGGAAATACTAAACATTTCTGGGGTGAACCCTGAATCATGTTCTCATGGCAGTAAATAACTCTTTAAAGGTATAAACTCAGATCAGTTTTGCTCATTTCCTCTTTATTTTTGTACTTTTCATGATTTTGACAACTGTTGTTGTTTTTTTAATTCGCTGAAACTCTTCATATTGCAATGTAATACAAATATTCAGTATTTTATTTTGAAATGTTCTGTAAAACACTGGACCCCTGGTTTTCATTCAGGCAAACGTTAGCTATTGTCATAACTTAAGTTGTTATTTTTTTGATCCCAGAAACGAGTCAATCTGTGGCATAAAAAGCTTTAGTGATCTGTGACACTCCTTTTAGGAAATCTTTTACTTAAAGTGGGCTCATTTTTCACAACATCTGTAAGTCTTGAATCTCTATAAAAAGAACACAGTCATGACTAGAAGTTGGTAGAACCCAAGAATTTATTTTATGCAACTTAACACGTTGATATTTTCATACATACGTACATTTTTATCAGCGTTATCATTCTATGAATGTTGTAACTTTAAGTTTCATGCGCTGAATGACTTCCAACGTGCGTGTTTCAGTTTTCGTTTTGCGCTGTTCTTGAGTGACTCATATTTTTAGATGTTAAACTCTGAACATGATGCACAGACGTCCCTGTGCTTGGGCTCATGGTTTCTTGCGGGACTATTGATGCAGTAAGTGCCTCAGGAACACCGCTCGGCTGTTACTAACCTAATTAGTGGTGGTCTTCCCCTGCAGCCGGCGGGTTGGCTTTGGCCTGCTTCCAGACTGGAGTGTGACACGCTGTCTTTGAACTGAATCCAAATCTGTCTTTGGGTTATTTGTCTTTACATGAGGGCATGTCAGACTGGCATCATGGGAATCTGAGTGAGGCCACCGTCTCAGTCACTGAGGTCCAACTCACAGTGTCTGTTTCAGATATCTTTGTCAAAGTCTTTAGAATTTTTATTATCTGTCTTTGCAGTGGCAGATGATGCGGTAAAGTGTGTGTGTGTGTAGTATTTTCAATGAAGTTGGCCACATCACAGCCCCCTGGTTTGTGTTGGTTTGTGATGTTTTCTGTCCCTGTCGTACTATAACTGTTATTTGGTGTCAGGTGTGCCACCGTGATCTTTACTGTGAACTATATTTACACCATGAACCTGGCAGACGCACACCGTCCCACACATGCCTTCCATCGCTACATCACTTTCTCATTGTTGCTGTTTTACACATTTCATACATCTCAATTCTGAGGCAAAACAGGTTGTCGGGCGCTGCCAACGGCATGTTGCAGTAACAGGTGGTGATGTAAATAGCCATGTTGGCCAATGAGAAGCCTGGAAAAAGGGGTGGTAGGAGTGTCTGAATGCGGCAGTGATGTCCAGAGTGACGCTTCCGTTTCTGCACATCCATTGTTGTGGCGTAGCGGAAAAATAAAATTATTTGCAGAGTTTTATTTATTTATTTATTCACTCATTCATTATCTGCCACAACACTTTGTGCAGACATCAGACAAGAATTTTCCAGATGGTTGTTTTGTCCTGACCCAGTCAAGGTTAAGTCACAGCACAATTCCGTCTTAACCTTCCCAAAGCTAGCCATTGTCCTGGAACAATTCCTGTTTTCTTGTGCAAGATTTTTCAAAATAAGAGCACATTTCAACATAAACTTTGATTTCACTAACAAAGCACTTTGATGACACCATCACAGGAAAGACGTGGAAGAGATGAGAAAAACATTGTGAGAATTAATTATTTTTCTGGATCACTGTTGTCCATTCGGCTACGTGCAGCGAGGGAGAAGGTGCACATCGAGTAGATTCAATGTCTTCAACATATTTTGTTGGTTAGACACGAAAAGCAAAAGCGGATTTTTGCCCTTATCACTTGGCAGTGTGAACATGCATGCTTAATTTAAATATGTCACAGCGCAAGTTCTGTGATGTGATTATTGCACATGTGCACGTTGCGATCGTGATGCTTAAATGGTTTATCTTGCAGCTCTAGTGGCCGTTTAATAAACTTGGCCTTTAAACAAATTTCTTCAGAAAGGGAGGTGATGCTCAGCTGGGGGTGTTCTAGCGTGTGGATACGGTGTATATTAATAATATTGCCCTGTTATAGAGTGGCGGTCTTTCCACAGTGTGCACCCCCCCGATTGTCTTTAATCCTTAAAAAAGTGGTAAGTGTCTGTTTGACTCAATGTTTCTGGATGTGGATGCACTTAGTGTGTTTTCACTTGCGTGTGGATGTAAATTCCGACTTGAACCCTGAGGTACACCAGTTTGAGTCCACAAGCTCTTTGACGAGATCCACAGAAAGTGAACAAGGCAGCCGCAAACATCACATCCGTCAGAGCGATCTGACACCCGCTTTAATACAGCTGACGGCACAAAACATGCAGCAAATACTGAGATTCTCTGTTTTCCTCTCAGCTGCTTTTGTCTCTAAGTACGTTAAGAGTTTATTCTCGAGCTTTCGCTTTGTCATTAAGTGCAAATGACACAATGCAATGCAGGAATACTTATTAGGATCATTTAGAATGCTGTGGGTGGCGCTCCTTCAGCCTCTAGTCATCTCTGATGCTTGTTGCTTTTTTTTTTGCTCCCTACCTCAAATTTGCAACACTTCTCATGCAGGCAGGTCCATAAGTATTTGGACAGTGAAACAGTGTTTGTGCTTGTACACCACCACCACAGTGGAGCCACTCCACCATGAAGCTGTGTAGGGCGGTGATGTGACCGTGCACCGTCTCTGTCATGGTCACACTAACCTGTTACTCCTTCAAGGTTGTTGTTGTTGGAGTTTGGGTGGCTTCCCTCAATTGTCTCCTCCCTGCACTGTTATGCATGGGTATCAGACTGTTTTTTTTTTTTTTTTATCCTTTATTTCCACACTTTTCGACACTACTTCACCTCTGCTTGTCCTTTTGATTGCTTTGGCTCCCTGCTCGTTTATTGTAGCTCTTCCAAAGGCTTCAGTTTTTTCTGTCGTGTAGTTGAACCATGACTGTAGCGGCACTTTCTGGGATAAACACAGCAGCACTGTTATTACGGCGTGCTATAATGCGTCTCGTGCCATTTGCAGCGGTGCAGCTGCACATACGTCTGCTGAAGTGAAGCGTTGCACTGGGCTGGAACTGTACGAGAGCTTAATGATACATCGCCCTCGGGCCGACACTGGAGCCAAACACTTCACAGCTACAAATGCCACATGCATGTCTTGACTCTGGTTATATAATGAGAAACCTTTACACTGTTTGTACTCTGTGTTTTGTGCACGTAAAGATGATTTTTGTATAATTACCCGGCAGCTGTAATTCTCGTTTATGATTGTGGCTCCTGTGATGAAAGAAACATTCACATTCTTTGGGAGGCAGATTTAATTTTACTTCTCCCTGCACTCGTAACAGAGTCCCAGGCAGCTTGTGTAGATAATAAATCAAACAATAAACATCTCATAGCTCGCCAAATTAAAAAGTACACATAATGAGGATTAACAGATTTGTTTGCATTTGCGTTGGGTTTCAGGAAGATTGTTTTTTTTTTTTTTTTTTTTTTTTTTTTTCTGCGGTGGTTGTTCACAATCGGTGCAAGAAGCTTTCTTTCCTGCGGTAGACAGTAAAGAGATTCCATGATAGTTTCTGCAGTCAGACTTGTCTCCTTTGCGCTGGAGTCTTTGTGGTCTGCTGGTATTTCTTTTTGAGTCCAGACTTGAGTTGGTGCTGTTAAAAGGGACCTCCTTCGTTAAAGACCTCAACAGGAACGTTGTCCTCACCAGGTGCTTTCTTGTTTTTAATGCCTTTTAGGGTGGTGAGAGTTGGTTTGAGAGTTGGGGTTATTTAACAATGTCTTGTCTTGCTAAATGGCTGAGCGCTTCCTCTTCCTCAACAATTGGTTTGGTGTTCAAGTACTCTTCAAAGTGTTTGGTCCATCGAGCACTGATGTATGGCCTTGCCTTACAATATGGAGCGCCTTGGGGCAACTGTTTGTTGTGATTTGGCGCTATATAAGAAAAAAGTTGATTGATTGATTGATGTCATCTTTGGTCTTCAGCAAGCTTATGCCATTCTTGCTTCGAAGAGGTGTTTGTCCTTGGATGGAGGTGTCGTAGAATGCTTTGGTGGCATCAGTGAAGCCTCTGCTGTCATTTCTGTCATCAAGATCTTGGATTTCAGGGTGTTGTTATGGCGGTCTTGAGCCGGGATGGAGTCCTTCATGGAGAGTTCTTTCATCTGGCACTGTTGAAATGCTACTTTTGTTTCGGGGTCTTTGATCTTGACGATGTTGAACCTTTTGACAATTTTGCAGTATCCAAAGTTCAGCCGGATCGTGGAATCGATCAGACTAAGATCTCTCTAACAGTTGTCCGCACCAGTCATTGCCTTAGTGGACAGGTTATCCCCTCTGGGAATCAATCAGGAGACTGCCTTCCTTGCCACCGAGGGATTGCCACAACGATTATTTCTCAACTCAGTACCACACGTACCATTAGACCGCTAATCATTGACGTGTATTACAGTATTGATGCATTTATGTACTAAATACTGCTTATATAAATTGTAGTACCATTGTGCAGTGCCCTCTGGTGCTGAAGCATAAAATAAACACCCGAATGAAGTGTTTTATTAATAAATGACATTTAGTAGTGGGGGGAAAACGTTGAAGGTGCATTAGCTATGTGAAGGCTGCAGTCTTTGCACGGTGCACGAGCACACACGCCGTTTGCTTTCTTTTTTGTTCATTTCAAACATTTTGCTTTGACTCTTTTCTCACACGCTCTTTATCTCCTCACTAATCGTGTTGACCTTTGGTTGTGTTTTGATATGACAAACTGCTTGACAAGAACCTGCATCAAATTATAGTCGTTGTGGCTGTGATTAGCCTTAGGCGCGGATTCTTCAGCGGCGTGCCTGAAGAATGGCAGATGATTTAATGAGAGTGTTCTTTTTATCTCTCTGTTTGAAGCCTCTGTTTTACACGCAGACGTGGCTTTAGTTATAATAATAAAAAAAAAACTTTTAATGCTGTTAGCTGTTTGTAAAAGTGAAAAACAGTTTTGTGTTTGTTAATCATTGATTGATTAAATAATGCATCAAATAAAATAGTTTATTTTTGATTCTAGCTTATCTGATGTGACTTTAAAAAGCTGTATTATGTTTTGGACTCAGACAAAACAGTAGATTTGAAAACATTACTAACATTATTCTATGAAAATGTGGCTTTTGATTCCCCTGCAACATTTGTGTATAATAATAAATAATGTACAGGTTAAACTTTAAGGGTGTCACAGACCGAATGGTCCGCCCCGAAAAATCGGTCCGCCTTTTGCATCTGCGCATGCGTCATTTCGGACCACAGCAGCACATCTGAGACGGAGTCTTTTCACCCAAAGCAATCAAATGGATTAATGGGATTTTTAACCATCAGGAGATAAAGGTAAAACCTCTTAAATCATTCTAAAGTCAGTTTTAAGCAGAAATGAGGCTGTTCTAAGCAGAAACTCTCGGAAATTCCCTGATGCTTTGAAATGACTGATGCGCAGTGAACGAATCAGCTAGCAGCTCATTTAGCTGCGGTGCTCTGATCGCTTCCTCCGCCTTTTATAAGGAAATAATGCTCAATTTATGTGGAAATGATTGTTGTACAAAAGCTTTAGTTATCTGTCAACAAGGTTTTAATCCGTGAACCGCGGCTGATGACGCATGCGCAGATGCAAAAGGCGGACTGATTTTTCGGGGGTACCGTTCAGTCGGCGACAAGAGATTCATCAGTAATCACAACTTTGCATTTTTCCTCGAAATAAGCATTTTGAAAAGTACTGTGTTTACTTCTACTTTAGTGCTTAAAAAAAAAAAATCATTCAGCCTTCATATTCAACCTGACTATGCCTAAATTTAATGCCAATTTTCCTGTAATTTTGAAATGTTTTCTGACAAGATACAAAGAAAAAGATCAATTTTTGGTAAGTTCAAGAGTAATATGTAGGTGTGTAACAGATCACAAAGGCCTCAGTTCGGATCTGATACGGTTTTTAAGCTACAGATTGGATTGTTTTTCGGATTGATCATTCATTCATTCATTCATTTTCTATACCCACTTATGTCAGTCAAGAGTCCAATTTTTCATATCTGTAAAAAAAAAAGAAGCAAAACAAAGACAACTGCTCCTTTTCTTTCTATTTTTAGAAATAACTTGAACAATGAAAATATGGAATTTTATTTTGTGAATGAAAACGAGGTGTCCAATTTTGACATATTTAAAAAATTAATTGTTGTATTGAATTGCAATATGAACCGTACCAGTGAATAAAAAGGTCCTTTGCCAAAACCATGAAAAGCTACAAAAAAGGAACAAAACACAAAACTGATCTGAGTTACCACTTTTATTATTTTAAACAAGAGATGAGAATGTCCACATTGTCTGGTGAGAAGGTAACAATCATAATTTTATTTATAACTCTTTTGGGATGAATACATGAATCCTGCCCACTGGACAGAATTCATTCAGATCTGTAGTCCTGGTGATCAGATGCTTGGAAAAAAAACAAAAAAAAAACAGGAACACTGGCCTTTCATCCAGCTTGCCTGCGCACATGCTTCGAGCATGACGCTCGGTTCAGTGTGCTCACGGCTGCACAGTGACGAGACAATGGACTTAATATTAAGAGAGATTCTTTCTGTGGTTGGATCCAAAACTGCGCTGTGCTGGTTGTCTGTTGTGGAGCAGTCCGTACGGATCATGGATCAACTATGAACTGTTACCACTAGTATTAGATCTTTATTTTTGCTCATACTAGTCAGACTGTAATCGTGGTTCACAAAAGGTTGATCACTGTGGCGTGGGTGCTTTTGTCATTTCAAATCTGTGGTTGAATGCCTTTTTATTTTAATCTGTGTGTGTTAAATGAGTTAACTTTGGTGGTTAATTTGGTTAATTTCTGCTCTCTTGTGTCCGTCAGGATGCCAGCTACTGGCTGCAGGTTCACCGGGTGGAGCACAGCGACGGCGGCATCCTCGACCTGGATGACGTGCTCTGTGACGTGGCCGACGATAAAGACAGGGTAAGTCACAGCTTCGGGATAATGGAACCTTTTGCAGAACCTTTTGTGGGCATTATTGTTTCACTTGTGCGTCATTGCTGTTAATTTCAATCTGTATGTTTGGAACCTCTTTTAAAGTGATTCTTGTTAAAGGTTGTTGGTTTTTTTTTCTTTCTAAACATCATATTATGAACACCATCTGCAGTTTCTAATTAGCATTAGTGTATTTTTTTTTATTTCTTTTTTTCTTCCTTCCAGTCAGAGTTTTCCTAGTAAACCGGTGATCTGTTGATTACTCATGGCACTGAATCATCCGTTCGATGTGTCGGCGATGAGTCCGGTGGAATGTTAGCACTTAAGTAATGTTGAGGTGCTTTCCTTTTTCTTCAAGAACAGATTAACATTTGCAGAATTTTGGGTTTGCCAGTTACCTGAGTTACATTTTCTCATTGTTGCCGCAGCTCAATTTGAATATTTTACTTATTAATGCACAAAAGCTCCAATTAGCATTGTATAGTGTTTAGTCGGACTGAGTGATTTATTTACTTCAGTAACACAACAGTTTTAAGATATTTGAACCCATAAAGTTGTGAATAATTAAGGGCATGGTTGCTTTGATTGATGGCTGTGTGCGGTTGAGCAACTGTGTCTCTCCTGTCTGAGCATTTTATTGCTAATATTTGAGGTAATGTGGCTTGCTGTGTGGCTAATTCTACAAACCAACCATTTAAGAAGTCTGTGCTCCAGTATTTCTGTTGAGTCAGAGTTTTATGTTACTTAATTTGTATTTACTTCACTCTTACTCCACAGTAACTGAGGCAATAAGCTGTTCATCACTTTTAATTCTTGCACACAAGCAACCTGTTATTAAACACCTGTTAGCGTTAGCATATGTTAGCATTAGCTTGCTTGGTAACTCTTGAGATGAGGTTATGTTTGGGCTTCATTTGTTCCGCCCAGGTCATGCATAGACATCTACTCTTTGCCTGTTTATGGGTGGCTGGGAGTTACACAGAGAAAGTATGTGAGCTCTCCGTATCCAAATCTCACCGTTCAGATCCGGGACCATCACTTGACATCTGCAAGCATTTACTTTAAGACTGTAGATGTTTGAGCGCATGGAATTAAAAGTCCGAGAGCTACGGTGTTGTTCATGCTGACTAGCTAAATCACGTAATCCAATTTCAAAATTCCGCAAACAAAATATTCTACAAACACATTAGTTTGCAGTCAGTTTTAGGAAGAGACTGAGTAGTACCGTTATGGCAGTACCAGGAACTGAGAAAAACTGCGTAATACTGCGAATGATGGAGACACTGGACGATAGGCCGCAGGTGCTGGAAAACAAGGTGGGCCAATGGAACTGATGGTGGCTGTGGACTGCACAAAAACAAATACAAAATTTGAATTCACTCAAAGGGCTAGAAAAAACTACATGTATACTTGTATAACACTGGAGACCAGTATTAGCACTCCATGGAACGGAATAATCTGGCAACGTCTTTCTGTTCAGCTGAGGCTTAAGGAGGCACTGCTGATTTGATACAGGTTTGCTGCAGCCACAAGTGTTGGTGATAATCAGCTCCACTGGCAGAGGAACACAGGAAGGAGGTGAGAAAAACAAAACAGGAGCCAGACCGATTGTCCAGAACCAGGGCTGTGAAAACTCCACGGATTCCACAGATTTCATCATGGGGAGGGGGGCAGAGGTGTTAGCGTTGTACTCTTTAATCATGATCGTTACTGAGTTTTTAAAATGCTTATCGCAAAGCGTGCTTTTTTTACGACATCATGCAAGTTTTATAAGTCCGCAGACACTGATCTGTGTGTTACATATACAAATCAGTTTCCTCGGATCCGCGGAGTTTCGAGGAGAATAAAAGCCGCTTGAAGCCTGGCTGTTACGACAGTTGTCGTAAAGCGGGGCTGGTTGGTTGCTGCGGTGACACTGTGACTCCTGTGCGAAGCTTAGCTAAAAGTAGCGTGTGGACATCGCAAACTTTTAGAACTTTCAGGTTTTTAAAAGAAGAACTTTGCAGCATGTCTGTGTCATGGAGCGACATCAGACAGAGCGAAGATGGCGTGAAAGACTGTTTGAAAAAGTGTGATAAGGACAAGAATCCATGGAATGGTTGCTGGCTTCATCAACACATCTGAAAGCGAACTGGTAAGAATTTTTTTTTTTCTCGCTCTCTGAGAAATAAACATTGTGCTGTTCAAACAGAATTTCAGAAAATATTATGTGCCTTTTTTTCCTTTTATTAATCTAGACTTTCTTTCATTGAAAAAAAAAAAGACATTGTGGCTTTGAATGAATTTAGGCTACATGAATTTACACAAGAATGTAAATTAGTTTTTACTTATGTAGACTTTTTTCATGGGAAAAAATACATTGTGACTTTGAGTGGATTTACAGGAATTTACACAAGAATGTAAATTAGTTTTTACTTATGTAGACTTTTTTCATGGGAAAAAAGACATTGTGACTTTGAGTGGATTTACAGGAATTTACACAAGAATGTGTGGCTTTTTATTGTAAGTTATTGATATTTTACCCTGATTTTTAAAATATTCTACAAGCTATAGCTGTGGTTTTTGACATGGTTTAACAGTCTTTTCAGTCTTCATGAATTTCATGTAATTTAATTGTTCTGAGTTAATGCATAATTTGGTTTACAATTAAAAGGAAAATCATACCAGGTCCTACTTCCACATCATATTCTGTTATTTCAACATCATCATTGATGGTTGAATCCAGAATTATTTAAATATGCACTAATTTTTTTTGAGATTTGTTCTTCCAGGAGATTTTAAAAATGTATCAGTAGATGAAAATTTAACTTGGTTTCTGGGGCCCCACAAGGCCCTAGACCCCGACTCCTAGGCACCCAGGCCCTCTGCGAATTTTCCTCAGATTTCACAATTTTCATTTCACAGCCCTGCAGAACACAACAAGTACAATATTACCTTTTATTTAAGCTTGGTTGGTAGTGACTTAGCTAACAAGTTACTTGGCTCAGTTACTGCAAGGGGAAGAAAGGATGACTTTGCCAGCAAGCTAGTTAGTCCAATTAGTGCCCCCAAAATAGGGTGACTACGCCACAAGCTAGTGAGCCCAATTAGTGCCCCCAAAATAGGGTGACTAAGCCACAAGCTAGTTAGTCCAATTAGTGCCCCCAAAATAGGGTGACTACGCCACAAGCTAGTGAGCTCAATTAGTGCCCCCAAAATAGGGTGACTAAGCCACAAGCTAGTTAGCTCAATTAGTGCCCCCAAAATAGGGTGACTATGCCACAAGCTAGTGAGCCCAATTAGTGCCCCCAAAATAGGGTGACTAAGCCACAAGCTAGTTAGTCCAATTAGTGCCCCCCAAATAGGGTGACTACGCCACAAGCTAGTGAGCTCAATTAGTGCCCCCAAAATAGGGTGACTAAGCCACAAGCTAGTTAGCTCAATTAGTGCCCCCAAAATAGGGTGACTATGCCACAAGCTAGTGAGCCCAATTAGTGCCCCCAAAATAGGGTGACTAAGCCACAAGCTAGTTAGTCCAATTAGTGCCCCCAAAATAGGGTGACTAAGCCACAAGCTAGTTAGTCCAATTAGTGCCCCTAAAATAGGGTGACTAAGCCACAAGCTAGTGAGCCCAATTAGTGCCCCCAAAATAGGGTGACTAAGCCACAAGCTAGTTAGCGCAATTAGTACCCCCAAAATAGGGTGACTAAGCCACAAGCTAGTGAGCCCAATTAGTGCCCCCAAAATAGGGTAACTTAGCCAGCAAGCTAGTGAGCCCAATTAGTGCCCCCAAAATAGGGTAACTTAGCCAGCAAGCTAGTTAGCGCAATTAGTACCCCCAAAATAGGGTGACTATGCCACAAGCTAGTGAGCCCAATTAGTGCCCCCAAAATAGGGTGACTAAGCCACAAGCTAGTTAGTCCAATTAGTGCCCCCAAAATAGGGTGACTAAGCCACAAGCTAGTTAGTCCAATTAGTGCCCCCAAAATAGGGTAACTTAGCCAGCAAGCTAGTGAGCCCAATTAGTGCCCCCAAAATAGGGTAACTTAGCCAGCAAGCTAGTTAGCGCAATTAGTACCCCCAAAATAGGGTGACTATGCCACAAGCTAGTGAGCCCAATTAGTGCCCCCAAAATAGGGTGACTAAGCCACAAGCTAGTTAGTCCAATTAGTGCCCCCAAAATAGGGTGACTAAGCCACAAGCTAGTTAGTCCAATTAGTGCCCCTAAAATAGGGTGACTAAGCCACAAGCTAGTGAGCCCAATTAGTGCCCCCAAAATAGGGTGACTAAGCCACAAGCTAGTTAGCGCAATTAGTACCCCCAAAATAGGGTGACTAAGCCACAAGCTAGTGAGCCCAATTAGTGCCCCCAAAATAGGGTGACTAAGCCACAAGCTAGTTAGCGCAATTAGTACCCCCAAAATAGGGTGACTAAGCCACAAGCTAGTTAGCCCAATTAGTGCCCCCAAAATAGGGTAACTTAGCCAGCAAGCTAGTTAGCCCAATTAGTGCCCCCAAAATAGGGTGACTAAGCCACAAGCTAGTTAGTCCAATTAGTGCCCCCAAAATAGGGTAACTTAGCCAGCAAGCTAGTTAGCCCAATTAGTGCCCCCAAAATAGGGTAACTTAGCCAGCAAGCTAGTTATCCCAATTAGTGCCCCCAAAATAGGGTAACTTAGCCAGCAAGCTAGTTCAGCCATTTGGTGTGAAGAAAAGGGTGTTTCTTTCTAATCTGACAGTATGTGTTCGTCTGCCTGCTGCCCAGTTTGTATTTTGTAGTAAAACTGTAATCTTGTATTTGTGACATTAGATATTCCTGTTTGGCGATCAGCACACTGACCACACAATAGTCGCTACATGACGTAATGCTACAACTTCATTACTCCCCTGGCTGTGTTTATTTTGCTAGTTTCTGAGAAAACTACAGAGATCAGCTCACAAAAAGGTGGCTGACAAATTTTCTGCAGTATCTTTATAGACTCAATCGAGGAGGTTCCACCGCTGTGAGACGCTGAACTTGAAATCAGACCTCCTCATTCTTCACGGTCTGATTCATCCTCCATCTCTGGTTAAAACCTTCCCCCCTCCAGTCAGCTGTGGAAGGAAGGGGGCGGGAGCTGTTCTTGATTGACAGCTGTTGTATGAGTGTGTAAAAGCTGTGTGTCTGCAGAGTGTGTTGGAGTTTGTTGGTTTTCGTTAAATATATCTACACAGGGTCCTTTTCAGCAGAAAACTAGAAGAGCTGCATTTTTCAGTCTTATCTGGTTTGGGTTGGGTCGTTTGGTAATTTAAACTAACCCTCCCAGGCTGGTTGAAGATATTAAACCCTGTTTATTTGGAGGACAGAAGAGTACACAGTTTATTCAACAGTATTTTCTTGATCCCAGGGCGTAATTACGGTAATTTACGTAGATTATGGGCATTAATGATGAGTCTGTTTTTAGGGGTATCGTTACTGGAGGGTCTGAAGGCATTCAGTCCAGGTTGTGGTGAACTTTGAACCCTCACCACGAGTCTTCAAGCCAGACTTTGTTTTTTAAGGGTCTGAATAATGTTGCCTCTGCCCTCGATGCTGCTGGATTCAGCTGAAGAGAGATTTTATAGTGTAGTTTTTAATGGGAATCCAGGTGTGTATGCGTGTGTGTATTTTCTTTCTGACCCGTTGTTGTGTTATCTTTTTTTCTTGCAGCAGTGCTTGTTCTGCAGCAGGGCATGTTTGTGTTTCTAACATGACAGCTCATCAACCTCACTGACACAAATCTACAAACGACTCTTGACACTGAAGCCTTCAGGCTTCAGAGGATGTTTTTACTTGATGGACTTTTACAACTGTCCTTTTATTGTTGTTTCTTTAAGGAAAAATTACTCTGAGGTGAAAAACTTCAAAACCATTGAGCAAGTCCTGTGTGTGTGTGTGTGTGTGTGTGTGTGGAGGGGGGGGGGGGGCTTTGTATGTGTGTGTGCGTGTGTGTATATATATATATATATATATATATATATATATATATAAATAAATACAAATAAATGTTTGCAAGAGTTAAAAAAACATTCATTATTTGTTTTATATAACACCTGAAATAGATCCTTGTCATTTGATATTTTATTAATTTATAAACAAGAGAAAAGGGACTTGCATTTTTGTGTGTGTCACTGGTCCTTTGAGGTCAAGAGGTTCCAAACAGTCCAACATGAACTTTAAATAGCAATCCAGTCCAAATTTATTCTCAGTCAAAAAGCTCCAGATGGTTTACGGCACACTGGATTTGTTGTGTGTGTGTGTGTGTATGTATGTGTTTCATTCATTGGTTCAAACCTTTATTTAACCAGGACTTAAAAAAAACTCATTGAAATTAAAAAATTTTTTATAAGAGTGTCATGGCCAAGAGGCAGCACACAAAAACACACATACATAAATGCAATCTGTTACAAGAGTGAGCCGTGTCAAATGGTCGTCTGTCACAAAACAAATCCTGCCATGTTTTTTTTAAATTAAGTGCCCTCGCCATGTCAAAGGTTGTGAGTGTGCTAGTGTGAGCACGCAGTCCATCAGTGCTTGATTGTTGCATGCACGCAAACGCAATATGGTGTGTTTTTACATTAAGTTGGTTGCAACGTGCGATGGTGCAGATTGTATGGAACCAAAATTACAAATGGGACAAATTATCAAGGATCTATTTAGGTGTTATACATACACACACACACACACACACATATATATATATATATATATGCACACAGGATTCATCAAATGTCCTCGGTGGTCTGACGCTCCCCGGCTACACTATACTTTGCTTCATGTTGCCTGTTAAAATTTGCACACGTCTGCTACCAAACTGTACTTTGCTCGTGTTCCCCCTTAAAGACTAGCGGCAGCTGTGAGTCATCGCTGTCATTCCACAGGAGCTTTTTAAAGACCGACTCATCACACTGCGAGACTTTTATTAGCTTACTCAGGAATACAAGGCTGCGCGTACGTGGATCATTTGTCTGGAGTACATGTGTAAGCTGCAGCTTTACAGTGATGTGTGTGTGTGTGTGTGTGTGTGTGTGTGTGTGTGTGTGTGTGTGTGTGTGTCTCTCTGTAGGACAGTATATATATTACCCACCAGGGGATGAAAACAGTCCATTTTTGTGCTTAGAAAATATTTTTTCTCTTCTTTCATCCCTCTCACTTTCTTACTTCTCCCTCAGTTTTATGTATTTGTTTACTTATTTGTTTTGGGGCTGCGGCTCGAGTCCTGACTCAGCCCTGACGGGGAAATTAACTTTATCGGTGTTGAGTCGACGGTATTTGTGATTTAGCTGATCGACACATGCTGATTGTTGGTGCCGGCTGTTATTCCCTCGGTGGCCGCCGGACACGCGTCTGGTCCTACAGCGGGTGTTGGGTGACCGGCTCGTTTCAGGAGCCTGAAGGATGACCCGTGAGGCGCTGCAACGCCACATTCCTGCGTGTGTGTGGTCAGGTCGTGTCACACAGCTGCAGCCGTCAGCGTCTTGGCCAGTGTGGTTTCAGGGTGTGACAGATACAGCGACTTTTAGGGTTAGAATGTCGAATGAGTCAAAACGACATCACAGGATCACTTGAACGTGCGGCACAGGTAGATTTGGGTCACGGCTAACTCCTTTTTGCTGGGGTGTACACACAGGGTGTGAGGGGGCAGGGCTTATCCTCTGAAGTAGTCCTGGGTGTGAAGTAGCACGTCAGCTGTTACGAGGCACAGCGCCATGGTATGAAGGAAGTGACACAAGTGCAAGACGTTTTCTTCGTTTTTGCTGATTACAGCCGAACACCTGACATTTATTTGCACGTTTTTTTTGTAATGTTGGTTTTAAATTTCATTCCAGCTGGTGTTAAAAAGTCTTAAATCCCAGATAAAATCAGGCCGCATTTGAGTTTAGACAGACAGCGGCACCCGTTTGTGACAAAAGCTGACGGTTTATATAAATTAATGTAAAAATTTCACGACTGAACCAGCCGCTGAATACCAACACCGCGTACAGTGATTTTATGTCTGTACAGAGTGAGGTTTGATCTGATCCCATCATTTACACAAAACAAACTTAAAAAGGACAAACTATTAAAGGGAGACTGGCTCCTCACGTCACTAAAAAAAACAAAACCCTTAATGCGCCGCTGCATAGTAAACTCATCTAAATGCCAGTGACAACAG
This sequence comes from Thalassophryne amazonica, assembly GCF_902500255.1. Lineage (NCBI taxonomy): Eukaryota > Metazoa > Chordata > Actinopteri > Batrachoidiformes > Batrachoididae > Thalassophryne > Thalassophryne amazonica. The sequence goes on from NC_047114.1 coordinate 96,519,024, forward strand.
ATGTAATCAATCCATAAATGTTAATGGAAAAAGAAGGTTTCACATCTGCACTTTTTCTCAGTGTCTCTGCTGCTCACAGATTAAAGATACTCCATAAAGATCTGAAGAATCTTCAAAAACCCAACTCGTGCTGAACTGTGACGCCCCTCACACACTGTGAGTGCCCTTCAGGTTAATTTATTCCAGACACGTCAAAACACACATGAACAAAATATTATAAATACACCCACATCTTCATATCTTTAACACCATAGAGATTTGAATATATCTATACATGTACACATACTCCTATACCGTTTCATATATGTTTAAGCATATACATATAACCCATTTCAAGTGATTTTTTTTTCCCTTTTCTTTTTCCATTTTTTCATTTAGACATTTACAAATAAAATAAAATAAAATAAATTAAAGGTAATCAATAGTAAACTAAATAAATATTTTCCCAATGTTTCAGGGTTATCACCAGTATTAGAACAGCGTAACATCTGTTACGCTGTTCTAAGGAAAAAATTACACTGCAGTTGGGCCATTACGTTGTTTTTCAGGGTGTGTAACGGGAAAATAATCATTTCTCTACATCGATTGTGGAGCCGCTGGTTCTGATGTAGAAGCATCGAGTCCACAATTTATTCATCAACCTATATCTCAAAGCCATTTAAAGATGTCAGTCGTGACTCACATTTTCTACTGATTAAAGTCTCTAAACAGGACTCTTTTTCTGCGAGAATCATCCACCGCTTCACATGGACAGTCTTTATTCGTCCGTCATTAACGTGCCTTTTTTTGTGGGACATCTAATGACACGGTTCTCTGCTGTGGACTGGAACCTTAATATGGTAATGGGGTATCAAACCAGTATAAGAGGAGTCCCCAAAATTCTGCAAACTGTTATATAAAGTAGAGATGTTAGTTTATCTACTCCTGCAAATTTTGTAAAAAAAAAGAAAAAAAAAAAAAAAAGAAAAAAAAAAAGGCTGATGTCACGGGCCAGCAGGTGGCACTAAACTTCCTCAAAATTGGGCAAGTCGAGTACTTTGGCGCCCCCTGTTTTTTCAGTTGCATTTGATGGAGTAGGTCCTATATTTGTTGATAATGTTGAAATCTGGTTGTGGTCTTGATGGTGCAGAGGGTTATGGGCCTTTAAATACAGCCAGTTTTGCAAAATGACCAGACTTTGAGTGCCCCCTATATTCAGCGCCATCAGTCTCCCAACCAAATATGTATGTAAGATGAAAACATTTGCCTCCATAAGTCATTTGAGAATTAAACTGGCTTGGGGACTTGTTGGTGCTGAATGTTACAAGATGGGAATTTAATGAAATATCAGTTTTTGCGTATTTTTGCCTTGAAATTTGATGACCCCTGGCAAGGTCACCATTTGGTTTTCGGTCAAAAAATATTGGGAAAGTTTGTTTCTTGGTAGGTTCCATCTCTGAGCCATGTTTAGTTGAAATCTGAGTCGGCTTGAATCACAGCCCGCCTGATCCTTAAAAAAATTGGCTCTTAAACTGGATACTGTTGAGTTCTTATTCTGAATTGTGTCTTTATGTTTTTGTGTGTGTGTGTGTGTGTGTGCTTGTGCTGCAGATGACATTCTGCTGTGAGCTGAATATAGATGCTTGTAGAAACTTTGATGACAAGCAGGCAGACAGACAGACAGGAAGGAAAGGACCAGGAAGTTAAATAAGCCCAAGGAGTTTCTTCAAAAAAGATCATCAGCCTCCTGTACTCGTCTGTTTGTCTTCCTGCAGCCACTTGACTGTCTGTTGTTCCACATGTGGATGCAAATGATATGTGCTTTGTAAAAGTGGAATATCTCAGCTGTGGTTCTAAATGGGGCCTCATTAAACTATGTTCTTACTACAGGAGTTTCTTATTCCTCGTCTCCGTTGCTGAGAAACAAGAGTAAATTGTTTTGGATGGAAACTAATGATTTGGGGTGTGAAATGAAAATGATGTGAATCTTTTGTCTCGGGTGTTATCAGTTCTTCCAAATTAATGTTTTCTGCGGTTCCACATTGGGGCGGAAAAACTTATTTGTCATGATGTCAAACTCTGTCTCCGAAAAGAAAAGGTACATTGATTGACATTTTCTACAACCGATCAGGAATCAATAATGCATGGTTTCATTATTAAAATGGAAAAAAAGAGGTAAAATAGGAATTATGATGATGATGATAATAATTCCTTCCTTCCTGGAAGGAAGGAATACTTCGAGGATCTCCTCAATCCCATCATCACGTCTTCCGAAGAGGAAGCAGAGACTGGGGACTCAGAGGCGGACTCATCCATCACCCAGGCCGAAGTCACCGAGGTGGTTAGAAAGCTCCTCGGTGGCAAGGCTCCTGGGGTGGATGAAGTCCGTCGTGAGTACCTTAAGTCTCTGGATGTTGTGGGGCTGTCTTGGCTGACACACCTCTGCAGCATCACGTGGCGATCGGGGACAGTGCCTCTGGATTGGCAGACCGGGGTGGTGGTCCCTCTGTTTAAGAAGGGGGACCGGAGGGTGTGTTCCAACTATAGGGGATCACACTCCTCAGCCTCCCCGGTAAGGTCTATTCCAGAGTACTGGAGAGGAGAATTCGACCGATAGTCGAACCTCAGATTCAGGAGGAGCAGGGTGGTTTTCGTCCTGGTCGCGGCACACTGGACCAGCTCTACACGCTCCATCGGGTGCTCGAGGGTTCATGGGAGTTCGCCCAACCAGTCCACATGTGCTTTGTGGATCTGGAGAAGGCGTTCGACCGTGTCCCTCGGAGCACCCTGAGGGGAGTGCTCCAGGACTATGGGGTTCGGGGTCCTTTGCTAAGGGCTATCCAGTCCCTGTACGACCACAGCAGGAGCTTGGTTCGCATTGCCGGTAGTAAGTCAAACCTGTTTCCAGTGCACGTTGGCCTCCGCCAGGGCTGCCCTTTGTCACCGGTTCTGTTCATTATTTTTATGGACAGAATTTCTAGGCGCAGCCAGGGTGTAGAGGGGGTCTGGTTTGGGAACCACAGAATCTCGTCTCTGCTGTTTGCGGATGATGTGGTTCTGTTGGCTTTGTCAAATCAGGACCTTCAGTGTGCACTGGGGCGGATTGCAGCCGAGTGTGAAGCGTCCGGGATGAAAATCAGCACCTCCAAATCCGAGGCCATGGTTCTCAACCGGAAAAAGGTGCTTTGCCCTCTTCAGGTCGGTGGAGTGTCCTTGCCTCAAGTGGAGGAGTTTAAGTATCTTGGGGTCTTGTTCACGAGTGAGGGACGGATGGAGCGTGAGATCGATAGACGGATCGGTGCAGCATCTGCAGTGATGCGGTCGCTGTATCGGACCGTCGTGGTGAAGAGAGAGCTGAGTATGGGGGCAAAGCTCTCGATTTACTGGTCAATCTACGTTCCGATCCTCACCTAAGGTCATGAGATTTGGCTCATGACCGAAAGAACGAGATCGCGAGTACAAGGGGCAGAGATGAGTTTCCTCCGCAGGGTGGCTGGGCGCTCCCTTCGAGATAGGGTGAGGAGCTCGGTCACTCTGGAGGAGCTCGGAGTCGAGCCGCTGCTCCTCCACGTCGAAAGGAGTCAGTTGAGGTGGCTCGGGCATCTTTTCCAGATGCCCCCTGGAAGCCTTGCTGGAGAGGTGTTCCGGGCACGTCCCATTGGGAGGAGGCCCCAGGGAAGACCCAGGACACGCTGGAGGGACTACATCTCTCGGCTGGCTTGGGAACGCCTTGGGGTTCCCCCGGAGGAGCTGGGGGAGGTGTGTGTGGATCGGGAGGTCTGGGTGGCTTTGCTTGAGCTGCTGCCCCCGTGACCCGAGTCCGGATAAAGCGGAAGAAAATGGATGGATGGATGGAATAATAATAATAATAATAATAATGGTAATAATAAAAGACCCATAACAAATTCTGATCTTGAGATGCTGGTTTTGGTCAAACATGGGCTTCAGATCCACTTATAATCCCACTCTCTTGTCACATTTGTCAATTTAAGTCCAATTTAATACTGTTTTGAGGAGTTACAGCTGTTTAAACAAATTAGAAACAGCTAATATTGACTTGAAAAGGTTTACAGTATTGTAACAGCAAGTTAAATGCCTTTCTTTGTGTAAAACCAGGCAATGACATTTTTTTTAATGGAGTTGAAGATGCTAGTCAGAATTATTTAAAGGGGCACTGTGCAAATCTGGTCAATTTTCACTGTTAATTTCTCAAACTGTAAAATTAAGGTAAAATGTTATGTATTTCCCCTTTCAAGTTTTAAAATTTTGAGACTGTACAGGAACTACGTAAACGACGAGGAACCATCAAGACAGAAAGCGAAACGGAATACAGATGAATTGAGGTTGTTGTTGGCATTCGTTCACATTTTTCAACAGTTTGAAAATTCTGACAAAGCGCCAGCTGCAGGAACGAAGCTGGATGATGGTTAAACGATGTCTCCCAAAGGCAACGTAAGTCAGGATTTCTTATTTCGTTTCGGCTTCGTTGTCCTTCGTTAGTGCTGTGTGACTGGTGCTTAAAAAGACCCAGTGCCGTCTGTTTCAGCCGACAACAAGAAAACCGCTGAAGTGGCTGCACGTGTTGATCGATACTCGTTTGGTTTCCTGAGTGCACGCGTGAGATGATGCTGTTCATGCAGAGACCACAAAATTTAAACTTGTGGTTTTGGGAGGAAGAACTATGTCAACATGATATAAGATCGTCTTTACTGTAGCGGCCTTCTGCAAGTGTTACTGCGTTATTTCTGAACACACTGCTGGACTTTGTCAGAACCCCCCACCACCACCTCCACCACTGCCACAGATCTCAAACCTGCACATTACTGAGGAGCAACAGCTTTTAACATGACTGCATGTTGATATTGTCATTATTTGTATTTGTAGATTTGTGTGTGCATGGGTGACTAAGAGATTAAAGTGTGTGTGTGTGTGTGTGTACTATGACAGTACATTGCAATGTTTGCTTTTGTAAGATGAGACTTTGGAGAAAAGTGAAATAATTGACTTCGGAAGTCTTGATATCATAAATATTTTTAAATGTACGCGTCCACATTGGAGATTTTGAGGAAACTAAATAATTGAGACACTTTTCTTGTCTAAACTGCCTGCCTGCCTGCCTCTGCCACTTTAACCCCAGACTTTGCTGCATAAAGTGGTAAAAAATAGTTGAAGTGTTCTATCTTGGATGAATGTTTTTCATGCTGGAAGTGAACATTCAACGGTGTTTTGCACCTCGCTGTGGCAGTGGGTGGTTCTGATCGGAGAGCGTGCTGCACCTCCAACATCCGGCCTCGGCTCAGGTTTGACAGTTGGTGCATCTCAATCTTTAAACATACAAATATAAACTTCTTAACTTAATTAATTTTTGTGCTCTCTGCCTGACATCCTGTTAGTCAGTGCTCAGTTTGATTTCTGGAGAAATTTCACTATGATTATGATTTTTGTTGTTATTTTTATCTTGTCTGTTTGAAACAGAGGTGACATCACACAAAGCACAATTTCACCCTGCCCTCTGCTGAATGAATGTGGTACTACAGTTCCACCAGCCAGTAATTTGGGCTTTAAAAATCTATTCTCCTAAATAAATTATAAAATAAATATCGTGTACTCCCCCCTCATAAAGCACTGAGACTAACTGCACCGATAGTTAATATTTCTGGATTCACCCGTCACGTAACCCAGTTAGAGGAGTAGATTTAACCTCGTTTATAGGGTTGCATGAGTCTTATCTTTTCCCCGTGTCTTGCGTTTTCCACTGCTGCAGCCGTAAACGTTTTGGCACTGCAGATTTTCCATTAGCCAGGAATCCTGTTGTGGTTTCTGTTCTTATTTTTCTTTCTTCTTCTTCTCTTTTTGTTTTCGTTTTGGTCTTTGTTGGTCACGCACTCTGGGTGAAGGGTTGTGTTAGTTCAGAGCTGATTGTTCGTAAACTTGGGTGAGACTTAAACCGGTAGAAACAATACTGATCTGGTTCTGGTTCTTGTTTGGGCCACATGCAGTGGAAAAGGGCTGATGTTCTGTCATTCGCTAACACAGTAATTCTGCTCATTATGGTTCTTCTTCTCCATCATCAGAGTGATTCCCTTTGACTGGCCACACCTCTGCACAGCGACAAAGTTCAGACGACCCCCAGCTCCTCCTCGAGGATTTTCCTGAGCCAGTGTTACTGATGACCTCATTTATTCCAGGCTAGCCTTCTTCCTTCTTTTCCTTTTCCTCCTGTCTTTCTCGCTCTCTCTCCTTCTCTCCCTCCTCTTAATGAGAACAAGATGATAGCTTTATACCAGGGTGACACAGAAACTTCTGGTCTCTGGAAAAGCCTCTCTGATGGAGCAGCTTCTAAACCACTCGAAATGGGATTTATGCACATCTGCACATTTTGGGGGCTCTTACAGATGATGGAAATTCTAAGTTTAATTGTTATTATTGGGCTGTCACGAATTGCATTTTTTCCACTATTGTACTGAAACAATTTGGCAGTTATTCAGTTGACAAAAAATGAACAGTGTTTTATTTCAATGAGTTGCAGTTCCTTAACTGGCCACTTCAGGCTGGCTGCAGAAGTGAGCAGGTTCCCGTTCAAATCCATGTTAAAATGTCCAACTTTAGAGTAGAAATCTATATGTTTTAAATGGTTTTGGTCTCCATGACAACTGTACGGGGGGTGGGGGGGTGGGGTGGAATTTTTCCCTAACGTCTTAGTTTAGGATGTTTTAAGCCATAAGGTTCTGTATAATTAGGGGACTGGACACTTTGAGTGACAGCGGCTGAGACAATCACCTCTGACTCTCATAGCTTCGGTAGCTCAAACATCACTCAATGTGCTCGCTAGCTGTTGTAGAAGCTGTGTCTGTCATTTTTAACATTTTATCACAAACACCTGGAAATGATCTGGCTTGTTGTTGTGTTGAAACATTCTAACGGATGATCTAAGAAGTCCCTGCTAATATACTGAGTAAAATTGACATTTTATTTAATGTTGTACACTAATGTCATTAGCATTTTAATCAGTTATCAGCAGCTTGATCCCTTTGGTCCCGTTATTGCACAGTTAATGAGAAAATAAGCTGCTCATATCATTTCAATGTCCACACAAAAGCAAACCATTATGAAAACAACAGTGCAGTCCCCAAAATTATGATCTAATAAACACCCAAACTGAGGTTAGCCTGTTAGCTTAGCTGGTTTGGACTCAAATAAATAGAGGCTCTTGGGCATCACACACCACACACTGAGCTGCCCACAGGCCAACTCTTTATCCATTAATGGGTTAATCATAATGTAGGCAGAGTCAACACTGCCACCGCTAGCATGGCGACACCAAAGTATGAGCTTGTTGGCTGTTCGGCTGTTCTGGGTCACTATAGAAAACCTACAGGTGACATCATACAGGGCAGAGGTGGGACAAAGTCATTCTCAAGTCATCAGTCTGCAAGTCCCAAGTCAAATCTCAAGTCAGCTTGCAAAAAATTGGTGGTCATTATGACTTGAGACTTAATTGCGACATGCTAATTCATGACTTGAGTGACTTGATGGTGGCTTCGTCCCATCTCTGATGCAGGGTTTGTCCGGTTGATATACAGTCAGTGTTTGTAAGATGAAAGCCTAGATTTGAGGGTTTTGTGAAACAAGTACTTTTATTTTTATAGACTTTTACAGTCGTTTTACAATCTCGGAACAGTGAAGCGGCTAACTTTTTAGCGCACATTTTCAGCAACAATTCAGCAGATTTTTTAGAGAATCCGTGCTCGACAATTTAAACCCGAAAGCTGGGCGGAAATTTGCCGCTAACCACAGCTAGAACACTGCAGAAGAGAGCTATCTCAAACAGCGCGGCTTCAGAAGACCTCCCTCTCCTCCTCCCGCTCGGCAGTAAACAAGCAGAGAGCAAACAGCAGTTGAGAGGATTCAGAGTGGCTCTTCTCTGGTATCGGAAAATGTCGCGGGTTGGATCGGTATTTTCAGATACGTGAATTACTTTGGTATCGGAATCCGATACCGATCCGGGATTGGGTCGGTCCCATCCATGGCATTTGTTTGTCTTTAATGGTATTAAAACATCGGTCCAAACTCCTGACCTTGAATCTACTTTGCAGGAACACGCACAAGCTTCCTGCCAACGGTTAATGACCTTTAATTGCTTCCTATTCCTCTCTGTAATTGATGTTTTGATTTGACGACCCCCCCCCCCCCCCCCAAAAAAAAAAATCCATTCCCCTGCTCTCTCTGGAAATCTTTTTTTTTTTGGCTAAGGTAAACAGTCAAATTTCATTACCTAAATAGCTGCTCCTGTTTCAACTTGTTGCTCTAAAGTGAATAGAAATCTCTTTTGGTGTTGTGTCTCTGTGACTTGGTGGGTTAGTCTCCTTCAAACAGCAGTGCCACTCGCCTCCCGATGATAAATGCACAGTCTTACGGGAGCACCCCGTTGGTTGCTATGGGGTTTCCGGCTTAAAGGATGTGTGATAAGGTCCGTTGTTGGAAGTGGTTGCTGCAGTGACCAGAACAAGAGAGGCCACACTCGCGCAACCTGCAGGTTTCTCCAGATGCCGGCGAATCCATTTCACCCTGTGAAGCCCCGAGTCAGCATTCCTCAGGGACTGGTTTTCATGCACGCATCTAGCGTCTTTGTTATCTTGTGTGGATGTTCTTGCACAGTTGCAGCTCCTCTGTACAGAACGCTTCGTGCACATAACCACGAGTTAGCAGTGATGCAAACGTTCTACAACGTCACCTCCTTCTCAGGCATCTTTACTTCTGTGCGTTTGCTTTGGTCAAGGCTCAGCAGCCAGAAAACCCATAATGCCTCTGAACTCAGCAACACCTTACATGGTCATGTGACATTAAGAGTCCTTAATAACCACTTAGAAAAAACAACAACAAAAAACAACAGAAAAACAGTGTGTCTGATTAATTGACTTGTGCCGCTACCTCATATTCTGACATCATCTTCAGGACGTCTGCTTGACCTCGTTAGGTAGTCGCTGACACACGTCAGACGTCATATTGGGTTTGGCATTCTTAGAATTATTATGGAAGCGTCTCACTTAGACTTGTTTACATTGCTAAGATCACTGTCAGTGTTCCATCTCCATTCGTCCTGGAGATGTTCAATACACAGATGGTGCGAGAAACGTATTTTCTGCTATATCTCAGCAACCAGTAAGGCTATGCAGATAATCTGAAGTGTATATTGTTCTCTCTGCTGTTCTCATCCTTCCTACTTATAAATGAGTCCGGTTTGGGAGTGAGGGAATAATAAACGTGTAAAGTTGCATTGCCTTTCAACAAAAGGAAACAAGAAACAAAGTTACGCTAAGAAAGCTAACAAACAAATTGTCACTGTAGGTTTTTGTAATGAAAACACTGTGCACACTCACAAGCTCGCATGTATGACTAACGTGAATTTCCGGACATGTTTATAAAATATCCCAGTGTGCACAGCGTGCAGGGATTATTACATTACTCACTAGAGTGCCGTCCACTTTGAATGTGCCTCTTAAAAGAACTTTAAGAATCTCTTAAGTGACGTCTTTTCCTCCGTTTGTGGCTCTGAAGCTTTTCTGTCTGCACACGAAGCTTCACTCACCTTCTACATTGCTGGTGTCAGTTGTCTTCCAGCATCAACAGTGAGGACATTTCTAAGTTAGCGACACTTCATTTTTAGCACACGTTTATGTCGGTATCCTGTAGCAGAGTTCATGCGCCGCTACTGGCTGCCAGTACAACCTGATTTTCCACCAGCAGCTTTCAGCGTGTCCTCTAAATATGGACGAGTCTGAATAGCAGGAGGTGGTTTTATTCTCTGGGTGTTTGGGGCACCAGAGCGACTGGGCATGGGGCCGTGTACGGGAAATACACATCGAACGTTCACCTTTTGAACTATACAAGTGAAGGTATGAAAATTTTACATAACGATTGTCGTGACCAAAATGATCACGTTATCGGTATTATTGCAGTATTAAATGAAATGAGTTCAGAATGTTGAAAAAGCAGTGATACACAAACAGAAATCGTTTCACTAAGTTTTAATATATATCGTTCAAAAATTGTGACATAGCCAAAACTTGATCAAAAACGCAACTTTAACATTAAAGGAACAGATCATTTGGGGGTCATTTTGTCTCAGATCAGCAACAGTAATAATAATAATATAAAAAAAGTATTTTTAAACCTCACCCCCTCAGATTTGGATGAAATTTGGTATATATTAAATAAAAATTTTACCCTCACAGCTTTAAAATTTGTTATACAGGACATATGGGGTTACAGTTTTCATTATTGCAGTGTAGTTAATCCCAGTTTGTCAATTTCAAGGTTAAAAAGTAGGTCAAAATGTCATCATGCCTAAATATTCTCAGAAGATCAAATAAGCTTTAGATTCCTTATGTAAAATCCTTTCTAAAGATACCTTACTTTTGAAAATCCGACCATTGGTTGCTGAGTTATGGTTATTTGAATTTGAATTTCAATTTTTTGCAAAATAGTAACAAAAAGAAATGGTGATATCCCACGAGCTGTTGGTCCAATTTGGCTGAAATTGGAAATTTTGCCTTTTGATGCGAAAGTCTACCTATATACCAAATTTCACCAAAATCTGAGGGGGCGGGGTTTAACCCATTGGGTGAACTGAGATGGAATAACCCTTTGGAGACAGACTTTATTTCAGAATTACAAATGAGTCCATGTTAAAAAAAAATGGAAAAATGCATAAAATAATGTTTTTCTTTTTTGGGGCGTCACTGTAATCTTTTGCAGTAGTTCACTTCATTAAAACCTAAAAACTGTATTGCATAAACAAAACAAAGTTGCGTTTTCGATTGATGTGGTGCATCAAAGTTAATGATAAACTTATCACTCCATCTTCTATGTGTGCTTTTATTTTGGCAGGTTACAAGATGATAGCATGCATTGTTTTTGTCCACATAATTTAGCCAGAGATGGTCTCACCCACACAAGCCCGATGGTTTTATCAGCACCAGAACAAAAATGTACATTTACCTTTTAAAAGATACTGATTTGTGCTTTTAACAAACTTGTCACACATTTTGTTTCTGGACTTGAAATGGATGCAATGGAGAAGATTTTTTTTTTTCAAAAGTTTAGTAAAGAGATCTAATTTATTTTTGGGGTTCTTATCAGATTTCCTTTGGTTTTGGGGCTTTTGAGAAGCAGATTCCAATGTTTTGTTTGTGAGTTAAACACTGAGCTGTGGTTCAGTGGACTTCAGAGATTTAATCTTTGTTATGGTGAGAAAAGTTGCCTGGAGGAGAGTTTTTATCTCTTTGCAACCAGCTGTGTTTGTGTGGAAGTAATGAAATTAGCCCTCCTGCTGCCGTCCCCTGGTCTATTTGTTTCTCTCTGGTCTTCACTCCATCCATCACTCCTCCATCTCGTATCTCCTGATTGTCATTTCTTGACCTTTACTCTTCATTTTGATCAAACGTGTTTTGTGCAGAATTTGCAGAAGGAACGTGTCGGTTCTTCCAGGACTCATCCCTTCACGTTCACTCATCTTGTGCCTTTTTTTTGTTGTTGCTTTTGTCTCTGTAGGATTCTTCTTTAAAACCATCAGCCTCTCTGATGCTGTGTCAGGATGAAATGCTCAGGTCTGCTTCTGCCCTCTTGTGGCAGTGTGGGTTAAATGCATCAAACCTCTGTTCTTTGTGTCGGTAGCTTTAAAGATGCTAATGATCATTTGAACAAAAGTCTTGCAAGATTCTTTAGGAGGATTATGTAAATGAACTGTGCTGTTTGTCTTAAAAGCGCTTTAAAATGTGGCCCCACATTTACACCCTTTGTTCTAGGGGTGGAGCCAGAACTGTTTTATTTTTTTGTTGCTGTTGGATGGGCAGAGTCCACCTGCGGTTCTCCACGACATGTCACCAGTTATATTTCCAGTGGTTAAAAACAATCAAACAACAAAAACGCTTCTTCTGAACCAGTCGTTTTTTATTTTGTATTATGCACATTTTTAAAAAAATCATACATACTGTAGCTTTAAATTCAGTCAGACACCCCAGTTAACTCCTAATTATGCAAATTAGTCATTCAAAGTCAAGTGTCTTTATTAGTCTCCCTTGAGAGAAATGTGTCTTGAGCAGAGGGGTCTGCTGCACAAACAACTCATCCAGCACATGCATCGAAAACAACCACATAATATATCAAAATTAAAATACAAATACATAATCAGTAAAATCATACCAACATCTTAATGCAAATTCAGAAGCTTTTAAAAATAATTCAGTCATTTGGGGAATTTTCTTTGGGAAATATTGAAGTCGGTCTTGTTATCGAATAATTCTGGGACTGTGCGCTGGTGTTAAAGGTCGCCACGTGCACCACGGAACTGGCCTGGGTCCTGGGTTGCAACCGCCACTGTCCAGCTGAGCAGATTGAACTGAGCTGGGTGACTCTACCTGGTGTTTAACTGTCTCTGTCAAGTTCAAAAAGGGTCAGGGGTATAGTGATTATATGGGCTGGGGTTATATGGGTTAGGGTTATAGGAGTAGGGCTTAGAGTTAGGGTTATATGGGTTGAGCTTGGGCCTTAGGGTTTTAGGGTTCTCCTGGGTTAGGGTTATACAGGTTGGGGGTTGGGGTTAGGGTTATGGTTTAGGGTTAGGGTTTCTTGTCACACTGACTCAGATGTGGTCTGTGGGAACCGTCGGCACAAGAAGGACGCGTCGTGTTTATTTCTGTTTGTGTGTGATTAAAAATTCGCATTTTTATGTGATGCGTTCACAGCCTCCCTCTGGTCTGACAGATTGTGCGCGCATCCATGACCAAACCTCCACAGAACAAGATATCCAGGTGGTGTTTTGAAATAATAATAATAAAAAAAAACATAAATAAATAAATAATGCCCGAGTGAATTCCTGTGCCAAAGCCTTTGTCAGCAGGATATCAAGAGGTGTTTGTGATGTCATAAAATAGTCGTTAAAAAATCTCTGTGTTAAAGACTGATATAAATAAATACATTTTTTGCAGCAACCCTGAATCACCACCTCACCACAAAACATTTGTTGAAACCTTCAGGATTTTTTCAGGTGCCTTGTATAGTATCACATATAATGTAACAGTGAAGCTTCATTGTTTGTTGTGATAAGTAGAAACTCTGCTGCACTTGTGGGGGAGGTGATGGTCTAGTGGTTAAAGTGTTGTGCTTGAGACCAGAGAATTCTCGGTTCAAATCCCAGCCTGACCGGAAAATCACTAAGGGCCCTTGGGGAAGGGCTTTAATCCCCTAGTTGCTCCCGGTGTGTAGTGAGCACCTTGTATGACAGCACCCTGACATCTGGGTGAATGTGAGGCTTTATTGTAAAGCACTTTGTGTTATGTGCTGACGCGGTTCAGAGAACCGAACCAGCATCTGGCAATGGCCCAGCGCCAAATAACCAGAAAGCGGTTCCAAGAAACAAATTTATTCCCCCTCATGTGCAATAATTCGTGTACAACAGAAATATTCAGCTGTCTGGCAAGGTGAAGGACGGCGCGCTCTCCAGCGCCCAAATGGATCAAAGCCCGGCACTTCTGGACTCAGATTCACCGCCGAACACTCCCCAGGTGGATACGACAAACTGACTCTGTGAAGGACGGAAAAGGTGAGGTAAGTCAACAGAGCTACAACAAATATCCTTCAGAGGCACACACTATCAGCAACACATTTAGGTCTGAATTTAAGCTTTATGTAAATGAGTAGCTTCTCACAACAAGTGGAGGATCATCAATCCGTACGCCACGGCAGTGAGAAGCAAACTGCACAATTCTCATCAATGTTCAAATATACTGCGTAACAAAAGGGCAAATTACTATTAACGATTATTCAGACGATAATCACCTCTGATGTGTGCTGACAGCATGTGTCCCTCACCCGTCCTCCTTCACAGGCACGATGTGTCAAACCCTGGCGCGGTCCTCAGCGTCTCACAACCGAACGTCACAAGGTCGAGTTCCCGGCAATTCTGCTCAAATCACTCATGGCTTAAATGCAGAACGCCATCTCATTATCTGCTTCAGCAGAAAGTCTTTAAGTCAGCACATGAACATCCTCCACAGGTGCAGCCAATAGTTCTGATGAGGGTGAAGGACTCTTCCGCCAGCACCTTCTCCACAGAAAAAAACAGTTTGCATACCACCTGGAGAGCAAAGAAAAGAAAACAGCACCCAAATGTCCAGCCAAACTCCCCAACACACAACACTTTGATGCTGGTGAGGGGGTGGTGGCCAAGTGGTTAATGCACTTGGTTTCACTGCGGAAGGTTCCTGGTTCGAATCCCACCCCTACCATGTCTCCACGTCAGTAAGAGCATCTGGTGTAAAATTTGTGCCAATTCAACATGCAGATCCACCTTGGATTTGCTGTGGCGACCCTGAGTACAAAACAAGGGAGCAGCTGAAGGGACTTACTTTACTTTGAGCATCTGATGCAGATGGAAAAGTGCTATATAAATGCAGTTCATTTACTTGTATGAATACAAGTTGTGCTGTCTTAAAAAAATTGCTGCTTTATTAAGTCCCTGAAAGCAGGTGACATAAAAAATAGACTACTACTTATAATAATAATAATAATAATAATAATAATAATTCTAATAATAAAATTTTTGTAAGGAATTTTTTTTCACTTTGTTTATATTTATCCTCAATAAAGATAAACAATTCTGTAAAATAAAAACCAGTCATTTCACAAAACAGGAGGTTGGCAGTCAGTACCCCTTTTCTGCCACTAGGGGTCAGTGTGGTTTAAGGATACGCTCCTCAGTGTTTTAGTCGTGCAGGAGAAAGTTTTACTCTGAAGCTCCATCATGCTCCTTTAGGTGCTGCTGTCTCCACCTGCTGGAACGCACTTCCTGTTAACACCGCTGCCTGCGTTTACTGCTCTGTGTGTGTGTGTGTGTGTGTGTGTGTGTGTGTGTGTGTGTGTGTGTGTGTGTGTGTGTGTGTGTGTGTGTGTGTGTGTGTGTGTGTGTGTGTGCATCTGCGGGGGGTAATGTTTATGGGTGTGTTTGCATACACACAACGCAGTTCATTATTGTGTGCTCTTTTGTGGGCATTAATGTGTGACAGAGGCACAAAGGCGTGAAAATTGGCCTGGGGTGTAACATAGCCTAGACTGGTTTATATCACACAGAATGTTTTTCGACCAGTCTAGACTATACCCCTCTACTCCAGATTATGCCCTGTGTGTGTGTGTGTGTGTGTGTGTTTTTTTTTTTTTTCACATCATAATTTAAAACACAATTATATATAGTTTATAATTGTTTAGCGGAATGTTGCCGTTGCTGTATATATGCACCAGGGTTTGGTGGGTCGCGTATCCTGCCGACTTCTCCAGAGCTTCACAGATCATCTGTTACATCTTGAGAACGTGTCAGAGGGTGTTTAGACATGTTTTGTTGTTTCATGATTAATTGTAGACTGATTATAATGGGCCGTTGTAGTTTATAAAGTTGTCGTCAGTGTGTGAAATAAAATTTAAATACTACTCGATCAGTGCAGAACTTCTGGAACAGAATACGAAGTCTGTTAGAAAAGTTTCCGACCTTTTTATTTTTTTCAAAAACTATATGGATTGAATCACGTGTGATTGCATCAGCCAAGCCTGAACCTTCGAGCGCATGCGTGAGTTTTTTCACGCCTGTCAGTTGCGTCATTCGCCTGTGGGCAGGCTTTGAGTGAGCACTGGTCCACCCCTCGTCGGATTTTCATTGTCAGGGAAATGGCTGAGCGACTGCCGCTTTGCTTCATGAAAATTTTTTCAGAAACTGTGTGAAACAGCCAGGTGGAAACCATTTGGAAAATTCAGATGACTTTCGGTGAAGATTCTATCGGCGTCACACAGATTAAGGAGGATTACAACCGGATTAAAGACGGCCCACAGCGGCGGAGGGCGCGCCGCACTTCGAGCAGCCATCGACAGGCGGAAACGACCAGATCATTTCCAAAGTGAAGGCTGTGTTGATCCGGGACGTCGTCTGACTACCAGAGAAATCGCAGAAAATGTGGACATCAGCACTTTTGCAGCACATTCTACTGTTACAGGAGATTTTGTAATGAAAGACGTACGGAGGAATTTGTGCGTTGGGGCGGAGCCGCTAATGGCGCACAACAAAAAACACGTCCGTGTTGGAAGTCTCACAGGACATGTTGTGACATGCCCAGCTGTTACACAATTTCTCGGATACTCACTCGACTAAAAAGCCACCGTAAACCGTCTGAATCTTCCGAATGGTTTCCAACACGGAGGTGTTTTTTGTTGTGCGCCATGAGCGGCTCCGTCCCGACGCGCGGATATGTAACCCGGTGTACCACACCAAACACTCACTGTAGGCCATGATAACCCATATAGGAGTACATTTATCACATTTTGCTTGGTTGGTCAAATAGTCTTTGGGCCATTTTCGATTGTGTCCAAAGAACTTGTAGCTGCTTATGCATCAGGCCCATGTGTTTTTGTTAATTTTGCCGCCGCATAGAGTTCTGTTGTTTAACATATCAGGATGTAAATATCACAAAATAAAAGGTAAAATTCTAAACTGTTTTTCTCTTTATTCATCTTTTGTTTTCACACATAAACATCTTCAGTGGTTAGTGAAAGGAAATGAAGTGTCCTTGTTGTTCTAGTACTTTCAGATGGCACCGTGCACATCGGCTGAAAGTGTCGACTGTTAATGAAATTAAAACTGGCGTTTTGACAGTATGGTGTGATGATGTAATCTACTCTTGTGGAGTAACGATTTCCTGCCTCCTTTGATCCAGTTGCTCCAGAATAACATCGACTTCCTAATACTGGAAGTGGCACAGAGGCTGGCAGTAGGTGTGAAGGGACGCAAACAGGACGTAGTCATGTGATCAACAGTTTGAACGCTCGCTTCCTTCCACCGTCTGTGTGAAGTCGACAGAAATAAATCAGTGGCCCAGTAAAACCTGCACTCACGGATTATCCTCCATCAGAAAAATGGCAGTGAAGTCCTTGAGATTCATGTTGAGCTAACAGCTCATTCATCAAGTGGTGTGCACTTCATTTTACTTTGCAGTGCATAATTGAATTTTCAGAAGACTGATTTGAAAGGCCATTTATAGATGGAATAGAAGATGAGAAATGCATATTTGAGAGTAATCCAGCAAATTAAATACCTGTAAAAATCAAAGTATTTCTTCATTAATTACTTTTGGCTTCTCTTGTCTTACTTTGGGTCTTCACAGCAGATCCAGAGTGAATGTTGATGATGTTTGAGTTTATGTCGGATCCTCTTACTGCTGCAACTACAAATGTAGAAGGAGATTAGAGTGCAGGTGACCTTGAACCAAGGGACCTTGTTGTTTTGGTGGTGATGGTGGTGGTGGTGGGGGGGGGGGGGGGGGGGGGGGGGGGGGGGTAAGCATCTGAATTAGGGGTGTCCCGATCAGGGTTCTCGTTTGAACCCTGCGTGATATCGCAGGATTTGATCACTTATGGGGACCTGTGTGCAGTATAAACACAGCATATGTTCACATGGAAAAATGCTGTACTTTTTTGTTGTCTGCTGTTTTTTTTTTTTTTTTGGCTTCCCAGTGGAGAAGGAAAGAGGAAGCGAGTGGGAGACGGGTCGGTAAGTGTTAGCCGAGACAGCTAACCAGAGTAGCTCGAATTCTCTCGCCTGCAAAACCACTTTGTGCTCCGGGTCATAAACAAACTGCAACACATGTCCGCTTTCCCACCGCATCGTCACTTTTCCTTTGCATTTTCACTTTGTTTGTGTGTAATTTGCCCAAAAACCCACTGAAAATGCCATGGTTTCCCCCCAGAAGTAGAGAAATGATGTCATATGTGTCATATTTTACACCTTTAGCGCCCGCCCTCATACGACAATGAGGTGCCCAATTATTGTCAGATGAAGCTGATACTTACGTTTTTCTAGATATCACACTTGCACAGAGCAAAATGCAAACACATTAAAGTTGGTTTATTGCATCACTGTAACAGCTTTGCCATTTGCATTAAAAAGAAGCATCTTCAGTCCAACCTGCTTCTAAATGCTTGTATTCATCTTTCTAATTTTAAAAATTAAGTTAACACATTTGGGTGACACGGTGGATTAGTGGTTAGCACTGATGCCTCACAGCAAGAATGTTGTGGGATAGCTTCCCGCCCTTTCTGCGTGGAGTTTGCATGTTCTCCCCGTGTCTGCGTGGGTTCCCTCCAAGTGCTCCAGCTTCCTCTCACATCTAAAAACATGCAGGTTAGGTCAATTGGAAACTTTAAATTGACCGTAGGTGGGGCTGAATGTATGTTTGTCTATATGTGGCCCTGCGACAGACTGGCATCGTGCCCACGGTGTACCCCACCTCATGACCTGTAACTGCTGGGATAGGCACCACGCCCCCTGGGATTCATAATTGGAGTAGATGTTAACACATTTTTTAATATGGCTTATTAAGTCCACTTAGTGCAGAACTGTAGCAGTAAAACTAGGACACTCAGAGTAATCATGATTAGACGGCATCAATCAATCAATCAACTTTTTTCTTATATAGCGCCAAATCACAACAAACAGTTGCCCCAAGGCGCTCCATATTGTAAGGCAAGGCCATACAATAATTATGAAAAACCCCAACGGTCAAAACGACCCCCCTATGAGCAAGCACTTGGCCACAGTGGGAAGGAAAAACTCCCTTTTAACAGGAAGAAACCTCCAGCAGAACCAGGCTCAGGGAGGGGCAGTCTTCTGCTGAGACTGGTTGGGGCTGAGGGAAAAAAACCCAGGAAAAAGACATGCCGTGAAGGGGGGCAGAGATCGATCACTAATGATTAAATGCAGAGTGATGCATACGGAGCAAAAAGAGAAAGAAACAGTGCATCATGGGAACCCCCCACAATCTACGTCTAAAGCAGCATAACCAAGGGATGGTCCAGGGTCACCCGATCCAGCCCTAACTATAAGCCTTAGCGAAAAGGAAAGTTTTAAGCCTAATGTTAAAAGTAGAGAGGGTATCTGTCTCCCTGATCTGAATTGGGAGCTGGTTCCACAGGAGAGGAGCCTGAAAGCTGAAGGCTCTGCCTCCCATTCTACTCTTACAAACCCTAGGAACTACAAGTAAGCCCGCAGTCTGAGAGCGAAGCGCTCTAATGGGGTAATATGGTACTACGAGGTCCCTAAGATAAGATGGGACCTGATTATTCAAAACCTTATAAGTAAGAAGAAGAATTTTAAATTCTATTCTAGAATTAACAGGAAGCCAATGAAGAGAGGCCAACACGGGTGAGATATGCTCTCTCCTGCTAGTCCCCGTCAGTACTCTAGCTGCAGCATTCTGAACCAACTGAAGGCTTTTTAGGGAACTTTTAGGACAACCTGATAATAATGAATTACAATAGTCCAGCCTAGAGGAAATAAATGCATGAATTAGTTTTTCAGCATCACTCTGAGACAAGACCTTTCTGATTTTAGAGATATTGCGTAAATGCAAAAAGGCAGTCCTACATATTTGTTTAATATGCGCTTTGAATGACATATCCTGATCAAAAATGACTCCAAGATTTCTCACAGTATTACTAGAGGTCAGGGAAATGCCATCCAGAGTAACGATCTGGTTAGACACCATGCTTCTAAGATTTGTGGGGCCAAGTACAATAACTTCAGTTTTATCTGAGTTTAAAAGCAGGAAATTAGAGGTCATCCATGTCTTTATGTCTGTAAGACAATCCTGCAGTTTAGCTAATTGGTGTGTATCCTCTGGCTTCATGGATAGATAAAGCTGGGTATCATCTGCGTAACAATGAAAATTTAAGCAATACCGTCTAATAATACTGCCTAAGGGAAGCATGTATAAAGTGAATAAAATTGGTCCTAGCACAGAACCTTGTGGAACTCCATAATTAACTTTAGTCTGTGAAGAAGATTCCCCATTTACATGAACAAACTGTAATCTATTAGACA
The DNA here is from genome assembly GCF_902500255.1 of Thalassophryne amazonica. Lineage (NCBI taxonomy): Eukaryota > Metazoa > Chordata > Actinopteri > Batrachoidiformes > Batrachoididae > Thalassophryne > Thalassophryne amazonica. The sequence goes on from NC_047114.1 coordinate 96,538,921, forward strand.
AATATGATTCAAACCACCGCAGCGCAGTGCCTTTAATACCTATGACATGCTCTAATCTCTGTAATAAAATTTTATGGTCAACAGTATCAAAAGCAGCACTGAGGTCCAACAGAACAAGCACAGAGATAAGTCCACTGTCCGAAGCCATAAGAAGATCATTTGTAACCTTCACTAATGCTGTTTCTGTACTATGATGAATTCTGAAACCTGACTGAAACTCTTCAAATAGACCATTCCTCTGCAGGTGATCAGTTAGCTGTTTTACAACTACCCTCTCAAGAATCTTTGAGAGAAAAGGAAGGTTGGAAATTGGCCTATAATTAGCTAAGATAGCTGGGTCAAGTGATGGCTTTTTAAGTAATGGTTTAATTACTGCCACCTTAAAGGCCTGTGGTACATAACCAACTAACAAAGATAGATTGATCATATTTAAGATTGAAGCATTAAATAATGGTAGGACTTCCTTGAGCAGCCTGGCAGGAATGGGGTCTAATAAACATGTTGATGGTTTGGATGAAGTAACTAATGAAAATCACTCAGACAGAACAATCGGAGAGAAAGAGTCTAACCAAATACCGGCATCACTGAAAGCAGCCAAAGATAACGATACATCTTTGGGATGGTTATGAGTAATTTTTTCTCTAATAGTCAAAATTTTGTTAGCAAAGAAAGTCATGAAGTCATTACTAGTTAAAGTTAATGGAATACTCAGCTCAATAGAGCTCTGACTCTTTGTCAGCCTGGCTACAGTGCTGAAAAGAAACCTGGGGTTATTCTTATTTTCTTCAATTAGTGATGAGTAGAAAGATGTCCTAGCTTTACGGAGGGCTTTTTTATAGAGCAACAAACTCTTTTTCCAGGCTAAGTGAAGATCTTCTAAATTAGTGAGACGCCATTTCCTCTCTAACTTACGGGTTATCTGCTTTAAGCTACGAGTTTGTGAGTTATACCACGGAGTCAGACACTTCTGATTTAAAGCTCTCTTTTTCAGAGGAGCTACAGCATCCAAAGTTGTCTTCAAAGAGGATGTAAAACTATTGACGAGATACTCTAACTCCCTTACAGAGTTTAGGTAGCTACTCTGCTCTGTGTTGGCATATGACATTAGAGAACATAAAGAAGGAATCATATCCTTAAACCTAGTTACAGCGCTTTCTGAAAGACTTCTAGTGTAATGAAACTTATTCCCCACTGCAGGGTAGTCCATCAGGGTAAATGTAAATGTTGTTAAAAAATGATCAGACAGAAGGGAGTTTTCAGGGAATACTGTTAAGTCTTCTATTTCCATACCATAAGTCAGAACAAGATCTAAGATATGATTAAAGTGGTGGGTGGACTCATTTACTTTTTGAGCAAAGCCGATAGAGTCTAATAATAGATTAAATGCAGTGTTGAGGCTGTCATTCTCAGCATCTGTGTGGATGTTAAAATCGCCCACTAAAATTATCTTATCTGAGCTAAGCACTAAGTCAGACAAAAGGTCTGAAAATTCACAGAGAAACTCACAGTAACGACCAGGTGGACGATAGATAATAACAAATAAAACTGGTTTTTGGGACTTCCAATTTGGATGGACAAGACTAAGAGACAAGCTTTCAAATGAATTAAAGCTCTGTCTAGGTTTTTGATTAATTAATAAGCTGGAATGGAAGATTGCTGCTAATCCTCCGCCCCGGCCCGTGCTACGAGCATTCTGACAGTTAGTGTGACTCGGGGGTGTTGACTCATTTAAACTAACATATTCATCCTGCTGTAACCAGGTTTCTGTTAGGCAGAATAAATCAATACGTTGATCAATTATTATATCATTTACCAACAGGGACTTAGAAGAGAGAGACCTAATGTTTAATAGACCACATTTAACTGTTTTAGTCTGTGGTGCAATTGAAGGTGCTATATTATTTTTTCTTTTTGAATTTTTATGCTTAAATAGATTTTTGCTGGTTATTGGTGGTCTGGGAGCAGACACCATCTCTACGGGGATGGGGTAATGAGGGGATGGCAGGGGGAGAGAAGCTGCAGAGAGGTGTATAAGACCACAGCTCTGCCTCCTGGTCCCAACGCTGGACAGTCACAGCCTGGCCTCCAAAGCTACGAATAAGCTGCACTTATTACAAGTACCGTTACTGCTAAAGGAGGCCGAGGAATAACTAAACATTTCACACCCAGAGCAGAAAAGTACGGGAGAGACAGGAGAAGCCGCCATGCTAAATCGGCTAAGAGCTAGTAGCTACGCAACCTAGCGGATTCCTAAAAACACACAAAGTGAATAATGTGTAAATAATTTAGAGGTGATTCAGCAGAAGGAGTGCCCCAATCAAGGCACCAAACAGGCCATGAAGCTACACAGGCAACGCACGACAACAGCGAACGCACGACAACGGTGCTAAAATAAAATAAAAATCGACTAAACACGCTGTGGAGCAGTACAGATAACGCACGACAACAGTGCTAAAAAAAAATAAAATAAAAACGAAAGCGTTAGCAAGCTAGTTAGCTTGCCAACGCTGATGAAAGTTAGCTGATAAAAGTGCTCCGTTGCGATGTTTCGACCGTTAGAGGTCTTCCTTAGGCGTTGGAGCACAGTAAAAAAGTAAAAAAGTCTTGAAAAAGACTGTTAGTTCAAGTCCAAAGCAGCAAGTAGCAGTCTCTGTGTAAACAGTCCCAACAGAGAGCCAAAATTCTGATGCAATCTCACTCCGAAGACCAAGTCAGCAAAGTCCACGTTCCGCTTCCAACAATGAACCCGTGTCGTAGTGATATGTATGAGTCTGTGTAGTGATAAGTGGCATGTTGTTAAAAATACATTTGTTGCCATTGCTGTTGTTACGTGTGCAGTATGTAACAAGAAAATGTCTTCAAAAGTAGAACTTTAATGGTTGGGGGGACTTTCATCCCCCACCCCTCTGTTTGTGTTTGTCTGCTATATGATATATTTAACTGACATTTCTGATCCAGGCAACCAATGATTTATAAAGGACAATCATGAAAATTATCAGGTGTGCCCAAACGTTTGTATACAAGTGTATAAAATGAAGCAGAGGAAATGCACACTTATTTGGGTGTCCCAGATTTAATTTATTCAATTCAAGTGGGCAAAAACAGCAATCAGTCTGGGACATCCCTAGTCGTAACTACCTGTGCCTCTCCGTTGGTAAAGTACTTTATCACATTGATGTGAAATGTAAAAAATTGTATTTGCAATAAGGATTTGCAGTACAAATCATGCTCTCAAACTGAAAGGCCACACTTTATGGGACAGCCACAGCACAACGGTGAGATCAACTAGGCTAAGGTAAGGCTAACTATGTTTTAAAAATACAGCTCCTTTTTGACATTTTCAGTGGTGACACAAAGTGCTTTACTTTAGAGTTCTTTGTAGTTTCTGCAGTAATATCAAATGTACAATTCATTGATTGTCCCATATTTAACTTATTGTGTAGAAATCTGGGGATCAACATATACAACCTATATACAACCTTTATTTATTTTGCAGAAAAGAGCTTTAAAAGTGATTAGTAACAGTGGTTTTAGAGATCCATCTAATCCATTGTTTATTAAGTATAGGGTACTTAAATTTCATGATTTAGTCGATTTGAAAATATTACAAACAATGTACCAAGTTAATAAAAATACTTTACCAACAAACATTCAAAATATGTTTGAAAAAAGAGTAAGTAGTTATAAATTGAAAGGAATAGAAGTCTTTAAAAAACCAAGATTTAGAACCAAAGTAAAGGAAAGGAGTATTGCAGTAAATGGTGTCAAATTATGGAACAGTCTTAATAAAGAAATTAAAGAATTAAGGTCGCTTAAATTTATTATTTATTATAATTTATTTATTTAAAAAACATATTAAATTAGATGTATTAAGTAAGTATGAAACTATGAAATAAGTCAGTGGGCTGCAAGAAAGTAAAAAAATAAAAAAGGTAAACTGTTAATGTTTGGAGTGTCTTAAGTTTAAATGTAACCTGTCAGAGATGTAATCTATTAATTAATGATCATAATTATGAAATGGGTCAGTGGTATGTGACAAGTTAAAGAAATGCAATCTGTCAAATAATGTTGACTATGATGCTGGATATTGAAAGATTGTATTGTTAAAAGGGGCAGAAATCATAAGACTTGTTCTTCTTTCTGCTCCTTTTCATTCTGGTATTGTGGTGCTTTGTTTTTGCTTTTCTGGTTTTCTTTTAAATGAATGAAATAAATATTAAAGAAAGAAAGAAAGAAAGAAAGAATTTGTCCATTAGGTTTAGCTCACAAACAGTGTTTACATTAAAATTTAAAAAGTGTACCAATTAAATATTTGATGCACCTACAAATCAATATTGGTATAAATTGTATGGGGAATCTCTGCAGCTGTCTGTGTGTGTGTGTGTGTGGGTGGGTGGGTGGGTGGTTGAAGCCTTAATGTAGTTCAGGTAACAATGAAAAGGAAAAGAAATGAAATATGGTGAACAGCCTCAGAGAAAAGCTCTATTTTGTACTTCAAGAGAGCAACAGGTTTGAGCAGAGACATGGAAAAGAGCAACTCACATTCAGGACGATACTATTCCAACATTTAACTGGTTCACAGCATCAAAATACTTTTCAAACCCGTCACCATAACATGGAGATTTTCCTTCTCTAAGCATCTGATGCATGCTGTCACATTAACACGAAACAATGAAGGACTTCAACTCACTGACCCCCAAAGAGTCGGAATCTCTGCTAATGAGTTCGGCCCTTCATCACTTTGTCATCTGACACATCAGCACGCCATCCTCTCATTGCAGGCTAACCCAAACATTGACAAGTTCACCGTTATTCCAGAGTACGTGTTATTCTTTCCATAAGCTGCACAGTTTGTGTGATTTCTCAGGTATAAAATAACGCGAACGTTTCAGCATTGTGACACTTTTTATACCTTTACTCTGCATCACTGCGCATCGAACATTTCAGTGTGTCATAGAATTTCACTGAGTTTTCTGATTAAAACAGTAACAGTAAATAAGAAATCAGTAATAAAGAAAGAAAGTAAGTATAGTAAAGATCGGATTGGCCACAAAGCTAACAGCGACCTACCCAGGCCGGCGGCGTACCATCCAGGCCGCGGCTTTGGCGGAGACGTACCATCCAGGCCGTGGCATCAGCGGAGGGAACCACCCAGGTCCGCGGCGTCGGTGCGAGCGAACCATCCAGGCCCGCAAAATCAGCGGAGGGAACCATCCAGACCGTGGTGTTGGCGGAGACGTACCATCCAGGCCACAGCATTAGCGGAGGGAACCATACAGGTCCGTGGCATTAGCGGAGGGAACCATCCAGGTCCGCAGCGTCAGCGGAGGGAACCATCCAGGCCCGTGGTGTTGGCGCAGGAGGCGACCCATCCAGGCCCGCGGTGTTGGCGCAGGAGGCGACCCATCCAGGCCCGCGGAGAAGGTGACCCATCCAGGCCAGCGTCATTGGTGGAGAAGGCGAACCATCTAGGCCAGCGGCGTCGGCGGAGGAGGTGATCCATCCAGGCCCACGGCGTCGGTTGCATCCGGGGTGGCGACGGCTGCACCCGAGGCTGGAGACGGCTACATCCGAAGCTAGCGGAGGCTACATCCGGGGCTAGTGCGACGACATCTGAGGCTGCGGCGGCTACCACCGAGGCTGACGGCGGCTATGTCTGGGATCAACATCGGGGAAGGTTGGTGTGTGGCGACCGGATTTGTGGTGGTGGAGGTGGTGGAGACCAGGAGTGGGAATTGCTTTACAGTGGCCTGTACTGAGCTACAGGAGTTAACATGGCACCAACCAGGAAGACAGAGAAAATCGAGGAAGACTTGGAGGAGATAAAGACCTCATTGAATCGTATTTCAAAAGACATGTCCAATTTAGATAAGTTGATGAAGGAGATTAAGGAGCTCCTAAATCTTGTTAAAGAAAAGGACAAGATTATTAAGAAACTTGAGCAATGGGTGGATGAACTTGAACAATATACTAGAAAAGATGATGTTATGATGTTAACTGGTTTGGAAATAAAACATCGGTTGTACGCAAGGGTGGTGGATTCTGGTGGAGCCAGTGGGGAGGATGCACCACCTGAAGAATTACAAACATTAGAACAGCAAGTAACAAATTTTTAAATCAAAAAGGTGTTGTCATACATCAAGACACTTTTTCAGACTGTCACACAATTCCATCCAAAGACAGTAAAAATAAACTACCAAATATAATAATACGATTTATAAGCAGAAAATACAAAAATGAATTATTAAGACAGGCAAAGAATCTGAAGGGAACAAATGTATATATAAATGAGCATCTAACGAAAAAAAAAATGCAGATATTGCCAGGGAAGCAAGACTATTACAAAAACAAACATATTGTTGCTACATGGGTCTGGAACTGTAGGGTTTGGATTAGAGTGAGAGAAGGGACAAAGGGTATACAAATCAGAGACATGGAGGACCTTACAAAGTACAGACCTGAGTAGACAAATTAATATGATGTCAGTTGGTAGTATGACCAACAAAAAATCAGATTAAACATGGAAACAGATGATAAAATATATGACATAGACACCAATATTGAAGAAAGTATATTTGACTAGACTACAATTGGTTGTATTATACGGAAAAACAGTTAGTGAAAAAATGACTGAAGATACCCTGTCACTCGTACATATAAACATTCGAAGCTTGTACTATAAAATGTCAAAAATAAAAGATTATTTAAACCAGTTTAAAAATAGATTCAGCATTGTTGCAATCACAGAATCTTGGCTTAAAAATGACCTCATGGCTGATGTTCAAATGGAGGGATATGAGTTATATTTTGTAAATAGAAGAGAAAAAAGGTGGAGGTATTGCTTTGTACATAAAAACAGATCTGACATGTAAAATTGGAGAAGAAATGACAATTATACACTCAACAAAAATATAAATGCAACACTTTTGGTTTTGCTCCCATTTTGTATGAGATGAACTCAAAGATCTAAAACTTTTTCCACATACACAATATCACCATTTCCTTCAAATATTGTTCACAAACCAGTCTAAATCTGTGATAGTGAGCACTTCTCCTTTGCTGAGATAATCCATCCCACCTCACAGGTGTGCCATATCAAGATGCTGATTAAACACCATGATTAGTGCACAGGTGTGCCTTAGACTGCCCACAATAAAAGGCCACTCTGAAAGGTGCAGTTTTGTTTTATTGGGGGGTGGATACCAGTCAGTATCTGGTGTGACCACCATTTGCCTCATGCAGTGCAACACATCTCCTTCGCATAGAGTTGATCAGGTTGTCAATTGTGGCCTGTGGAATGTTGGTCCACTCCTCTTCAATGGCTGTGCGAAGTTGCTGGATATTGGCAGGAACTGGTACACGCTGTCGTATACGCCGGTCCAGAGCATCCTAAACATGCTCAATGGGTGATATGTCCGGTGAGTATGCCAGCCATGCAAGAACTGGGACATTTTCAGCTTCCAAGAATTGTGTACAGATCCTTGCAACATGGGGCCGTGCATTATCCTGCTGCAACATGAGGTGATGTTCTTGGATGTATGGCACAACAATGGGCCTCAGGATCTTGTCACGGTATCTCTGTGCATTCAAAATGCCATCAATAAAATGCACCTGTGTTCTTCGTCCATAACAGACACCTGCCCATACCATAACCCCACCGCCACCATGGGCCACTAGATCCACAACATTGACATCAGAAAACCGCTCACCCACACAACGCCACACATGCTGTCTGCCATCTGCCCTGGACAGTGTGAACCGGGATTCATCCGTGAAGAGAACACCTCTCCAACGTGCCAAACGCCAGAGAATGTGAGCATTTGCCCACTCAAGTCGGTTACGATGACGAACTGGAGTCAGGTCGTGACCCCGATGAGGACGACGAGCATGCAGCTGAGCTTCCCTCAGACGGTTTCTGACAGTTTGTGCAGAAATTCTTTGGTTATGCAAACCCATTGTTTCAGCAGCTGTCCAAGTGGCTGGTCTCAGACGATCTTGGAGGTGAACATGCTGGATGTGGAGGTCCTGGGCTGGTGTGGTTACACGTGGTCTGCGGTTGTGAGGCTGGTTGGATGTACTGCCAAATTCTCTTAAACGCCTTTGGAGACGGCTTATGGTAGAGAAATGAACATTCAATACACGAGCAACAGCTCTGGTTGACATTCCTGCTGTCAGCATGCCAATTGCACGCTGTGTGATAAAACTGCACCTTTCAGAGTGGCCTTTTATTGTGGGCAGTCTAAGGCACACCTGTGCACTAATCATGGTGTCTAATCAGCATCTTGATATGGCACACCTGTGAGGTGGGATGGATTATCTCAGCAAAGGAGAAGTGCTCACTATCATAGATTTAGACTGGTTTGTGAACAATATTTGAGGGAAATGGTGATATTGTGTATGTGGAAAAAGGTTTAGATCTTTGAGTTCATCTCATACAAAATGGGAGCAAAACCAAAAGTGTTGCGTTTATATTTTTGTTGAGTGTAGATGATGTCATAGAAATTGTGACAGTGGAAATTGTACATGAAACATCTAAAATATTCTAATCATTTGTGTATACAGAGCACCAGACTCTTGTGTTGTGAAATTTACAGATAAAATATAATTATTCCATCAAATCAAAAACAAAACGCTCTTTGTGTGGAGACTTTAATGTTAATGTGGAAAGCTCCAGTTGCCAAATAGTAAGTGATTTTGTGAATTCAATGAATAGCTTGGGTTTATTCCCCTTGATAACAAAACCAACCAGAATTACATTGCAAAGTGCAACTGCAATTGACAATATATTCACAAATAGAACAGATGAAATTATTAAGAATGGGATATTGATGACAGATCTCAGTGATCATTTACCAGTTTTTTCAATATTTAAATATAAAAATAGGTACAAAAAAAAACTGTTATAAACTTTAAAAGCGATAAGTCATTAAAAGCCTTAGAGTTAATTATGATCTTAAAAATCAAAATTGGGAAGAGGTTTATGTCGGTGACGTTAATGTAGCATATAGTTCATTCATGAAAATACTGATGAAATCATATAATAAAAATTGTAAATTAATAAAACTAGTAAGAAAAGAGTAAATAAACCATGGCTGACCAAGGGAATAAAAAACGCTTGTGTAAAGAAAAACTATATAAGTGCTTTTTAAAAATGCAAACAAAGGAAACAGAACACAGATACAAAAAATATAAAAATAAACTATTGACAATAACTAGGAAACAAAAAAAGATTATAGTGAACAATTGAATAAGAGTAAAGACAATATGAGGGCAACATGGGGAATTATAAAAAGTGTGATGGAAAGTGACGGAGTGAAATCAACTTTTCCGAATTACCTTGTCTTGGAAAATAAAGAGATAAATGATATAAAAGAAGTTGTAAATGACTTTAATGATTATTTCTCAAAGGTGGGATCAAATCTGGTGGGAAATAAACCAATAGTAGAAGATAAGTTAAATACAGTTGTAAATACGGTCAATAGTATTTTCCTTGACAATGTGGAAAAAGATGAAATAAGGAATATTGTAAAAAACTGTGTAAGCAAAAGATCAACTGACTGTGAAGATTTAGACGTGATGACGGTAAAAAGTATAATAGAAACTGTTATTGAACCATTCACTTACATTTGTAATCTGTCTCTGTCAACAGGAACTTTCCCAGACGAAATGAAAATTGCCAAGGTAGTCCCGTTATATAAAAATGGAGATAAACATAACGTTTCAAATTACAGGCCAGTGACATTGCTTCCACAGTTTTCTAAAATTATGGAAAAGGTTTTTGTGACAAGGTTGGATAAATTCATTGAGAAATATCATATTTTAAATAATGCTCAGTATGGATTCAGAACAAAACATTCAACAGCTATGGCAATTATGGAATTAACAGAGAAAATATCAACAGCAATAGATTATAAGGATTATATGGTAAGTGTTTTTATTGACTTGAAAAAAGCTTTTGATGTTATTGATCATTCAAGATTGCTTCACAAGTTACAACAATATGGAATAAGAGGGATTGCACATCAGTGGGTAAAAAGCTACTTAGAAAATAGAAAACAGTTTGTTCAGATAAATAATACTAAATCAGAATTGTGTAATATGTGTGGAGTACCACAAGGGTCGGTACTTGGACCCAGTGTGTTTATTTTGTATAGCAATGATTTTGTGAATATATCTAATGTACTTGGTAGCATTTTATTTGCTGACAACACAACATTATTTTACTCTGGATCAGATATACAGGAAGTAGCACAAGTGATAAATACAGAGTTGGGAGAAGTGAAATATTGGTTTGATATAAACAGATTGTCACTTAATCTTAATAAAACAAATTTCATATTGTTTAATGACGGAGTTTAAAAAAAATGATGTCATTAAAAATAGATGGAATGGACATTCAAAGGGTAAAAGAAATGAAATTTTTAGGAGTTATGATTGATGAAGATTTTACATGGAAGTCACACATAAATTACATAAAAGGAAAGATAGTGAAAGCCATTGCTGTTTTGCATAAAGTTAAATATTCATTAAATAGTTATGGATTATTAACATTGTACAATTCATTGATTGTTCCATATTTGACTTATTGTGTAGAAATCTGGGGATCAACATGTACAACTTATACACAACCTTTATTTATTTTGCAGAAAAGAGCTTAAAAGTGATTGGCAACAGTCGATTTAGAGATCCATCTAATCCATTGTTTATTAAGTATAGGGTACTTAAATTTCATGATTTAGTTGATTTGAAATTACTACAAATAATGTACCAAGCGAATAACAATATCTTACCAATAAACATTCAAAATATGTTTGAAAAAAGAGTAAGTACGTAGCTATAATTTGAAGGGCATAGAAGTCTTTAAAAAAAACAAGATTCAGAACCAATTGAACAACCTCAACAAAGAAATCAAAGAATCAAGGTCGCTTAAATTATTTAAAAAACGTGTTAAACTTGATGTATTTCATAAGTATGAAACTATGAAATAAGTCAGTGGGCTGTGACAAAGCCAAAAATGTAATCTGTTAATAATGTTTAGAATGTTTGAAGTTTAAAATGTAATCTATTAGGGATGTAGTCTTTTAAATAATGGTTAAAATTGGGAAAGAAGTCGGTGGCATGTGACAAAGTCATAGAAATGCAATGATGTCGATTGATGATGCTTTGCAAGATTGTATTGTAAAAAAGGGGCAGAATATATGACTTGTTCTTCCAAACTGCTCCTTTTCGTTCAGTGGTTTGTAATGTTTTGTTAATTTTGCTTTTCTGTTTTTTCTTTTAAATGAATGAAATAAATCCTCAAAAAAAAAAAAACCCAAAAAACTGACTTGACAAGTGGGTATTTATCTTTTTAGTGACTTTTGACCTACTGACCACGACGGGCTTTGATGCTAACTGAGGCCATACAGACTGTAAACCACATTCTGAAAATTTTGTTTGTCATCTTGTTTTTCAGAAAATGTGCAGAACATGAAGTACGTACAAATAGCCAGTTGGTGAATGTAAGAACAGTGCCCCTACAGGCTGGGAGGGCTGAGAGGTAAAACTGAGAAAATAGTGTTTCTGCTGGGCAACTGAATAACTCTTTCTGTTCCACAATCTTGTCAATGCATCAACATCACAGTGTAGTTTGAAATGTCCAACCAAGAAATAATTACTAATTTATACTTTCTTTGCTCTGTGCATGACAAATTTTGTCAGCTGTAACTTGCAGTAATTGGATCTCTGTGCAGACACCTCGCATAAGTGCACCAGTTCTGGTAAAAGAAGAGTTATGCATCGACGTAAAACTCCATGCAGCACCCAGATGAATGCTGCTGACATTTCCTCAGTCGCTTTATACATTTAGCTTTACTGCCTGCAGCAACAGAGATGGGCACTCTTAATTATTTAAAGTGTACTTAATGAAGTTCGTAGTATGAGCGTCTGGGTTGGTAAACCCCTTGTAGTGTTTGAGAATTTGTCCTACTGATGGTTGATGTCCTGACGTTTGTTTCACAGACTATGAAACAAGATTACCTTTGTTTTGGAATCCACCAAGTGATGAAACTTGCTTTGTCAATAGGCTCTTGATTTCAAATGCGCATCTCAAAGAAAGCGCTGAAAATCAAATTCAGTGCAATCGAGCAAGGTCTTTAAACATATTTACCGTTTGTCGATACAACCACAAAGCCCTTTTTCTCAGCGCACGGTGGACGTCATTGTGCCTGACAGGCAGAGTGAGCAGATAACGGCGGTATCTGGAGCCACAGGGATAGAAGGGCCGCGCCATGTGATGGAGTGCCCTGATATCCTGCCATTCATTCATTCACACAATGAAGCATGCTGAGGAAAAGGCTCGCACCCTACCGCTCTCACCGCATGCTAAAGTCATTACCGCTAATCAACAGATGCCAAACTGGTGAGTCCGGAAGAGTAAGCGTGCATATGATTCTTCCACATTTGCTATCGGAAATGGCGCACAAGTATTAAATAAACAGATTCTTGACTCCCAGCAAGACGTGCTATGCTGGAGCAGCACCACTGAATCCTCTGAGCAGAGGCTGACCCGAGTGTCAAGACATCCTGTTGTCGTTTGATGATGTATGAGGAGAGTAAAAGTGCAAGACGGAAAGCCGGTTTTTATATGTTGGAGAAAGAAGGCAGCGGGCGTGACTGCATTTTTCCACATCACAAGCACATTTATCATCACATCTCACCATTGAAGTTTTTTTTTTTTTTTTTTTTGGATATCCGTTTTTTTTTTTTTTTCTCTGCTGGCAGTACACTGCATTAATGTACATACTAGCACTTTATGTAAGCTGTTGGAGCTGCTGCTTTCCTCTAAGATAACTGAATAAATGCTTATTTTTTGTTTTATTTCTTTTTTTTTTTTGCGTCCTCCTGTTCACAATTTCAATTTATTTATATAGCGCCAAATCACAACAAAGTTGCCTCTAAGCACTTCACACAAGTAAGGTCTAACCTTACTAACCCCCAGAGCAAGAACACAGGTGACAGTGGTAAGAAAAAACTGCCTTTGATGAAGAAACCTCAAACAGACCAGACTCAAAGGGGTGACTCTCTGCTTGGGGCATGCTAGCAACACAATTCACAAAACGAATATACAGGAAATGTTGCTGGTGCAGAGGACAAGAGGCTTACAGAAACAGACACCACACCCATCTCTGGATGGAGCTGCACCTCAAACAGAGAGAAGAAAACAGAATCAGGCATCAGAAAGACAGACACCGAAGCTTTCACGTTGGAAATGATCTGGTTGTTCCAGCGGGGTGTCAGCCTGTTGATGGGGGCTGGGAGTGCGCCGCACTCTCAGCAGTTGTGGGCCGTCCTTAAAGCGGCAGTAACACTCCTTAATCTGTATAATCCCCATAAAATCGTCCCTGAAAGCCATATTAATTTTCCGAACGGTGTCCACCTGGAGGTCTCTCACAGTTTCTGGAAAAAAATTGATGCAGCAAAGCTTCAAATCGTTAAGACATTTATTCGCAATAAAAAAACGACGAGAGGGTGGACCAGTGCTCACACAAAGCCTGCTCACAGGCGAATGACGCAACCGACAGGTGTGGAAAAACTCACGCATGCGCACGAAGATTCAAGCTTGTCTGATGCAATCACACGTGATTCAAATCCATATGGTTTTTGAAAAAAATAAAAAGATCGGATACTTTTCTAACAGACCTCGTAAAGTAGTCTTGCACCTTGAGCACGCAAAGCCCGGGCCAGTACGTAGGGTTTAAGTAGGTCAGCTAAGTTGGAAGGTGGCAGTCCGTGAACAATTTTATGCACTAGTACAATGTAGCAGAACCTTAAAATCTGATCTCACAGGAACAGGAAGCCAGTGAAGAGATGCCAAAATGGGTGTAATGTGGTCAAACTGTCTGTAATCCCATCTTTCCCAGTAATCCCAAAATGATTTTCCAGCCTTTCAAGTAGAATATGATGATCCACGGTATCAAATGCAGCACTGAGATCTAACAGCACCAGAACCATAGTGGTGTCCGAATCCATTGCAAGCAGAAAATCATTCACCACTTTAGTGAGAGCCGTCTCTGTGAAGTGACTTTTTTCCACAATTTTAGAGCAAAATGATAGATTTGATATTGGCCCATAATTTTTCAATACACTAGGGTCAAGATTAGGTTTCTTAAGTAATGGTTTAATCACTGCAGATTTGAAACATTTAGGAACAGATCCAGAAGTTAAAGAAAGATGAATAATTTCCAGCACAGTTGGCTTAAAGTAGACCTGCATTGAAATAAATGCAGTCAGATCTTAGGACCAAAAATGACTTACATTTTCACATAAGATCCTTGTGAACGTAGTAAAGTAAATCTGCAAGCCCAGATCTGTCATTCAACGGAGAAATCTTCATTTAAAATGACAAATTTACAGCTAAAATTTAGCCCTCTGCAAAACTGTCATCACATCTGGGACGTTGCCGAGACGTCAAAGAGAAGACCCTATCCCAGCATGCATTGCGCGCACCAACTGGAAGATTGCATCTCTTACAAAAGCACCTGTTTATTGTCTTATATGGAAGGATCGACTTTTTTTAAAACTTCATATTGTCTTGCGGTACGTTTGGTGAGTATGCATTTCTTCTATTTTTGCTTGAAAATTATTTTGGGGGATTTTTTCATACGCCCATTTGATTGAGTGGTGTCGCATTGAAAATCTGTTGTCTTTAGCCTCCGGTATTACCGTCTCGGGGTACGGATGCGGGACCCGCAAAGAATCCAAGTCATTAAAAAGATTTAAACCTCTCTCAGTGGCCATGGAGCTCTGCGGCTGCGATTTTCAAGACCGTGCTGCACTGCGGATTTTTCCGCAAGAAGTCTGTTCTTGCGGGCAGGCAGCCGCTCCTCATCAAAACAGCGAGTGTAGTCTCTGGACTTGTTGCCAAGTTGGCCGCACCTCCATTCAGTAGACAGGGAGGTGGTGCCAGCTGCACAGCAGACACGGGGGCGATGTGAGTGGCCCGCTGTGGCGTTTACCGAGCACGCAGACTCAGTAAGTGCATCGGAGGCAGTGAGAGCAAGGCGTCGGGGGAGAACGTCGCCTGCTGTCGATGTCGCCGCTAATCTGAGCATGCAGAGCTGTATCTCGCATTCATTTCAGCTTTCTTTTGGATGTTGAAACCAGGATGTGTATAACAGTAACATTACTAACATAAAATCAATTTCAATGGGGGGTCGGACTGAAAGTGCTAGCGCTCCGTCTTCTGCCACACGTCACTGCAATGTCCCGGATGTACAAACAGTTTTCGCGGAGGGCTAAATTTTACCTGCAAATTTGTCATTTTGAAACAAAGATTTCTCCGCTGAATAACAAATTTGGGCTTGCAGATTTACTTTACTGCATTCATAAGGGTCTTATAAATACATATCAGCTATTTCTTTCTGAGATCTGACCACATTTATTTCAATGCAGGTCTACTTTAAGAGTGGACCACAGGTCCTTAAACAGTTTTGTTGGTATAAGATCATATAAGCAGGTTGTGCTTTTTGTTGACATTATGGAGTTTTGTCAGCATGTCTAGTGAGATACTATCAAATTCTGTAAATCTAGGTAATACCTCAGTAGTGGCGCCCACCTCAACAGCAGGGTGTAGTGGCTGGGTTAAGGCATGCTGGGATATGTTTAACCTAATGTCTTCAGTTTTCTTCTCAAAGTAATCCAAGAAATCTTGTGCTATAAAAGGAGAGTGAACTACAGGTGGTTGTCCATGAATAAGTGTTGCCACCGTGTCGAACAAGAACTTTGAGTTATGCTTGTTTTTGTTGATCAAATCAGAGTAGTAGGTCCTCTTTGTAGCCAATAATGCACGCTTATAGTCTAAGATAGCATCATGCCATGCAAAGAGGAATACTTCTAATTTTGAACTATGCCATTTCTGTTCTAGACCTCTAGCCTTATGGTTGAAGTCACGCATGTAATTATTGAACCAAGGTGACTGTGATTTGGGGGAGCGCGGTTTTAACACAGGTGGCACAATCATGTCGAGTGTCGTTTTGAGCGCTGAGTTTAAACTATCCACAAGTCTGTCTACCGAATGGGCATTTCCAAACGTGAAGCTAAGACATCAGGCAGTCTAGCTTCAAGTTCAGTCATAGTTGAGCAGTTTTTAGAGGTGATCTGGATCCGGATTCTGGATCAAATTTCACTTCATGTAGGTTTTGAAGGATTACGTCAAAACTACTTCACTGATTCTCACCAAATTTTCACCACAGATAGATATTAGGCCATGGGGGACTCCATTACATTTTGGAAGTGATCTGGATCAGAATCTGGATTCTGGATCAAGATTTCACTTTATATAGGCTTTGAAGGATTACGTCAAAACTACTTGATGGATTCTCACCACATTTTCACCGTAGATACATATTAGGTCATGGAAGAATCCACTGAATTTTGGAGGGTGATCTGGATCCGTGTTGTCAGACATCAGAAAGCTGAAAGCTGGCAAATAGTCATGCCCTGTTGTTGTCCTGCTCTAAATTTGGATAAATCTCTATGTGGAGTAGTTTGTTCTCCACCTAAATGGGGTCAGGCTGTCAAACAGCACCTCTGCTTATTTATATGTTGAAGCGTCCTTCAGCAGAACACTGAATCCGAAGTTACCGTGTCATGGTGTGGCGGTAAAATGTTGCCTGTGTGCGTCAGTGCTCCCCAGCCTGTAGAAACCGTCTCTATGGGATTGGTACTGGATTAACACTGGTAACCAGCCACCACACTCACATAATGTGGCGTTCAAATGTCGTCCCTTAGGGATACTGCACCTCTGCTGTAGTTGCATCCCACGGCCCTCTCCCCAGACAACAAATAAATCAACAAATAAGCCACTAAATCGAGTATCAAACACATCCCTGTGTGATATCTGCAGTTACAACACGTGTGCTGTGATCATCCTCCACCTGTAAAGTTGCCGGTCCAATCCCGCTCTGCCTCCTCTGTGTCTACTGTAGATTGCAGCAGGTTGAGTTGCCACAAGAGAGGAGCTGATGAGATGACGCGCTCGCGCGCTCGCACAGGAGCATAGCTAACAGGCTTGGCTGCGATAGAAGACGTTGACGGATGGGTGATGCAAACAAACACTTTGTAAATAGAATTCACACCTACGGACCAGTCTAATTTCTGCTTGTCTTGTGAGAGTGTTGTCCAACGCAGCAGAAGCCAACCAATTATCCAACCCACAAACCGCAATCTTTGTCACTCCCCGTGTGATAATTTCAGCAACTGAAGAGGGAGTGTGTTTTAAATCCTTGTGTTTATTGGGTATTTGCATAAAAAATGAAAAAAAGATATGTGTGAGGTAATGCAGTTTTCCTGTTCCCAGTTCATGCTGTGTAATTCAGTCTGCTTCGAGTTGCAGAACGCTGTGAAGTTCCAGCATCAGATTCCGCGTGGGACGACTCAAAGCAGATTTTGCTAGTTTTGCTCATTCTATTTGTTACAGTGCTAGATATTTTCAGTAGTCTCACCCTCCCTTTAATGTTGTGGCAATTTCTCACTACTGAGGAAGATCGTCTCTTGCTGCTGCAGCTTTCATCGCTTTCACACCCGTAAGGTTACAAGCCGTCACCTTCGCCACCTGATCCGCCATTGAATACTTCTTGTTTCACCTGAGCGCTGTTAGCCGTCCCTTCATGGCATCTGTGGTGGCCACGGGGCACATATTGCACCCCAACAGGCAATACCCTATTAATCTGTTAGCCAGGTGTTAAACGTTATGAGCCGCTTATTGTCTCAGTATTTATACATTAAAGGGACTGAACAAATCAGGCTACTGATAGCAACTAAAATTGCTAATGTGGTTAGCATGCAGTGGGAATATTGCAGCAGGAACGTCTTCGGTGACTCGTTATGGCGTTTCACTACAAGTTGTGCTATTCCAGGTGTTTGTAATAAAATGCTCAAAGGAGACACAGAATCCACAACAGCTAGCAGCCGCTGCCAGTGGACTTTGCAGATGTTCCAAGAGGCAGAGATGCTCTGCTCAGCTCTGTCAAAGTGACCACACCCCTAATTATACAGAACCTTATGGCTTAAAACATCTAAACTAGGAGGTTAGAAAAAAAATTCACCCTGTACAGTTGTAATAGAGGAGGAAACTATCTATAGGACCAAAAGGGTTTTTTTGTACCAGGCTGTAAACATGTTTATTTCTGCTCTAAATTTGGACATTTTAGCATGGAGTTGAGTGTGAATTTGGTTGCTTTTGGAGCCAGCCTCAAGTAGCCATTCAAGGAACTCTGTTTCCTGGTTAGAGTCAGAATGCGAGCTCGAGTGTTGGCGCTTGGTAAATGTGTAAGCGACCGCTGATAGCTCACATGTAGTGTATGCTTCACAATAAAAGTTTAATGTAGAAAATGTAGAAGAATTTTTAGGTCCTTATTTGAACTATGATGAACTATCAAGTGTCCTGATCCGAACTGTATGTCCTCTGGTTGAACTAGCAGGTGTTCAACCCCAAAAAAAAGGCTCTATTAGTCATTCAGTCTGTCAGGGGCTTTCCAAGGCCTTTTAGGTGCTTTCCCGCAGGCCACGTGCGAGGGGCCTCGGGCCAGCTGCACTGTGGCTGAGGCCACGTGCGGGGGGCCTCAGGCCAGCTGCACCTGTGGTGAAGGTCTTTTAAAAAATCAGTTGTAAATCCTTCACGTTTTAATGGGAGCGTTTGTCACATTGAAATAATGGCCTAACACCTGCTTAGGGTTCACTAGAGGACGCTTCCAATAGAAAACCATGTCTTGGGAATGAAATAAATAAAAAAGTCGAAGGAGGAGCGATGCCCGCGGTGTCTCCAATAAATAGATGAGCGCGGTTGTCATATAGTCAGTCTCTCTAGAGGACTCAGTTTGTCTAGCTCTGTGTCGAAGAGCTTAGACAAACTTAAAAACTCTGTGCATTTTATCTTGCTTAAGGCTGAATTATTCTAAAGTGTTGTGTCCTTTTCTAGCATATCACTTGCAATTAGTTTGTGTTATCTAAAAGACGACATCCTGAGAAGACTAAAGACGAACCACGACAAAAACCTCAAGAAGGAGCAACTCAAAAAAAACACAATCCAAAATGCTAAAGCTACATAGTTGAGTTAAATAAAGAATGCAGGTGAAGGGTGACATGAAGTCAAACGGGTACTTGTGATAGAAAAGGGAAAACACAGAAATAGGTGCTGAAAAGTATAATACTGTGCTGAAACATGAAGACTAACGTTTCGATGTGCAAATCATATCTTCATCAGAGTCCTGAAAAGACCTGGATGGCCCAGCCTAAATACTAACAGGAGCCAGGTGTCATAATGCGTAAAGGGGGCATGACCATCCGTCAATCAAGGCACTCACTCAGTTTACAATTAGCTCATAATTTGAGACACACCGTCCCAATTAAAAAAGAACAAACAAAATAACAATAACCCAGAGTAAAAACATAAATATAAATGTTAATGAAAACAAAGTTCAGTTCTTCTTTCCAACCAACAGCTCCAAAGTGCCCAAAGTATGAATCCAAAATGCTCTCTACATAAAGTTTTGTTTTAATAATGTCACCTCCTGTGGGTAGAACTGTAATTTTCCTCAATCCCCAGAATTTTAAAGATGCTAGAGAGCCATGACCGGCCTGTTTGTAATGCCTCGCCATGGCATAAGTTACATTCTGAGTGTGCATTGCTGTTTTATGTTCAGCTATCTGTAATTTGAGTTGATGTTTTGTTTGGCCTATATATGCTAATCCACAAGGACATTTTACAAGGTATACTACGTGTGTGGTGTTACACTTGATAAATGAAAAATGGATATTGCTTACCAGTATGAGGATGAGAGAAGCACTTCTCTCATACTTTCTTTAACATTAATATTATGTTTTTTTACTCTGGGTTATTTGGGGGTTATCTGGTGTCTGGTGTCATTTGTTTGTTCTTTTTTTTAATTGGGATGGTCTGTCTCTAATTATGATCTAATTCTAAATTGAGTGAGTGCCTTGATTGATGGATGGCCACAACCTCACGCCCACTAGTCCTACCTGGTTGCGCCGGATTTTTGTGCTGTACAGAAGTGCGGTGAGCTCTCCTTTTTGTTTCAACATTTTTGGGTACCTTTGATACTTTGCGCAAAGATACTTAAGTTTTTTTGTCTACCCTGTAAATGTTCATTTAACCTTGACAGCTAAATATATTTGTTAAAATCTGAAAATGGTCTTCTGTGCAGACAGTGACCACTGCACTCCGCTCCAGACAACGTTAAAGCTCTGTTCCAAAACAGAAAACAATCTGCATTGATTTTCATTTTTGCCTTTAATTGTAACCTGGCATCAAAGTGGCAGCTCAGTCCAAATCCATATTCAAGAAGAAACAATTTCATTTCTATAAACATGTTATTGTAAAATTGTAAAGGTCTAATTTGTGTGTGGTTGTATTCATATTTGTAATAAGAATGTGGTGTGACTGACTCTCCATCCCTGCCACCGTGTGGTCGATCGATGTTTATGAAACATCAGTTGATTGAGTGCGACGTCGACGCGACAGTGACAAGAGAATCTGTTTTTCCCGTGATCTCAGCAATTGTGCATAAAGAAGTCATTTGTGGAAAGAAAAACAATTTCAACACATTGAGATTTTAGCTCTGCAGTAATCTTGAAAACTATGTTTTGATGAGATGCTGTGTAATGGGGACAGAAGCGTCCTCCTGTAATGCAGCCGGCTGCAGTATAGCGTTAGTAGAAATGGCTGCAGCATCCCCGGGGTTTGTGGTAAATGAGATTTGCTGGAGCATGGATTGGGTCTCAGGCAGGCCTGGAGATGGACCTTTATGAAATAACCTCTCCAATCTCCAACAGAACAGCAGCCACGCTCGCACAGTCGCACATATATGTGCACACTCTGATGCACTTAAATAAAAAGTGTGTGTGGCCTGCACAGTGACATAGAGTAAATAGATTATATTTAGCCTCTAAGATGAGTTGTACTCCAGCCCAAATGCAAACATGCTTTGTACTTCAGCTCCAGATTCAATCAGGTGTCAGGAATGACGGATTCTGGAAGAGCAGCTTTTGCTGATGGCTTGCTCCCAGAGAGGCGGGCTTGTCAGTATTTCTGTTTCTAAGGGACTTTGTGTGAGGATTTGCTCTGACTTCAAGGTGTTAGAGCTTTCGTGTAGTCGAAAATTTTAAATTCTGCAACTTTTATATCCATGTGTGTAGAGTGAAAGTTCTGTCAAAATATGCCACAAATTTGGGACAGAGTTTAAATAAAACTTCAGTAGCATAAACTGATGTAGAGATTTTTTTTAAATTTTTTTAATGTAATTTATGGGCCTATTACACCGTGACAATTTGGTCAGGGTATGCCAACAGCCCAGTTTCCACCGCCTGGTCCGGGTTGTATGGTGCGGTTAAATCTGACGTGGCTTGCGTTTTCACTGCTGGCAGAACTCTTTGCCTGGTAGGTGGAGCTATAGATGTAGCATGTATACACTTGTTGCCCGGCCTTGCCCCTCCACACGGACACCAAACAGAGTAATTTAACAGTTTTTAAAAATGTTATTTTATTTTATTTTGCCTTGGTGGATCATGTGATTAATTTTCATTGCGTGCGGAATGTTGAAGAGTCGACTGATGCCTGTGGTAAACGCTGATGTGAATGAATGAGGCGCTGTGACTCTTGCAGCTTTAAAATAAGTTAATTTCTTGTTGTGGGATAAAGCACCGGCATCTCTGATTCAGGCTGAGAAGCACACCAGGAGCAGACAAACACAGAGGGACTTCTTTAAAAACACTACGTGTCTTCAGCTACGACAAGGAACCAAAGTATTTTCAGAAGTCGTTTTCCAAAATCAGGACACTTCATGTGGATAGGTTTCGTCACGCTGTGATGATGAATCCAACTGAAATGATATAACAGGTAAGATTAAGACTTTATATTTACTCAGTGTGTGAATGGTTTTAATATTGAAACAGTCTGAACTGTTCACATGAGGACTGTAGCTTTCAGTTGTTGAGCCAGTCAATGCACAGCAGTGGGTTAGTGCCTCCCGGTCCATTATTTGGGACCCCAGCTGAAAGGTGCCAAAAAAATGTTGTGGTACGGGTCAATTATTTTGGTACCCCTTGTGGAAACTCACAATACGTCATTATATGGTAGCTGACATGTTCAATGTTCTGTGGTTGTCCAGAACATGTCAAATACATCTACATACATTAATATGCATTGGAGACAAGTTAAACATAGGGTCAATGCAAGTTACTCACCCGTTTTGGCTACGCTACACATTATCTCAACGTATTTGACTTATGAGTCACTTACAAGAAATGTGTGTCAACAAACGCATAACTTGGAACTAATGTCCTGCGTATGTGGGATGTACGAGACATATGCTGGCATACATTGAAAATATTGTACACGCCCAAAACTTTGTGATGACCTTGCCATACTATGTGTATACCAGCATGCTTCAACGTGCTTCTAACGTATACAAAACATACTCATAACTTATTAAACGTATGCCAACGTAATTTGGCGTATTATTAATACGTAAGCTTACACAGGCTAAATCGTCAAGGTGTGACCAGACCTTTAATTTGTTTTCCAATTCTTACAGTTTGTTTTCCATTAAGTGTGAGTGTGGAGAAATTCAGCATTGTGCATTTCTCAAATACAAATGGAAGCGATTTCCTGTAACTTAACCTTTATGTTTTTTTCAAACTAGAGAGACAAAAAAAAAAAAAATCAAAAAGTCACAGTACCTTTCGACTTTAGATCTTGTTTTGCTGTTTTCTGACGAAAAGGTCTTTGTTGACGGTGATCACGGCCGAAGTGTTGTTGTTGCGCTCCAATGTCGCCGGCCTGTCTGTGGTGAGCGTCAATGCCGTCCACAGCCCTCTTTCTTCCATCTCGGCACTGCTCGGTCTCAGTGCATCAACCACTGTGGCAATCGATCTCAGCGTCCTCAGTTGCTCCTCTTCTGGTGCACGGACTGTGGTTCCTGCCAAAGATACCACAAAAATATGCCAAATGGTCGTCTGATCTGCAGGGTTTGTGTACCACTTGAACTTTGATTCACGGCATAAACAGAGAGTTCGCTGAAGTTTATGGGAAATTTTCCTGAGAAAATGGGGCTTTAAACGTTTCTCTTGGGCACGTTCAAAAGCCATTCCAACGTGCACATGCATATTATGGGAGAGATTCAAATACATATGTTGTTGCTAAAGGCAGCATTAAATCTAGATGTGATCAAGCAGGGGTTAGATATTGTCACTGTGTTCCTGGCCATCAGGTAAAAAGGCAGTGTGGAACTGCAGGTAAAAACAACAGAGTTTCCTGACTTTTCTCGGAGAGTCTAGATCTTCCCGTCATATCAGTCCGCTCATGCATCCGTCCGCTCCATCATTAGACACTAACGGCCTCCATAATGACCTTATCCATCAGCGGAAGTCCATTTCTGCCAGCGGCGTTTGGTGTGCTAGCCAAAAAGGCTCTTTGCGTGTTGTTTCGCAACACACTTCACATCAGTTTCCCTTTAGAACAGAGGATGTGACTTTTGTCTTCTGATTAAACAAGATGAACGGGTTCTAAATATCAGAGCTAAAATGGCCGTATAGTAAAGCAGGCATTAGAATTCCTGTGAAAATCCACGGTTGTGGATTTTGGACACTGTTAGACAGTTGTACACTGTTCACCGTTGTTAACAGTGTACAACTGTAGTTACGGCCAATGAAATGAAGGACCCATGTGGTGGATTTCATTTCTGCATAAGTTGCATTTTTATTGGTTGATATGGTTGGAGTTTAGCACATCACAATGCCGTACAAGTGCAACCATTCCATACGAGGTTGATTTAGATGATTGGCTGAAATTTCAACTTGTCACCCGCTGTAACGTCATCTAACGTTATGACGGAAGAGGAATGTCTGTCATTTGGTACATTCCTTCCATCATTTGTAAATTTGTTTTGGGAATTGTATAAGTGTTCTAGGGTTTGTAAAAGTGTTCTGCATTTTTTAGTTTGATTTGCACTTCCCAGCCACTGTACTCCGGGAATATTCTACTTTTTGGACGAGTGTTTTCCCATGCTAGCTTTGCGGAAAAATGCTCGCTAGCTGTCAGCATTGTTCCTCGCAGCTAGACCAAAGACATGTTAGTTTAATGTGAAGTTGTTGTGTTAACAAGATTGGGCGTCCTGACTGGCTATTAGGGTTGATGTGGGGGGAAAAAAAAGTCTTTTGAGAAACCAGAAACAATGTTTTTTTTTTTTACTGTCATTCGCATGTTGATATGATGAAACACACAGAGACACACACAACTTCAACTGCTTAGTCCAGTTAAGGGTTGCGGGGGACTGGAGTCTATCCCAGCAGCTAATTTAAATTGTGGTATATACCAAATCTGGTAATTTTTCACATAACCTTCATTTGTATTCCCTTAAAAAAAAGTACATTGGTTGTCAAAAAAAACAAAACAAATCACTCTACAAAGACCAAAACCATACATGTCTTTGAATTTTAATAATAATGATAATAGTTATCGTGACTATTTATGTTGGACTTTCTCAGGAATAAAAGCACTAAACAAAATAAACTGTAATAAAAAGAATAAATGCTAACATAAAAAGTACATTACAACAATGCACAAAAATCCCAAACTATAAACTGACAACACAAAAAATGGTGGAATTTATACAACCCCTGGCAAAAATTATGGAATCACCGGCCTCGGAGGATGTTCATTCAGTTATTTAATTTTGTAGAAAAAAAGCAGATCACAGACATGACACAAAACTAAAGTCATTTCAAATGGCAACTTTCTGGCTTTAAGAAACACTATAAGAAATCAAGAAAAAAAGATTGTGGCACTCAGTAACGGTTACTTTTTTAGACCAAGCAGAGGAAAAAAATATGGAATCACTCAATTCTGAGGAAAAAATTATGGAATCACCCTGTAAATTTTCATCCCCAAAACTAACACCTGCATCATATCAGATCTGCTCGTTAGTCTGCATCTAAAAAGGAGTGATTGCACCAAGTGGACTGACATGAATCATGGCTCCAACACGAGAGATGTCAATTGAAACAAAGGAGAGGATTATCAAACTCTTAAAAGAGGGTAAATCATCACGCAATGATGCAAAAGACGCTGGTTGTTCACAGTCAGCTGTGTCTAAACTCTGGACCAAATACAAACAGCATGGGAAGGTTGTTAAAGGCAGACATACTGGTAGACCAAGGAAGACATCAAAACGTCAAGACAGAAACTTAAAGCAGTACGTCTCAAAAATCGAAAATGCACAACAAAACAAATGAGGAACGAATGGGAGGAAACTGGAGTCAACGTCTGTGACCGAACTGTAAGAAACCGCCTAAAGGAAATGGGATTTACATACAGAAAAGCTAAACGAAGCCATCATTAACACTTAAACAGAAAAAAAAAACAAGGTTACAGTGGGCTAAGAAAAAGCAATCGTGGACTGTGGATGACTGGATGAAAGTCATATTCAGTGACGAATCTCAAATCTGCATTGGGCAATGTGATGATGCTGGAACTTTTGTTGGTGCCGTTCCAATGAGATTTATAAAGATGACTGCCTGAAGAGAACATGTAAATTTCCACAGTCATTGATGATATGGGGCTGCATGTCAGGTAAAGGCACTGGGGAGATGGCTGTCATTACATCGTCAATAAATGCACAAGTTTACGTTGATATTTTGGACACTTTTCTTATCCCATCAATGAAAGATGTTTGGGGATGATGAAATCATTTTTCAAGATGATAATTCATCTTGCCATAGAGGAAAAAACTGTGAAAACATTCCTTGCAAAAAGACACATAGGGTCAATGTCATGGCCTGCAAATAGTCCGGATCTTAATCCAATTGAAAATCTTTGGTGGAAGTTGAAGAAAATGGTCCTAGACAAGGCTCCAACCTGCAAAGCTGATCTGGCAACAGCAATCAGAGAAAGTTGGAGCCAGATTGATGAAGAGTACTGTTTGTCACTCATTAAGTCCATGCCTCAGAGATTGCAAGCTGTTATAAAAGCCAGAGGTGATGCAACAAAATACTAGTGATGTGTTGGAGCGTTCTTTTGTTTTTCATGATTCCATAATTTTTCCTCAGAATTGAGTAATTCCAATTTTTTTCCCTCTGCTTGGTCTAAAAAAGTAACCGTTACTGACTGCCACAATTATTTTTCCTGATTTCTTATAGTTTCTTAAAGCCAGAAAGTTGCCATTTGAAATGACTTTAGCTTTGTGTCATGTCTGTGATCTGCTTTTTTTCTAAAAAAACAACTGAATGAACATCCTCCGAGGCCGGTGATTCCATAATTTTTGCCAGGGGTTGTATATGGGGTTTTCCTCATTGAGAGGCTTTTTTAACAGGCGGTATTTCTACTCCGGAAAATATGACAACCGGAAATGCAGTCTGTACATTAACAAACAATCAAAAACAATCTTTTGATGGCATCCTGTAATAGTCCCCCCCCCCCTTTTTTTTACATTGCCTTTGTTGATAGCATTTTTACAATTGCGCCCCCCATCAGGTGTCAAAAATCAGGAAGTACTCCTAAAGACGGTTATTAGCTACTGTTCTGCCTCAGACCTTCTTACTGCTATTTTTCTTTCCCTTTTTCTTGCATTTATACAGCATTGTCATTTGTGCTTCTTAGCACAGTTGTTCCTTTTCCCCACATCCTTCTCTTTCTGTCCTTCGTCTGGTTTCTTTTGCTCCGTCCCTGTCTCTCCTTGTCACTGTAATTGTTTCAGAGAAATTATGCAGACTTATTTAGCGCTCTGTGAAATCTCCCTTAGCTTGGCTCACGCAAGATTAATTGCTCGGAGAAGCGAAGCGGCACTTGTTGTCCATTTGCTTGAATTAACATGAAAACAGACCGAGCATACAGTCTGTGAACTGAGAGGTCTGTTTCTAGGCTTCAGTCACTTTCTTTCTCTTTATCCATCAGTCTCTCACTCTTTCTTTCGCTGCCGCCTCCTGTTTCTGTGATATCGTGTGGACTTTATGACGGGACAGATTACGTTCAGTCTGGAACAAAGGAAGTTTTTAATGGAGTGATGACAGTGATGCAAATAGTTTGTAATAATGGAAGGTATTTTATGTTATGAACGTGTATATTCGGTGATGCCAAAATGACGTCCTCAAATACACAAGTCACGATGCATCACGCCGTCCCGACTTGTTGGCTTGGCTACTTGTCAGAAAAACTTATTCTGCTTGGACCATGTCTTTGAAGACCGTTAGTACTTTCTCTGTGTGCAGTAGCGCTGCCCTCATGGTTTGGTATGAATCAGGATTCAAATCACAATGCATAATATTGCTTAAAATGTTCAACATGGGCGACACAGTGGCTTTGAGGTCACAACTAGAAGGTCTAGTGCAGAGGTCTTCAGCTCATTCCAGAAAGGCCAAGAGGGTGCAGGTTTTCGCTGCAACCGCCCACTCCGCCAGGTGATTTCACCGATTAACCGATTCCATCTGCTCAAAGTGATGTTAGTCAGTGAAAGTGTGTGAGTGAGAGTTTGTCTCGATATCCTGTGTGTCAGCCCTACAATAGGCTATCCAGGGTAGAGCCAGACCGATAGGGATTTTTGTGGAAGTCGATACAATTCTGATATTAGGGAGTAAAAAATTTATGATACTGATATATCTGATGATAAATGGCAATTAAATTCTTAATGTTTTATTATCAAAGCCTTATGAAAAAGAAATAAAAGTGATGCTTTTTCTTTTACAGTTTAAACATCAACTTCATTCTAAATATAACCAACAACAACCAGCATATGTCACACTGCCTTCACATGGATTGGCAGTTACTGTGACACATTGCTCCGTATTTGTATAAAATGGACTTCCCACCCAGCTGGCGCCATAGTGACCAGTTGTCTCTTGTTGCTGTAAAATGCCAGCTCTGATTGAAAATGACAGCAGCTGGTCGCTTTGTTTCCGTCTCTTGTACCTAACGTCCCCAAAGGGTGATGGGTCCCAGCCATGCTTGACAGCATAGGAAACATGCCGTCAAAGCACCCTCTACTGGACAAACTTTATAATGATATGATGTTCTCAGTCAGTCAAAGTTTATTTATATAAGTCTTTTCACAGCCCAGAGGGTGACCAAAGTGCTTCACAGTCAGATAAAAACATAAAGAATAACAATAAGACAATAAGCAAATTTAAAACAGACACATCAATAAAAATATACATCCAAAATGTCTACAGATAAGAACCAAATAACATGTCAGAGCGCTGCTGGTTGTGTAAAAGCCATTCTAAAAAGGAAGGTTTTTATTTTAGATTTAAAAAGACCCAGGTCAGTGGTTCTGCATGTTTGGCATTGTTTATTTGGTCAAATAAATACATTTTTCTATTGGGGGGAAAATAAAGCTTATATTGATATGCACGTGGAAGGCTCGTATCAGCCAACTATTACTGGTCAGACTCTCGTCCAGGGTTTAGTTTGCTTCTTGCTCATAATCCTGATCATGACAAAGTGAGTTCACAAAATGAATTAATGTTTTGTTTTGTTTTTTACAGCTCACAGCCCATGGTTTGGTGTGTGTAAAATATTGCGTTTTTTCCGTTTCATGGTTTTGATTCCTGCAGCTCTGGTGCCACCAGCTGCGGTGTTTGTGTTGACTTTCACAGGCACGTCTACTGTTACACAAAACACTGTGTTCCGAAAAGGTACAAATGGGTCAAAACTGTGACTCACTGAAACTTTGCAAGTACATAAGCATTACGTTTTAAGATCATAAGCAGAGAGTGCTTATTCTCCCATTACAGCACCACTTCATGTTCATCTTGAGGATTGTTTTCTTCCATAATTTAATTCTAATTTGTTCAAGTTCTGCGTTCAGAATGATGCACTTGATTCAGTTTGGAGCCCATGTAGATGGAGGATAAATACATAATGCATACGACTTCCTCACATTTAGCAAATTGGGGAAAAGACAGAAATAAAGTCTCAGGGTGTTTTCTTTGGAGTCCTCTGCTGCTAAAAGCACAGAGCGCCTCGAAAACGAGCAGCCTGTTTCTCACCGGCACTGTGGGTCATTTCTCACAGTGGGACTGTGCTTAGACCTTCAGGTTCTGCTGAGCTCCAGAATACATCATCTTAGGGGTCAGGTCAGGTCTGGGAGCATGTGCTCGTGTTGCTGTATCCACAATATAGCACTGCTTTGGGTCCTGGTTGGCAACCACCCAACAAATAACCAGTCCCTGCCGCAGCTGCTGATGTCCTCAGCACTGAACCACTTGTATGCTGGATTGTGCGCAGGGAAATGAACCACACTAAACTGTTGTAGGTGCCACTCCCTCACCTCGCACCCGAGTGGCACCCAGTCAACCGGTGACCACCCTAGTACCAAAGAAGAAAGTTAGTGATGCTCGGCACTCGGGCACGTGGATACGGTGTATTTATCATTTAATATTTTGGTTATTTGCATGATTAACGCTTACTGCCATTCGTTTAGGCTATACGAGTTTAGAAAGTATTAAAACTAATGACAGGTTGTCGGGACACTGTTTTGTCCAACCGGCGATTAGACAAAAACAGCGATCCAGCATGCTGACAACCTAAACCAGCATGATCCACCGTACAGTTAGAGACCCTTAACCACAAAACCAGGTCTCACATGTGAGGTGCAACCACAGGACGTTTTACTTCATTTACATGATTAACAAAATTGTTGTAAACTTTCTGTTCTTCAACCATTTATTTTACATGGTTTCAGCACTATTCAATTTATACTCAACAAAAATATAAACGCAACACTTTTGGTTTTGCTCCCATTTTGTATGAGATGAACTCAAAGATCTAAAACTTTTCCACATACACAATATCACCATTTCCCTCAAATATTGTTCACAAACCAGTCTAAATCTGTGATAGTGAGCACTTCTCCTTTGCTGAGATAATCCATCCCACCTCACAGGTGTGCCATATCAAGATGCTGATTAGACACCATGATTAGTGCACAGGTGTGCCTTAGACTGCCCACAATAAAAGGCAACTCTGAAAGGTGCAGTTTTGTTTTATTGGGGGGGGATACCAGTCAGTATCTGGTGTGACCACCATTTGCCTCATGCAGTGCAACACATCTCCTTCGCATCATCTGTGAAGAGAACACCTCTCCAACGTGCCAAACGCCAGCGAATGTGAGCATTTGCCCACTCAAGTCGGTTACGATGACGAACTGGAGTCAGGTCGAGACCCCGATGAGGATGACGAGCATGCAGATGAGCTTCCCTCAGACGGTTTCTGACAGTTTGTGCAGAAATTCTTTGGTTATGCAAACCCATTGTTTCAGCAGCTGTCCGAGTGGCTGGTCTCAGACGATCTTGGAGGTGAACATGCTGGATGTGGAGGTCCTGGGCTGGTGTGGTTACACGTGGTCTGCGGTTGTGAGGCTGGTTGGATGTACTGCCAAATTCTCTGAAACGCCTTTGGAGACGGCTTATGGTAGAGAAATGAACATTCAATACACGAGCAACAGCTCTGGTTGACATTCCTGCTGTCAGCATGCCAATTGCACGCTCCCTCAAATCTTGTGACATCTGTGGCATTGTGCTGTGTAAAAACTGCACCTTTCAGAGTGGCCTTTTATTGTGGGCAGTCTAAGGCACACCTGTGCACTAATCATAGCGTCTATCAGCATCTTGATATGGCACACCTGTGAGGTGGGATGGATTATCTCAGCAAAGGAGAAGTGCTCACTATTACAGATTTAGACTGGTTTGTGAACAATTTGAGGGAAATGGCGATATTGTGTATGTGGAAAAAGTTTTAGATCTTTGAGTTCATCTCATACAAAATGGGAGCAAAACCAAAAGTGTTGTGTTTATATTTTTGTTAAGTGTACAAAAATACAAAAAAGAAGCCAAAAACTGTGAAGAAAAGCCATTAATTAAATGTTGTCTTCCACCACAAACAATTTTATGGTATAATGAGCGTTAATTACCAGTATTTTTGTAACATCAGAACACCTTTGTACAGTTGGTCTTTCTTAACCTTCAATTTTTTCCTTAGTATCAATAATTTGTACAATCCATAGTGTGAAGCAGCACTGTGTCTGTCTGATTTAAATCAACTGAATAATAATTAATAACCAGGCTAGATATGAAGAGTAATTTATTAAAGAAGGATAGTCAGTTATGACATTGTACAGTAGATAGTGAATTTAACAAAAGATGCTCTTTGTGAGTTACGGAGCTTCCCAAAACTCAGTTGTAACATTTGTTTCTGTTGACGTTTCAGTTATTGAGATGCTCGTCAATAATAAATGAGGTTATCTCAGTCTCAGTGAAACTGAGCGATGCACAGCAGGTTGGCTGCGTTTCTTCCCCCTCCATTTATGAGCAATAAGTGCAGGAGGAAGACGTGCTGTGATGTATCTTAAAAAAAAAAATCTGCAGACTTTTTTTTTTTTTTTGGTGTCCTGTCAATGCTGCAGCGTCTTATAAAAGATCACAGGCAGACGAGACGGGATCACATGTTGCAGTGAAATCTCTTCATCCTCAGTGCAACAAAAACAGTCACAGTCACTCGCGTGCTATTGTTTGCGCGGCAAATTAGCCCGTTTGCTTTCTCGCCGTCCTCTCGCCGCTTCGCCTTTGACGGCGGCCATTGTGTAAGGTATCCCTGTCAGGTTTCTGCTGTCTGCGCCAGAGTGAAAGTGCTTATTTCAACAACATGGCGCTTTTAGCCAGTGTGCCACTCTCCTATTCCCCCGACGCTCTGCAGAGCATCCATGTCTGTTATGGTAAGCATCACTTTGCAGACGGTGAAATAATGTACTTTATTCTCCCTAAATGAGAAGGAAAGTGTAGCATCGCTCAAAGTACAGCTGGGTAATTAAATTAAGCATCTGTTCCATGGCTTTATTTAAACTATGTTTGCAAATGATCACCAACGCTCAACGTTTCGCCTTAAACAACTCCAGTCTAACTTTGTGTGTGCGTGAGTGTGTTTATGCTCTTTAAAGTTATTGCATCTCCAGTTAGGTCTGTAAGTATTTGAACAGTGAAATACTTTTTGAGAGACATATATTGTATTGTTGTGCCTCTGTAAACCACCACAGTGGAGTTAAATTGAAACAATCAGGCTGTTCTTGTAGTGTTGTAGACTGTTTGGTTCAACAAAAATACCACATAAATCATTTAGGACTTACGTCCTTTTTTATACACAGTATCTTCACAGGCCACGGGTACTTGGACAGACTAAATATCAGGATTAATGTTTATGCAAATCATCACTTTTACAACCAGTCAGGGGATGGATACATCAACATTACCAAGTCACTGAGCAGGTCTTGGATTTCATTTAATTCAGTCATTAAAAAAAATCCAAACTGTGTGGTGCCATATTTGTTTGAAAAGTCTCAGTTGTAGGCCGTTCTCACGTCTTCAGATTTCTCAGTGACCAGAAGGAGATGAATGGTTGAAGCCACCAAGTGAACTCTGAAGGTTATAGGCTTCTGTAGTTGTGACTGAATAAAGTGTGCACAGTGCAACTTTTCTTTTGCATACAGAATTATGTTTTTTTTTGTTTTTTGTAAAATTTGGCAAGAAATAAACACTTCTAAATCTCACAATGCTGTTTTTGTAACCAGATAATTGACATGATTTCCAAGACCTCTTATGGCGATATTAGCATGCTAACTCGCGAAACAGGATCATCACTGTGAAAGACGTTGGACTGAAACAAATCAAGTGAACTTTGGTTCTGTTAAGTGGCCCAGCAGAGCAGAAAAACTCATAATGACAGTGTCCTTTATAATCGTAACACCAAGTAGCCACAAGCTGGCCACGCCCGGGAACGCCCATCAAGCAACAAACGGCAACTGTTTGTTGCCCTCGTTTGTAGCTAATGTGACCGTAGTGTTAGTCTCTGGTGTCACGTGTTTCTGATGACTGGATTAACTCCTGTTTATTTATTTTTTTTTCTCTCTCTCTTTCTCTTTTCCTGGTCTTTGCCATCCTGGTTTTCCCTCAAATGTGGTTATAATTCTCGACTCTGTAGGTAAGCATCCTCCGTTCTTCAAACCTCGGCAGTAAATCGCATGTCAGTCTTTCCCTTTCCACAAGAGTGCAATGAGCCCCGCTTGATAATCAGACTGGATTCCGTTCTGTATTTAAACAACCCTTTCAGGATTCAGCCTTCCATAATACTGTGTCAGAACTGGAAACTGAAATGACCCGGATGGTTTGGATTAGGCGTCTGACGTTTTAGTCTGTTGTCTGTGTTATGCAGAGAGGGCAACCATGGAAATACTTTTCTGGCTCCACAGATTTTTGTTATTAATGCGGGCACCCTGAGTGACGGCTACGGCTGAACGATATTAAAGTAACTCTAATCAGCATCTTGATATGGCACACCTGTGAGGTGGGATGGATTATCTCAGCAAAGGAGAAGTGCTCACTATCATAGATTTAGACTGGTTTGTGAACAATATTTGAGGGAAATGGTGATATTGTGTATGTGGAAAAAGGTTTAGATCTTTGAGTTCATCTCATACAAAATGGGAGCAAAACCAAAAGTGTTGCGTTTATATTTTTGTTGAGTGTAGATGATGTCATAGAAATTGTGACAGTGGAAATTGTACATGAAACATCTAAAATATTCTAATCATTTGTGTATACAGAGCACCAGACTCTTGTGTTGTGAAATTTACAGATAAAATATAATTATTCCATCAAATCAAAAACAAAACGCTCTTTGTGTGGAGACTTTAATGTTAATGTGGAAAGCTCCAGTTGCCAAATAGTAAGTGATTTTGTGAATTCAATGAATAGCTTGGGTTTATTCCCCTTGATAACAAAACCAACCAGAATTACATTGCAAAGTGCAACTGCAATTGACAATATATTCACAAATAGAACAGATGAAATTATTAAGAATGGGATATTGATGACAGATCTCAGTGATCATTTACCTATTTTTATATTTAAATATTAAAAATAGGTACAAAAAAAAACTGTTATAAACTTTAAAAGCGATAAGTCATTAAAAGCCTTAGAGTTAATTATGATCTTAAAAATCAAAATTGGGAAGAGGTTTATGTCGGTGACGTTAATGTAGCATATAGTTCATTCATGAAAATACTGATGAAATCATATAATAAAAATTGTAAATTAATAAAAACTAGTAAGAAAAGAGTAAATAAACCATGGCTGACCAAGGGAATAAAAAACGCTTGTGTAAAGAAAAACTATATAAGTGCTTTTTAAAAATGCAAACAAAGGAAACAGAACACAGATACAAAAAATATAAAAATAAACTATTGACAATAACTAGGAAACAAAAAAAGATTATAGTGAACAATTGAATAAGAGTAAAGACAATATGAGGGCAACATGGGGAATTATAAAAAGTGTGATGGAAAGTGACGGAGTGAAATCAACTTTTCCGAATTACCTTGTCTTGGAAAATAAAGAGATAAATGATATAAAAGAAGTTGTAAATGACTTTAATGATTATTTCTCAAAGGTGGGATCAAATCTGGTGGGAAATAAACCAATAGTAGAAGATAAGTTAAATACAGTTGTAAATACGGTCAATAGTATTTTCCTTGACAATGTGGAAAAAGATGAAATAAGGAATATTGTAAAAAACTGTGTAAGCAAAAGATCAACTGACTGTGAAGATTTAGACGTGATGACGGTAAAAAGTATAATAGAAACTGTTATTGAACCATTCACTTACATTTGTAATCTGTCTCTGTCAACAGGAACTTTCCCAGACGAAATGAAAATTGCCAAGGTAGTCCCGTTATAAAAATGGAGATAAACATAACGTTTCAAATTACAGGCCAGTGACATTGCTTCCACAGTTTTCTAAAATTATGGAAAAGGTTTTTGTGACAAGGTTGGATAAATTCATTGAGAAATATCATATTTTAAATAATGCTCAGTATGGATTCAGAACAAAACATTCAACAGCTATGGCAATTATGGAATTAACAGAGAAAATATCAACAGCAATAGATTATAAGGATTATATGGTAAGTGTTTTTATTGACTTGAAAAAAGCTTTTGATGTTATTGATCATTCAAGATTGCTTCACAAGTTACAACAATATGGAATAAGAGGGATTGCACATCAGTGGGTAAAAAGCTACTTAGAAAATAGAAAACAGTTTGTTCAGATAAATAATACTAAATCAGAATTGTGTAATATGTGTGGAGTACCACAAGGGTCGGTACTTGGACCCAGTGTGTTATTTTGTATAGCAATGATTTTGTGAATATATCTAATGTACTTGGTAGCATTTTATTTGCTGACAACACAACATTATTTTACTCTGGATCAGATATACAGGAAGTAGCACAAGTGATAAATACAGAGTTGGGAAGAAGTGAAATATTGGTTTGATATAAACAGATTGTCACTTAATCTTAATAAAACAAATTTCATATTGTTTAATGACGAGTTTAAAAAAAATGATGTCATTAAAAATAGATGGAATGGACATTCAAAGGGTAAAAGAAACGAAATTTTTAGGAGTTATGATTGATGAAGATTTTACATGGAAGTCACACATAAATTACATAAAAGGAAAGATAGTGAAAGCCATTGCTGTTTTGCATAAAGTTAAATATTCATTAAATAGTTATGGATTATTAACATTGTACAATTCATTGATTGTTCCATATTTGACTTATTGTGTAGAAATCTGGGGATCAACATGTACAACTTATACACAACCTTTATTTATTTTGCAGAAAAGAGCTTTAAAAGTGATTGGCAACAGTCGATTTAGAGATCCATCTAATCCATTGTTTATTAAGTATAGGGTACTTAAATTTCATGATTTAGTTGATTTGAAATTACTACAAATAATGTACCAAGCGAATAACAATATCTTACCAATAAACATTCAAAATATGTTTGAAAAAAGAGTAAGTACGTAGTTATAATTTGAAGGGCATAGAAGTCTTTAAAAAAAACAAGATTCAGAACCAATTGAACAACCTCAACAAAGAAATCAAAGAATCAAGGTCGCTTAAATTATTTAAAAAACGTGTTAAACTTGATGTATTTCATAAGTATGAAACTATGAAATAAGTCAGTGGGCTGTGACAAAGCCAAAAATGTAATCTGTTAATAATGTTTAGAATTTTGAAGTTTAAAATGTAATCTATTAGGTGTAGTCTTTTAAATAATGGTTAAAATTGGGAAAGAAGGTGGCATGTGACAAAGTCATAGAAATGCAATGATGTCGATTGATGATGCTTTGCAAGATTGTATTGTAAAAAAGGGGCAGAATATATGACTTGTTCTTCCAAACTGCTCCTTTTCGTTCAGTGGTTTGTAATGTTTTGTTAATTTTGCTTTCTGTTTTTTCTTTTAAATGAATGAAATAAATCCTCAAAAAAAAAAAACCCCAAAAAACTGACTTGACAAGTGGGTATTTATCTTTTTAGTGACTTTTGACCTACTGACCACGACGGGCTTGATGCTAACTGAGGCCATACAGACTGTAAACCACATTCTGAAATTTTGTTTGTCATCTTGTTTTTCAGAAAATGTGCAGAACATGAAGTACGTACAAATAGCCAGTTGGTGAATGTAAGAACAGTGCCCCTACAGGCTGGGAGGGCTGAGAGGTAAAACTGAGAAAATAGTGTTTCTGCTGGGCAACTGAATAACTCTTTCTGTTCCACAATCTTGTCAATGCATCAACATCACAGTGTAGTTTGAAATGTCCAACCAAGAAATAATTACTAATTTATACTTTCTTTGCTCTGTGCATGACAAATTTTGTCAGCTGTAACTTGCAGTAATTGGATCTCTGTGCAGACACCTCGCATAAGTGCACCAGTTCTGGTAAAGAAGAGTTATGCATCGACGTAAAACTCCATGCAGCACCCAGATGAATGCTGCTGACATTTCCTCAGTCGCTTTATACTTTAGCTTTACTGCCTGCAGCAACAGAGATGGGCACCTTAATTATTAAAGTGTACTTAATGAAGATCGTAGTATGAGCGTCTGGGTTGGTAAACCCCTTGTAGTGTTTGAGAATTTGTCCTACTGATGGTTGATGTCCTGACGTTTGTTTCACAGACTATGAAACAAGATTACCTTTGTTTTGGAATCCACCAAGTGATGAAACTTGCTTTGTCAATAGGCTCTTGATTTCAAATGCGCATCTCAAAGAAAGCGCTGAAAATCAAATTCAGTGCAATCGAGCAAGGTCTTTAAACATATTTACCGTTTGTCGATACAACCACAAAGCCCTTTTTCTCAGCGCACGGTGGACGTCATTGTGCCTGACAGGCAGAGGAGCAGATAACGGCGGTATCTGGAGCCACAGGGATAGAAGGGCCGCGCCATGTGATGGAGTGCCCTGATATCCTGCCATTCATTCATTCACACAATGAAGCATGCTGAGGAAAAGGCTCGCACCCTACCGCTCTCACCGCATGCTAAAGTCATTACCGCTAATCAACAGATGCCAAACTGGTGAGTCCGGAAGAGTAAGCGTGCATATGATTCTTCCACATTTGCTATCGGAAATGGCGCACAAGTATTAAATAAACAGATTCTTGACTCCCAGCAAGACGTGCTATGCTGGAGCAGCACCACTGAATCTTCTGAGCAGAGGCTGACCCGAGTGTCAAGACATCCTGTTGTCGTTTGATGATGTATGAGGAGAGTAAAAGTGCAAGACGGAAAGCCGGTTTTTATATGTTGGAGAAAGAAGGCAGCGGGCGTGACTGCATTTTTCCACATCACAAGCACATTTATCATCACATCTCACCATTGAAGTTTTTTGGGATATCCGTTTTTTTTGGATATTTTTTTTTTTTTTTCTCTGCTGGCAGTACACTGCATTAATGTACATACTAGCACTTTATGTAAGCTGTTGGAGCTGCTGCTTTCCTCTAAGATAACTGAATAAATGCTTATTTTTTTTTTATTTCTTTTTTTTTTTGCGTCCTCCTGTTCACAATTTCAATTTATTTATATAGCGCCAAATCACAACAAAGTTGCCTCTAAGCACTTCACACAAGTAAGGTCTAACCTTACTAACCCCCAGAGCAAGAACACAGGTGACAGTGGTAAGAAAAAACTGCCTTTGATGAAGAAACCTCAAACAGACCAGACTCAAAGGGGTGACTCTCTGCTTGGGGCATGCTAGCAACACAATTCACAAAACGAATATACAGGAAATGTTGCTGGTGCAGAGGACAAGAGGCTTACAGAAACAGACACCACACCCATCTCTGGATGGAGCTGCACCTCAAACAGAGAGAAGAAAACAGAATCAGGCATCAGAAAGACAGACACCGAAGCTTTCACGTTGGAAATGATCTGGTTGTTCCAGCGGGGTGTCAGCCTGTTGATGGGGGCTGGGAGTGCGCCGCACTCTCAGCAGTTGTGGGCCGTCCTTAAAGCGGCAGTAACACTCCTTAATCTGTATAATCCCCATAAAATCGTCCCTGAAAGCCATATTAATTTTCCGAACGGTGTCCACCTGGAGGTCTCTCACAGTTTCTGGAAAAAAATTGATGCAGCAAAGCTTCAAATCGTTAAGACATTTATTCGCAATAAAAAAACGACGAGAGGGTGGACCAGTGCTCACACAAAGCCTGCTCACAGGCGAATGACGCAACCGACAGGTGTGGAAAAACTCACGCATGCGCACGAAGATTCAAGCTTGTCTGATGCAATCACACGTGATTCAAATCCATATGGTTTTTGAAAAAAATAAAAAGATCGGATACTTTTCTAACAGACCTCGTAAAGTAGTCTTGCACCTTGAGCACGCAAAGCCCGGGCCAGTACGTAGGGTTTAAGTAGGTCAGCTAAGTTGGAAGGTGGCAGTCCGTGAACAATTTATGCACTAGTACAATGTAGCAGAACCTTAAAATCTGATCTCACAGGAACAGGAAGCCAGTGAAGAGATGCCAAAATGGGTGTAATGTGGTCAAACTGTCTGTAATCCCATCTTTCCCAGTAATCCCAAAATGATTTTCCAGCCTTTCAAGTAGAATATGATGATCCACGGTATCAAATGCAGCACTGAGATCTAACAGCACCAGAACCATAGTGGTGTCCGAATCCATTGCAAGCAGAAAATCATTCACCACTTTAGTGAGAGCCGTCTCTGTGAAGTGACTTTTTTCCACAATTTAGAGCAAAATGATAGATTTGATATTGGCCCATAATTTTTCAATACACTAGGGTCAAGATTAGGTTTCTTAAGTAATGGTTTAATCACTGCAGATTTGAAACATTTAGGAACAGATCCAGAAGTTAAAGAAAGATGAATAATTTCCAGCACAGTTGGCTTAAAGTAGACCTGCATTGAAATAAATGCAGTCAGATCTTAGGAAAAAATGACTTACATTTTCACATAAGATCCTTGTGAACGTAGTAAAGTAAATCTGCAAGCCCAGATCTGTCATTCAACGGAGAAATCTTCATTTAAAAATGACAAATTTACAGCTAAAATTTAGCCCTCTGCAAAACTGTCATCACATCTGGGACGTTGCCGAGACGTCAAAGAGAAGACCCTATCCCAGCATGCATTGCGCGCACCAACTGGAAGATTGCATCTCTTACAAAAGCACCTGTTTATTGTCTTATATGGAAGGATCGACTTTTTTTAAAACTTCATATTGTCTTGCGGTACGTTTGGTGAGTATGCATTTCTTCTATTTTGCTTGAAAATTATTTTGGGGGATTTTTTCATACGCCCATTTGATTGAGTGGTGTCGCATTGAAAATCTGTTGTCTTTAGCCTCCGGTATTACCGTCTCGGGGTACGGATGCGGGACCCGCAAAGAATCCAAGTCATTAAAAAGATTTAAACCTCTCTCAGTGGCCATGGAGCTCTGCGGCTGCGATTTTCAAGACCGTGCTGCACTGCGGATTTTTCCGCAAGAAGTCTGTTCTGCGGGCAGGCAGCCGCTCCTCATCAAAACAGCGAGTGTAGTCTCTGGACTTGTTGCCAAGTTGGCCGCACCCCATTCAGTAGACAGGGAGGTGGTTGCCAGCTGCACAGCAGACACGGGGGCGATGTGAGTGGCCCGCTGTGGCGTTTACCGAGCACGCAGACTCAGTAAGTGCATCGGAGGCAGTGAGAGCAAGGCGTCGGGGGAGAACGTCGCCTGCTGTCGATGTCGCCGCTAATCTGAGCATGCAGAGCTGTATCTCGCATTCATTTCAGCTTTCTTTTGGATGTTGAAACCAGGATGTGTATAACAGTAACATTACTAACATAAAATCAATTTCAATGGGGGGTCGGACTGAAAGTGCTAGCGCTCCGTCTTCTGCCACACGTCACTGCAATGTCCCGGATGTACAAACAGTTTTCGCGGAGGGCTAAATTTTACCTGCAAATTTGTCATTTTGAAACAAAGATTTCTCCGCTGAATAACAAATTTGGGCTTGCAGATTTACTTTACTGCATTCATAAGGGTCTTATAAATACATATCAGCTATTTCTTTCTGAGATCTGACCACATTTATTTCAATGCAGGTCTACTTTAAGAGTGGACCACAGGTCCTTAAACAGTTTTGTTGGTATAAGATCATATAAGCAGGTTGTGCTTTTTGTTGACATTATGGAGTTTTGTCAGCATGTCTAGTGAGATACTATCAAATTCTGTAAATCTAGGTAATACCTCAGTAGTGGCGCCCACCTCAACAGCAGGGTGTAGTGGCTGGGTTAAGGCATGCTGGGATATGTTTAACCTAATGTCTTCAGTTTTCTTCTCAAAGTAATCCAAGAAATCTTGTGCTATAAAGGAGAGTGAACTACAGGTGGTTGTCCATGAATAAGTGTTGCCACCGTGTCGAACAAGAACTTTGAGTTATGCTTGT
This sequence comes from Thalassophryne amazonica, assembly GCF_902500255.1. NCBI lineage: Eukaryota > Metazoa > Chordata > Actinopteri > Batrachoidiformes > Batrachoididae > Thalassophryne > Thalassophryne amazonica. The sequence goes on from NC_047114.1 coordinate 96,579,752, forward strand.
TTTTGTTGATCAAATCAGAGTAGTAGGTCCTCTTTGTAGCCAATAATGCACGCTTATAGTCTAAGATAGCATCATGCCATGCAAAGAGGAATACTTCTAATTTTGAACTATGCCATTTCTGTTCTAGACCTCTAGCCTTATGGTTGAAGTCACGCATGTAATTATTGAACCAAGGTGACTGTGATTTGGGGGAGCGCGGTTTTAACACAGGTGGCACAATCATGTCGAGTGTCGTTTTGAGCGCTGAGTTTAAACTATCCACAAGTCTGTCTACCGAATGGGCATTTTCCAAACGTGAAGCTAAGACATCAGGCAGTCTAGCTTCAAGTTCAGTCATAGTTGAGCAGTTTTTAGAGGTGATCTGGATCCGGATTCTGGATCAAATTTCACTTCATGTAGGTTTTGAAGGATTACGTCAAAACTACTTCACTGATTCTCACCAAATTTTCACCACAGATAGATATTAGGCCATGGGGGACTCCATTACATTTGGAAGTGATCTGGATCAGAATCTGGATTCTGGATCAAGATTTCACTTTATATAGGCTTTGAAGGATTACGTCAAAACTACTTGATGGATTCTCACCACATTTTCACCGTAGATACATATTAGGTCATGGAAGAATCCACTGAATTTTGGAGGTGATCTGGATCCGTGTTGTCAGACATCAGAAAGCTGAAAGCTGGCAAATAGTCATGCCCTGTTGTTGTCCTGCTCTAAATTTGGATAAATCTCTATGTGGAGTAGTTTGTTCTCCACCTAAATGGGGTCAGGCTGTCAAATAGCACCTCTGCTTATTTATATGTTGAAGCGTCCTTCAGCAGAACACTGAATCCGAAGTTACCGTGTCATGGTGTGGCGGTAAAATGTTGCCTGTGTGCGTCAGTGCTCCCCAGCCTGTAGAAACCTCTCTATGGGATTGGTACTGGATTAACACTGGTAACCAGCCACCACACTCACATAATGTGGCGTTCAAATGTCGTCCCTTAGGGATACTGCACCTCTGCTGTAGTTGCATCCCACGGCCCTCTCCCCAGACAACAAATAAATCAACAAATAAGCCACTAAATCGAGTATCAAACACATCCCTGTGTGATATCTGCAGTTACAACACGTGTGCTGTGATCATCCTCCACCTGTAAAGTTGCCGGTCCAATCCCGCTCTGCCTCCTCTGTGTCTACTGTAGATTGCAGCAGGTTGAGTTGCCACAAGAGAGGAGCTGATGAAGATGACGCGCTCGCGCGCTCGCACAGGAGCATAGCTAACAGGCTTGGCTGCGATAGAAGACGTTGACGGATGGGTGATGCAAACAAACACTTTGTAAATAGAATTCACACCTACGGACCAGTCTAATTTCTGCTTGTCTTGTGAGAGTGTTGTCCAACGCAGCAGAAGCCAAACCAATTATCCAACCCACAAACCGCAATCTTTGTCACTCCCCGTGTGATAATTTCAGCAACTGAAGAGGGAGTGTGTTTTAAATCCTTGTGTTTATTGGGTATTTGCATAAAAAATGAAAAAAAGATATGTGTGAGGTAATGCAGTTTTCCTGTTCCCAGTTCATGCTGTGTAATTCAGTCTGCTTCGAGTTGCAGAACGCTGTGAAGTTCCAGCATCAGATTCCGCGTGGGACGACTCAAAGCAGATTTTGCTAGTTTTGCTCATTCTATTTGTTACAGTGCTAGATATTTTCAGTAGTCTCACCCTCCCTTTAATGTTGTGGCAATTTCTCACTACTGAGGAAGATCGTCTCTTGCTGCTGCAGCTTTCATCGCTTCACACCCGTAAGGTTACAAGCCGTCACCTTCGCCACCTGATCCGCCATTGAATACTTCTTGTTTCACCTGAGCGCTGTTAGCCGTCCCTTCATGGCATCTGTGGTGGCCACGGGGCACATATTGCACCCCAACAGGCAATACCCTATTAATCTGTTAGCCAGGTGTTAAACGTTATGAGCCGCTTATTGTCTCAGTATTTATACATTAAAGGGACTGAACAAATCAGGCTACTGATAGCAACTAAAATTGCTAATGTGGTTAGCATGCAGTGGGAATATTGCAGCAGGAACGTCTTCGGTGACTCGTTATGGCGTTTCACTACAAGTTGTGCTATTCCAGGTGTTTGTAATAAAATGCTCAAAAGGAGACACAGAATCCACAACAGCTAGCAGCCGCTGCCAGTGGACTTTGCAGATGTTCCAAGAGGCAGAGATGCTCTGCTCAGCTCTGTCAAAGTGACCACACCCCTAATTATACAGAACCTTATGGCTTAAAACATCTAAACTAGGAGGTTAGAAAAAAATTCACCCTGTACAGTTGTAATAGAGGAGGAAACTATCTATAGGACCAAAAGGGTTTTTTTTGTACCAGGCTGTAAACATGTTTATTTCTGCTCTAAATTTGGACATTTTAGCATGGAGTTGAGTGTGAATTTGGTTGCTTTTGGAGCCAGCCTCAAGTAGCCATTCAAGGAACTCTGTTTCCTGGTTAGAGTCAGAATGCGAGCTCGAGTGTTGGCGCTTGGTAAATGTGTAAGCGACCGCTGATAGCTCACATGTTAGTGTATGCTTCACAATAAAAGTTTAATGTAGAAAATGTAGAAGAATTTTTAGGTCCTTATTTGAACTATGATGAACTATCAAGTGTCCTGATCCGAACTGTATGTCCTCTGGTTGAACTAGCAGGTGTTCAACCCAAAAAAAAGGGCTCTATTAGTCATTCAGTCTGTCAGGGGCTTTCCAAGGCCTTTTAGGTGCTTTCCCGCAGGCCACGTGCGAGGGGCCTCGGGCCAGCTGCACCTGTGGCTGAGGCCACGTGCGGGGGGCCTCAGGCCAGCTGCACCTGTGGCTGAAGGTCTTTTAAAAAAATCAGTTGTAAATCCTTCACGTTTTAATGGGAGCGTTTGTCACATTGAAATAATGGCCTAACACCTGCTTAGGGTTCACTAGAGGACGCTTCCAATAGAAAACCATGTCTTGGGAATGAAATAAATAAAAAAGTCGAAGGAGGAGCGATGCCCGCGGGTCTCCAATAAATAGATGAGCGCGGTTGTCATATAGTCAGTCTCTCTAGAGGACTCAGTTTGTCTAAGCTCTGTGTCGAAGACTTAAATAAACTTAAAAACTCTGTGCATTTTATCTTGCTTAAGGCTGAATTATTCTAAAGTGTTGTGTCCTTTTCTAGCATATCACTTGCAATTAGTTTGTGTTATCTAAAAGACGACATCCTGAGAAGACTAAAGACGAACCACGACAAAAACCTCAAAGAAGAGCAACTCAAAAAAAACAAATCCAAAATGCTAAAGCTACATAGTTGAGTTAAATAAAGAATGCAGGTGAAGGGTTGACATGAAGTCAAACGGGTACTTGTGATAGAAAAGGAAAACACAGAAATAGGTGCTGAAAAGTATAATACTGTGCTGAAAACATGAAGACTAACGTTTCGATGTGCAAATCATATCTTCATCAGAGTCCTGAAAAGACCTGGATGGCACAGCCTAAATACTAACAGGAGCCAGGTGTCATAATGCGTAAAGGGGGCATGACCATCCGTCAATCAAGGCACTCACTCAGTTTACAATTAGCTCATAATTTGAGACACACCGTCCCAATTAAAAAAGAACAAACAAAATAACAATAACCCAGAGTAAAAACATAAATATAAATGTTAATGAAAACAAAGTTCAGTTCTTCTTTCCAACCAAACAGCTCCAAAGTGCCCAAAGTATGAATCCAAAATGCTTCTCTACATAAAAGTTTTGTTTTAATAATGTCACCTCCTGTGGGTAGAACTGTAATTTTCTCAATCCCCCAGAATTTTAAAGATGCTAGAGAGCCATGACCGGCCTGTTTGTAATGCCTCGCCATGGCATAAGTTACATTCTGAGTGTGCATTGCTGTTTTATGTTCAGCTATCTGTAATTTGAGTTGATGTTTTGTTTGGCCTATATATGCTAATCCACAAGGACATTTTACAAGGTATACTACGTGTGTGGTGTTACACTTGATAAATGAAAAAATGGAATATTGCTTACCAGTATGAGGATGAGAGAAGCACTTCTCTCATCTTTCTTTAACATTAATATTTATGTTTTTTACTCTGGGTTATTTGGTGGGTTATCTGGTGTCTGGTGTCATTTTGTTTGTTCTTTTTTTTAATTGGGATGGTCTGTCTCTAATTATGATCTAATTCTAAATTGAGTGAGTGCCTTGATTGATGGATGGCCACAACCTCACGCCCCCTAGTCCTACCTGGTTGCGCCGGATTTTTTGTGCTGTACAGAAGTGCGGTGAGCTCTCCTTTTTTGTTTCAACATTTTTGGGTACCTTTGATACTTTTGCGCAAAGATACTTAAGTTTTTTTGTCTACCCTGTAAATGTTTCATTTAAACCTTGACAGCTAAAATATATTTGTTAAAATCTGAAAATGGTCTTCTGTGCAGACAGTGACCACTGCACTCCGCTCCAGACAACGTTAAAGCTCTGTTCCAAAACAGAAAACAATCTGCATTGTATTTTCATTTTTGCCTTTAATTGTAACCTGGCATCAAAGTGGCAGCTCAGTCAAATCCATATTCAAGAAGAAACAATTTCATTTCTATAAACATGTTATTGTAAAATTGTAAAGGTCTAATTTGTGTGTGGTTGTATTCATATTTGTAATAAGAATGTGGTGTGACTGACTCTCCATCCCTGCCACCGTGTGGTCGATCGATGTTTATGAAAACATCAGTTGATTGAGTGCGACGTCGACGCGACAGTGACAAGAGAATCTGTTTTCCCGTGATCTCAGCAATTGTGCATAAAGAAGTCATTTGTGGAAAGAAAAACAATTTCAACACATTGAGATTTTAGCTCTGCAGTAATCTTGAAAACTATGTTTTGATGAGATGCTGTGTAATGGGGACAGAAGCGTCCTCCTGTAATGCAGCCGGCTGCAGTATAGCGTTAGTAGAAATGGCTGCAGCATCCCCGGGGTTTGTGGTAAATGAGATTTGCTGGAGCATGATTGGGTCTCAGGCAGGCCTGGAGATGGACCTTTATGAAATAACCTCTCCAATCTCCAACAGAACAGCAGCCACGCTCGCACAGTCGCACATATATGTGCACACTCTGATGCACTTAAATAAAAAGTGTGTGTGGCTGCACAGTGACATAGAGTAAAATAGATTATATTTAGCCGCTAAGATGAGTTGTACTCCAGCCCAAATGCAAACATGCTTTGTACTTTCAGCTCCAGATTCAATCAGGTGTCAGGAATGACGGATTCTGGAAGAGCAGCTTTTGCTGATGGCTGCTCCCAGAGAGGCGGGCTTGTCAGTATTTCTGTTTCTAAGGGACTTTGTGTGAGGATTTGCTCTGACTTCAAGGTGTTAGAGCTTTCGTGTAGTCGAAAATTTTAAATTCTGCAACTTTTATATCCATGTGTGTAGAGTGAAAGTTCTGTCAAAATATGCCACAAATTTGGGACAGAGTTTCAAATAAACTTCAGTAGCATAAACTGATGTAGAGATTTTTTTTAAATTTTTTTAATGTAATTTATGGGCCTATTACACCGTGACAATTTGGTCAGGGTATGCCAACAGCCCAGTTTCCACCGCCTGGTCCGGGTTGGTATGGTGCGGTTAAATCTGACGTGGCTTGCGTTTTCACTGCTGGCAGAACTCTTTTGCCTGGTAGGTGGAGCATATAGATGTAGCATGTATACACTGTTGCCCGGCCTTGCCCCTCCACACGGACACCAAACAGAGTAATTTAACATTTTTAAAAATGTTATTTTATTTTATTTTTGCCTTGGTGGATCATGTGATTAATTTTCATTGCGTGCGGAATGTTGAAGAGTCGACTGATGCCTGTGGTAAACGCTGATGTGAATGAATGAGGCGCTGTGACTCTTGCAGCTTTTAAAATAAGTTAATTTTCTTGTTGTGGGATAAAGCACCGGCATTCTCTGATTCAGGCTGAGAAGCACACCAGGAGCAGACAAACACAGAGGGACTTCTTTAAAAACACTACGTGTCTTCAGCTACGACAAGGAACCAAAGTATTTTCAGAAGTCGTTTTCCAAAATCAGGACACTTCATGTGGATAGGTTTTCGTCACGCTGTGATGATGAATCCAACTGAAATGATATAACAGGTAAGATTAAGACTTTATATTTACTCAGTGTGTGAATGGTTTTAATATTTGAAACAGTCTGAACTGTTCACATGAGGACTGTAGCTTTCAGTTGTTGAGCCAGTCAATGCACAGCAGTGGGTTAGTGCCTCCCGGTCCATTATTTTGGGACCCCAGCTGAAAGGTGCCAAAAAAATGTTGTGGTACGGGTCAATTATTTTGGTACCCCTTGTGGAAACTCACAATACGTCATTATATGGTAGCTGACATGTTCAATGTTCTGTGGTTGTCCAGAACATGTCAAATACATCTACATACATTAATATGCATTGGAGACAAGTTAAACATAGGGTCAATGCAAGTTACTCACCCGTTTTGGCTACGCTACACATTATCTCAACGTATTTTGACTTATGAGTCACTTACAAGAAATGTGTGTCAACAAACGCATAACTTGGAACTAATGTCCTGCGTATGTGGGATGTACGAGACATATGCTGGCATACATTGAAAATATTGTACACGCCCAAAACTTTGTGATGACCTTGCCATACTATGTGTATACCAGCATGCTTCAACGTGCTTCTAACGTATACAAAACATACTCATAACTTATTAAACGTATGCCAACGTATTTGGCGTATTATTAATACGTAAGCTTACACAGGCTAAATCGTCAAGGTGTGACCAGACCTTTAATTTGTTTTCCAATTCTTACAGTTTTGTTTTCCATTAAGTGTGAGTGTGGAGAAATTCAGCATTGTGCATTTCTCAAATACAAATGGAAGCGATTTCCTGTAACTTAACCTTTATGTTTTTTCAAACTAGAGAGACAAAAAAAAAAAAAATCAAAAAGTCACAGTACCTTTCGACTTTAGATCTTTGTTTTGCTGTTTTCTTGACGAAAAGGTCTTTGTTGACGGTGATCACGGCCGAAGTGTTGTTGTTGCGCTCCAATGTCGCCGGCCTGTCTGTGGTGAGCGTCAATGCCGTCCACAGCCCTCTTTCTTCCATCTCGGCACTGCTCGGTCTCAGTGCATCAACCACTGTGGCAATCGATCTCAGCGTCCTCAGTTGCTCCTCTTCTGGTGCACGGACTGTGGTTCCTGCCAAAGATACCACAAAAATATGCCAAAATGGTCGTCTGATCTGCAGGGTTTGTGTACCACTTGAACTTGATTCACGGCATAAACAGAGAGTTCGCTGAAGTTTATGGGAAATTTTCCTGAGAAAATGGGGCTTTAAACGTTTCTTCTTGGGCACGTTTCAAAAGCCATTCCAACGTGCACATGCATAATTATGGGAGAGATTCAAATACATATGTTGTTGCTAAAGGCAGCATTAAATCTAGATGTGATCAAGCAGGGGGTTAGATATTGTCACTGTGTTCCTGGCCATCAGGTAAAAAGGCAGTGTGGAACTGCAGGTAAAAAACAACAGAGTTTCCTGACTTTTCTCGGAGAGTCTAGATCTTCCCGTCATATCAGTCCGCTCATGCATCCGTCCGCTCCATCATTAGACACTAACGGCCTCCATAATGACCTTATCCATCAGCGGAAGTCCATTTCTGCCAGCGGCGTTTGGTGTGCTAGCCAAAAAGGCTCTTTGCGTGTTGTTTCGCAACACACTTCACATCAGTTTCCCTTTAGAACAGAGGATGTGACTTTTGTCTTCTGATTAAACAAGATGAACGGGTTCTAAATATCAGAGCTAAAATGGCCGTATAGTAAAGCAGGCATTAGAATTCCTGTGAAAATCCACGGTTGTGGATTTTGGACACTGTTAGACAGTTGTACACTGTTCACCGTTGTTAACAGTGTACAACTGTAGTTACGGCCAATGAAATGAAGGACCCATGTGGTGGATTTCATTTCTGCATAAGTTGCATTTTTATTGGTTGATATGGTTGGAGTTTAGCACATCACAATGCCGTACAAGTGCAACCATTCCATACGAGGTTGATTTAGATGATTGGCTGAAATTTCAACTTGTCACCCGCTGTAACGTCATCTAAACGTTATGACGGAAGAGGAATGTCTGTCATTTGGTACATTCCTTCCATCATTTGTAAATTTGTTTTGGGAATTGTATAAGTGTTCTAGGGTTTGTAAAAGTGTTCTGCATTTTTTTAGTTTGATTTGCACTTCCCAGCCACTGTACTCCGGGAATATTCTACTTTTTGGACGAGTGTTTTCCCATGCTAGCTTTGCGGAAAAATGCTCGCTAGCTGTCAGCATTGTTCCTCGCAGCTAGACCAAAGACATGTTAGTTTAATGTGAAGTTGTTGTGTTAACAAGATTGGGCGTCCTGACTGGCTATTAGGGTTGATGTGGGGGGAAAAAAAAGTCTTTTGAGAAACCAGAAACAATGTTTTTTTTTTTTACTGTCATTCGCATGTTGATATGATGAAACACACAGAGACACACACAACTTCAACTGCTTAGTCCAGTTAAGGGTTGCGGGGGACTGGAGTCTATCCCAGCAGCTAATTTAAATTGTGGTATATACCAAATCTGGTAATTTTTCACATAACCTTCATTTGTATTCCCTTAAAAAAAAGTACATTGGTTGTCAAAAAAAACAAAACAAATCACTCTACAAAGACCAAAACCATACATGTCTTTGAATTTTAATAATAATGATAATAGTTATCGTGACTATTTATGTTGGACTTTCTCAGGAATAAAAGCACTAAACAAAATAAACTGTAATAAAAAGAATAAATGCTAACATAAAAAGTACATTACAACAATGCACAAAAATCCCAAACTATAAACTGACAACACAAAAAATGGTGGAATTTATACAACCCCTGGCAAAAATTATGGAATCACCGGCCTCGGAGGATGTTCATTCAGTTATTTAATTTTGTAGAAAAAAAGCAGATCACAGACATGACACAAAACTAAAGTCATTTCAAATGGCAACTTTCTGGCTTTAAGAAACACTATAAGAAATCAAGAAAAAAAGATTGTGGCACTCAGTAACGGTTACTTTTTTAGACCAAGCAGAGGAAAAAAATATGGAATCACTCAATTCTGAGGAAAAAAATTATGGAATCACCCTGTAAATTTTCATCCCCAAAACTAACACCTGCATCATATCAGATCTGCTCGTTAGTCTGCATCTAAAAAGGAGTGATTGCACCAAGTGGACTGACATGAATCATGGCTCCAACACGAGAGATGTCAATTGAAACAAAGGAGAGGATTATCAAACTCTTAAAAGAGGGTAAATCATCACGCAATGATGCAAAAGACGCTGGTTGTTCACAGTCAGCTGTGTCTAAACTCTGGACCAAATACAAACAGCATGGGAAGGTTGTTAAAGGCAGACATACTGGTAGACCAAGGAAGACATCAAAACGTCAAGACAGAAAACTTAAAGCAGTACGTCTCAAAAATCGAAAATGCACAACAAAACAAATGAGGAACGAATGGGAGGAAACTGGAGTCAACGTCTGTGACCGAACTGTAAGAAACCGCCTAAAGGAAATGGGATTTACATACAGAAAAGCTAAACGAAAGCCATCATTAACACTTAAACAGAAAAAAAAACAAGGTTACAGTGGGCTAAGAAAAAGCAATCGTGGACTGTGGATGACTGGATGAAAGTCATATTCAGTGACGAATCTCAAATCTGCATTGGGCAATGTGATGATGCTGGAACTTTTGTTTGGTGCCGTTCCAATGAGATTTATAAAGATGACTGCCTGAAGAGAACATGTAAATTTCCACAGTCATTGATGATATGGGGCTGCATGTCAGTAAAGGCACTGGGGAGATGGCTGTCATTACATCGTCAATAAATGCACAAGTTTACGTGATATTTGGACACTTTTCTTATCCCATCAATTGAAAGGATGTTTGGGGATGATGAAATCATTTTTCAGATGATAATTCATCTTGCCATAGAGGAAAAAACTGTGAAAACATTCCTTGCAAAAAGACACATAGGGTCAATGTCATGGCCTGCAAATAGTCCCGGATCTTAATCCAATTGAAAATCTTTGGTGAAGTTGAAGAAAATGGTCCATGACAAGGCTCCAACCTGCAAAGCTGATCTGGCAACAGCAATCAGAGAAAGTTGGAGCCAGATTGATGAAGAGTACTGTTTGTCACTCATTAAGTCCATGCCTCAGAGATTGCAAGCTGTTATAAAAGCCAGAGGTGATGCAACAAAATACTAGTGATGTGTTGGAGCGTTCTTTTGTTTTTCATGATTCCATAATTTTTTCCTCAGAATTGAGTAATTCCATATTTTTTTCCCTCTGCTTGGTCTAAAAAAGTAACCGTTACTGACTGCCACAATTATTTTTCCTGATTTCTTATAGTGTTTCTTAAAGCCAGAAAGTTGCCATTTGAAATGACTTTAGCTTTGTGTCATGTCTGTGATCTGCTTTTTTTCTACAAAATTAAACAACTGAATGAACATCCTCCGAGGCCGGTGATTCCATAATTTTTGCCAGGGGTTGTATATGGGGTTTCCTCATTGTAGAGGCTTTTTAACAGGCGGTATTTCTACTCCGGAAAATATGACAACCGGAAATGCAGTCTGTACATTAACAAACAATCAAAAACAATCTTTTGATGGCATCCTGTAATAGTCCCCCCCCCCCCCCTTTTTTTTTACATTGCCTTTGTTGATAGCATTTTTACAATTGCGCCCCCCATCAGGTGTCAAAAATCAGGAAGAGTACTCCTAAGACGGTTATTAGCTACTGTTCTGCCTCAGACCTTCTTACTGCTATTTTTCTTTCCCTTTTTCTTGCATTTATACAGCATTGTCATTTGTGCTTCTTAGCACAGTTGTTCCTTTTCCCCCACATCCTTCTCTTTCTGTCCTTCGTCTGGTTTCTTTGCTCCGTCCCTGTCTCTCCTTGTCACTGTAATTGTTTCAGAGAAATTATGCAGACTTATTTAGCGCTCTGTGAAATCTCCCTTAGCTTGGCTCACGCAAGATAATTGCTCGGAGAAGCGAAGCGGCACTTGTTGTCCATTTGCTTGAATTAACATGAAAACAGACCGAGCATACAGTCTGTGAACTGAGAGGTCTGTTTCTAGGCTTCAGTCACTTTCTTTCTCTTTATCCATCAGTCTCTCACTCTTTCTTTCCGCTGGCCGCCTCCTGTTTCTGTGATATCGTGTGGACTTTATGACGGGACAGATTACGTTCAGTCTGGAACAAAGGAAGTTTTTAAATGGAGTGATGACAGTGATGCAAATAGTTTGTATAATGGAAGGTATTTTATGTTATGAACGGTATATTCCTGTGATGCCAAAAATGACGTCCTCAAAATACACAAGTCACGATGCATCACGCCGTCCCGACTTGTTGGCTTGGCTACTTGTCAGAAAAAACTTATTCTGCTTGGGACCATGTCTTTGAAGACCGTTAGTACTTTCCTCTGTGTGCAGTAGCGCTGCCCTCATGGTTTGGTATGAATCAGGATTCAATCACAATGCATAATATTGCTTAAAATGTTCAACATGGGCGACACAGTGGCTTTGAGGTCACAACTAGAAGGTCTAGTGCAGAGGTCTTCAGCTCATTCCAGAAAGGCCAAGAGGGTGCAGGTTTTCGCTGCAACCGCCCACTCCGCCAGGTGATTTCACCGATTAACCGATTCCATCTGCTCAAAGTGATGTTAGTCAGTGAAAGTGTGTGAGTGAGAGTTTGTCTCGATATCCTGTGTGTCAGCCCTACAATAGGCTATCCAGGGTAGAGCCAGACCGATAGGGATTTTTGTGGAAGTCGATACAATTCTGATATTAGGGAGTAAAAAATTTATGATACTGATATATCTGATGATAAATGGCAATTAAATTCTTAATGTTTTATTATCAAAGCCTTATGAAAAAGAAATAAAAGTGATGCTTTTTCTTTTACAGTTTAAACATCAACTTCATTCTAAATATAACCAACAACAACCAGCATATGTCACACTGCCTTCACATGGATTGGCAGTTACTGTGACACATTGCTCCGTATTTGTATAAAATGGACTTCCCACCCAGCTGGCGCCATAGTGACCAGTTGTCTCTTGTTGCTGTAAAATGCCAGCTCTGATTGAAAATGACAGCAGCTGGTCGCTTTGTTTCCGTCTCTTGTACCTAACGTCCCCAAAGGGTGATGGGGTCCCAGCCATGCTTGACAGCATAGGAAACATGCCGTCAAAGCACCCTCTACTGGACAAACTTTATAATGATATGATGTTCTCAGTCAGTCAAAGTTTATTTATATAAGTCTTTTCACAGCCCAGAGGGTGACCAAAGTGCTTCACAGTCAGATAAAAACATAAAGAATAACAATAAGACAATAAGCAAATTTAAAACAGACACATCAATAAAATATACATCCAAATGTCTACAGATAAGAACCAAATAACATGTCAGAGCGCTGCTGGTTGTGTAAAAGCCATTCTAAAAAGGAAGGTTTTTATTTTAGATTTAAAAAGACCCAGGTCAGTGGTTCTGCATGTTTGGCATTGTTTATTTGGTCAAATAAATACATTTTTCTATTGGGGGGAAAATAAAGCTTATATTGATATGCACGTGGAAGGCTCGTATCAGCCAACTATTACTGGTCAGACTCTCGTCCAGGGTTTAGTTTGCTTCTTGCTCATAATCCTGATCATGACAAAGTGAGTTCACAAAATGAATTAATGTTTTGTTTTGTTTTTTACAGCTCACAGCCCATGGTTTGGTGTGTGTAAAATATTGCGTTTTTTCCGTTTCATGGTTTTGATTCCTGCAGCTCTGGTGCCACCTGCTGCGGTGTTTGTGTTGACTTTCACAGGCACGTCTACTGTTACACAAAACACTGTGTTCCGAAAAGGTACAAATGGGTCAAAACTGTGACTCACTGAAACTTTGCAAGTACATAAGCATTACGTTTTAAGATCATAAGCAGAGAGTGCTTATTCTCCCATTACAGCGCCACTTCATGTTCATCTTGAGGATTGTTTTCTTCCATAATTTAATTCTAATTTGTTCAAGTTCTGCGTTCAGAATGATGCACTTGATTCAGTTTGGAGCCCATGTAGATGGAGGATAAATACATAATGCATACGACTTCCTCACATTTAGCAAATTGGGGAAAAGACAGAAATAAAGTCTCAGGGTGTTTTCTTTGGAGTCCTCTGCTGCTAAAAGCACAGAGCGCCTCGAAAACGAGCAGCCTGTTTCTCACCGGCACTGTGGGTCATTTCTCACAGTGGGACTGTGCTTAGACCTTCAGGTTCTGCTGAGCTCCAGAATACATCATCTTAGGGGTCAGGTCAGGTCTGGGAGCATGTGCTCGTGTTGCTGTATCCACCACAATATAGCACTGCTTTGGGTCCTGGTTGGCAACCACCCAAACAAATAACCAGTCCCTGCCGCAGCTGCTGATGTCCTCAGCACTGAACCACTTGTATGCTGGATTGTGCGCAGGGAAATGAACCACACTAAACTGTTGTAGGTGCCACTCCCTCACCTCGCACCCGAGTGGCACCCAGTCAACCGGTGACCACCCTAGTACCAAAGAAGAAAGTTAGTGATGCTCGGCACTCGGGCACGTGGATACGGTGTATTTATCATTTAATATTTTTGGTTATTTGTATGATTATCGCTTACTGCCATTCGTTTAGGCTATACGAGTTTAGAAAGTATTAAAACTAATGACAGGTTGTCGGGACACTGTTTTGTCCAACCGGCGATTAGACAAAAACAGCGATCCAGCATGCTGACAACCTAAACCAGCATGATCCACCGTACAGTTAGAGACCCTTAACCACAAAACCAGGTCTCACATGTGAGGTGCAACCACAGGACGTTTTACTTCATTTACATGATTAACAAAATTGTTGTAAACTTTCTGTTCTTCAACCATTTATTTTACATTGTTTCAGCACTATTCAATTTATACTCAACAAAAATATAAACGCAACACTTTTGGTTTTGCTCCCATTTTGTATGAGATGAACTCAAAGATCTAAAACTTTTCCACATACACAATATCACCATTTCCCTCAAATATTGTTCACAAACCAGTCTAAATCTGTGATAGTGAGCACTTCTCCTTTGCTGAGATAATCCATCCCACCTCACAGGTGTGCCATATCAAGATGCTGATTAGACACCATGATTAGTGCACAGGTGTGCCTTAGACTGCCCACAATAAAAGGCAACTCTGAAAGGTGCAGTTTTGTTTTATTGGGGGGGGATACCAGTCAGTATCTGGTGTGACCACCATTTGCCTCATGCAGTGCAACACATCTCCTTCGCATCATCTGTGAAGAGAACACCTCTCCAACGTGCCAAACGCCAGCGAATGTGAGCATTTGCCCACTCAAGTCGGTTACGATGACGAACTGGAGTCAGGTCGAGACCCCGATGAGATGACGAGCATGCAGATGAGCTTCCCTCAGACGGTTTTCTGACAGTTTGTGCAGAAATTCTTTGGTTATGCAAACCCATTGTTTCAGCAGCTGTCCGAGTGGCTGGTCTCAGACGATCTTGGAGGTGAACATGCTGGATGTGGAGGTCCTGGGCTGGTGTGGTTACACGTGGTCTGCGGTTGTGAGGCTGGTTGGATGTACTGCCAAATTCTCTGAAACGCCTTTGGAGACGGCTTATGGTAGAGAAATGAACATTCAATACACGAGCAACAGCTCTGGTTGACATTCCTGCTGTCAGCATGCCAATTGCACGCTCCCTCAAATCTTGTGACATCTGTGGCATTGTGCTGTGTGATAAAACTGCACCTTTCAGAGTGGCCTTTTATTGTGGGCAGTCTAAGGCACACCTGTGCACTAATCATAGCGTCTAATCAGCATCTTGATATGGCACACCTGTGAGGTGGGATGGATTATCTCAGCAAAGGAGAAGTGCTCACTATTACAGATTTAGACTGGTTTGTGAACAATATTTGAGGGAAATGGCGATATTGTGTATGTGGAAAAAGTTTTAGATCTTTGAGTTCATCTCATACAAAATGGGAGCAAAACCAAAAGTGTTGTGTTTATATTTTTGTTAAGTGTACAAAAATACAAAAAAGAAGCCAAAAACTGTGAAGAAAAGCCATTAATTAAATGTTGTCTTCCACCACAAACAATTTTATGGTATAATGAGCGTTAATTACCAGTATTTTTGTAACATCAGAACACCTTTGTACAGTTGGTCTTTCTTAACCTTCAATTTTTTCCTTAGTATCAATAAATTTGTACAATCCATAGTGTGAAGCAGCACTGTGTCTGTCTGATTTAAATCAACTGAATAATAATTAATAACCAGGCTAGATATGAAGAGTAATTTATTAAAGAAGGATAGTCAGTTATGACATTGTACAGTAGATATGTGAATTTAACAAAAGATGCTCTTTGTGAGTTACGGAGCTTCCCAAAACTCAGTTGTAACATTTTGTTTCTGTTGACGTTTCAGTTATTGAGATGCTCGTCAATAATAAATGAGGTTATCTCAGTCTCAGTGAAACTGAGCGATGCACAGCAGGTTGGCTGCGTTTCTTCCCCTCCTCCATTTATGAGCAATAAGTGCAGGAGGAAGACGTGCTGTGATGTATCTTAAAAAAAAAAAATCTGCAGACTTTTTTTTTTTTTTTTGGTGTCCTGTCAATGCTGCAGCGTCTTATAAAAGATCACAGGCAGACGAGACGGGATCACATGTTGCAGTGAAATCTCTTCATCCTCAGTGCAACAAAAACAGTCACAGTCACTCGCGTGCTATTGTTTGCGCGGCAAATTAGCCCGTTTGCTTTCCTCGCCGTCCTCATCGCCGCTTCGCCTTTGACGGCGGCCATTGTGTAAGGTATCCCTGTCAGGTTTCTGCTGTCTGCGCCAGAGGTGAAAGTGCTTATTTCAACAACATGGCGCTTTTAGCCAGTGTGCCACTCTCCTATTCCCCCGACGCTCTGCAGAGCATCCATGTCTGTTATGGTAAGCATCACTTTGCAGACGGTGAAATAATGTACTTTATTCTCCCTAAATGAGAAGGAAAGTGTAGCATCGCTCAAAGTACAGCTGGGTAATTAAATTAAGCATCTGTTCCATGGCTTTATTTAAACTATGTTTGCAAATGATCACCAACGCTCAACGTTTCGCCTTAAACAACTCCAGTCTAACTTTTGTGTGTGCGTGAGTGTGTTTATGCTCTTTAAAGTTATTGCATCTCCAGTTAGGTCTGTAAGTATTTGAACAGTGAAATACTTTTTGAGAGACATATATTGTATTGTTGTGCCTCTGTAAACCACCACAGTGGAGTTAAATTGAAACAATCAGGCTGTTCTTGTAGTGTTGTAGACTGTTTGGTTCAACAAAAATACCACATAAATCATTTAGGACTTACGTCCTTTTTTATACACAGTATCTTCACAGGCCACGGGTACTTGGACAGACTAAATATCAGGATTAATGTTTATGCAAATCATCACTTTTACAACCAGTCAGGGGATGGATACATCAACATTACCAAGTCACTGAGCAGGTCTTGGATTTCATTTAATTCAGTCATTAAAAAAAATCCAAACTGTGTGGTGCCATATTTGTTTGAAAAGTCTCAGTTGTAGGCCGTTCTCACGTCTTCAGATTTCTCAGTGACCAGAAGGAGATGAATGGTTGAAGCCACCAAGTGAACTCTGAAGGTTATAGGCTTCTGTAGTTGTGACTGAATAAAGTGTGCACAGTGCAACTTTTCTTTTGCATACAGAATTATGTTTTTGTTTTTGTTTTTTGTAAAATTTGGCAAGAAATAAACACTTCTAAATCTCACAATGCTGTTTTTGTAACCAGATAATTGACATGATTTCCAAGACCTCTTATGGCGATATTAGCATGCTAACTCGCGAAACAGGATCATCACTGTGAAAGACGTTGGACTGAAACAAATCAAGTGAACTTTGGTTCTGTTAAGTGGCCCAGCAGAGCAGAAAAACTCATAATGACAGTGTCCTTTATAATCGTAACACCAAGTAGCCACAAGCTGGCCACGCCCCGGGAACGCCCATCAAGCAACAAACGGCAACTGTTTGTTGCCCTCGTTTGTAGCTAATGTGACCGTAGTGTTAGTCTCTGGTGTCACGTGTTTCTGATGACTGGATTAACTCCTGTTTATTTATTTTTTTTTCTCTCTCTCTTTCTCTTTTCCTGGTCTTTGCCATCCTGGTTTTCCCTCAAATGTGGTTCTAATTCTCGACTCTGTAGGTAAGTCATCCTCCGTTCTTCAAACCTCGGCAGTAAATCGCATGTCAGTCTTTCCCTTTCCACAAGAGTGCAATGAGCCCCGCTTGATAATCAGACTGGATTCCGTTCTGTATTTAAACAACCCTTTCAGGATTCAGCCTTCCATAATACTGTGTCAGAACTGGAAACTGAAATGACCCGGATGGTTTGGATTAGGCGTCTGACGTTTTTAGTCTGTTGTCTGTGTTATGCAGAGAGGGCAACCATGGAAATACTTTTCTGGCTCCACAGATTTTTGTTATTCATGCGGCACCCTGAGTGACGGCTACGGCTGAACACGATATTAAAAAGTAACATGATTACAGCGTGCGGTGGTAAAACAAAGTGAACAGGAACAGCAATCTGCTTTACCAGAGTCAAAACTTCCCTCCCGGCTGTCGGGCTTTCTTCTCCCAGAGTCGCAGTCGGTACTTGGGGAAAATGGACTTGGGATAATTGGTTTGACTGTTATTAGAGTTTGTCTGTCGTTAGTTGAGCACAACATCCTTGATGAATTTTAGTATGGTTTATGCCACTTTCATTCATCACAAACGGCTTTTGTCAAGAGTGTCCAAAGATATTTTGATCCATGGAGATGCAGGATAATGTTCGGTGTCGGTGCTGTGTTTGGTCCTGTAGATCACAGGATCTTGATGGATAGGCTTGAGCTGTGCGTAGGTCTCTCTGGGTTGGCCTTGCAGAGGTTTTCATCTGATCTTTCTTATGTGAGTTTTGCCCTTTCTGTGGGCAGCTTCTTCTGATACTCTCTTTTGTGGTGTGCCCCAAGGATCCGTCTTTGGCCCTGTTTTATTCTCCCTAATATATGAGGTCTGTTAGAAAACTATCCCACTTTTTTTATTTTTTGCAAAAACCATATGGATTTGAATCACGTGTGATTGCATCAGCCAAGCTTGAACCTTGGTGCGCATGCGTGAGTTTTTTCACGCCTGTCGGTTGCGAACTTTATAAGAAAACAAGCCTGATGACTCTGTCACGGACTTAACAGGCATCTCCAGTCGATCGATGGGATGTCAGTTGGTGCAGTATGACAGTAACAAGAAAGAGTTGGAACTTGAGATTGATTTTTCAGTTTTAGTATGTTTGACAAACTCCCAGTTTTCTTGTTTACCATTTAATACAGCAGTTACAGAGGGTTGATTTCTATTTCCTGGCCAGGATGGGGTTCAACAGTGAACCCCATCCTGACCAGGTCCGCATAATCACGGGTACAGCAAAATCAAAAGTCTACAACCCCTGACAAAAATTATGGAATCACCAGCCTCGGAGGATGTTCCTTCAGTTGTTTAATTTTGTAGAAAAAAGCCGATCACAGACATGACACATAACTAAAGTCATTTCAAATGGCAACTTTCTGGCTTTAAGAAACACTATAAGAAATCAGAAAAAATGTGGCAGTCAGTAAGTTACTTTTTTAGACCAAGCAGAGAAAAAAAAAAAAAATATGGAATCACTCAATTCTGAGGAAAAAATTATGGAATCATGAAAAACAAAAGAACGCTCCAACACGTCACTAGTATTTTGTTGCACCACCTCTGGCTTTTATAACAGCTTGCAGTCTGAGGCATGGACTTAATGAGTGACAAACAGTACTCTTCATCAATCTGGCTCTAACTTTCTCTGATTGCTGTTGCCAGATCAGCTTTGCAGGTTGGAGCCTTGTCATGGACCATTTTCTTCAACTTCCACCAAAGATTTTCAGTTGGATTAAGATCCCGACTATTTGCAGGCCATGACATTGACCCTATGTGTCTTTTTGCAAGGAATGTTTTCACAGTTTTTGCTCTATGGCAAGATGCATTATCATCTTGAAAAATGATTTCATCATCCCCAAACATCCTTTCAATTGATGGGATAAGAAAAGTGTCCAGAATATCAACGTAAACTTGTGCATTTATAGATGATGTAATGACAGCCATCTCCCCAGTGCCTTTACCTGACATGCAGCTCCATATCATCAATGACTGTGGAAATTTACATGTTCTCTTCAGGCAGTCATCTTTATAAATCTCATTGGAACGGCACCAAACAAAAGTTCCAGCATCATCATCTTGCCCAATGCAGATTCGAGATTTATCACTGAATATGACTTTCATCCAGTCATCCACAGTCCACGATTGCTTTTCCTTAGCCCATTGTAACCTTGTTTTTTTCTGTTTAGGTGTTAATGATGGCTTTCGTTTAGCTTTTCTCTATGTAAATCCCATTTCCTTTAGGCGGTTTCTTACAGTTCGGTCACAGATGTTGACTCCAGTTTCCTCCCATTCGTTCCTCATTTGTTTTGTTGTGCATTTTCGATTTTTGAGACATATTGCTTTGTTTTCTGTCTTGACGCTTTGATGTCTTCCTTGGTCTACCAGTATGTTTGCCTTTAACAACCTTCCCATGTTGTTTGTATTTGGTCCAGAGTTTAGACACAGCTGACTGTGAACAACCAACATCTTTTGCAACATTGCGTGATGATTTACCCTCTTTTAAGAGTTTGATAATTCTCTCCTTTGTTTCAATTGACATCTCTCGTGTTGGAGCCATGATTCATGTCAGTCCACTTGGTGCAACAGCTCTCCAAGGTGTGATCACTCCTTTTTAGATGCAGACTAACGAGCAGATCTGATTTGATGTAGGTGTTAGTTTTGGGGATGAAAATTTACAGGGTGATTCCATAATTTATTCCTCAGAATTGAGTGATTCCATATTTTTTTCCCTCTGCTTGGTCTAAAAAGTAACCGTTACTGACTGCTGCAATTTTTTCTGATTTCTTATAGTGTTTCTTAAAGCCAGAAAGTTGCCATTTGAAATGACTTTAGTTTTGTGTCATGTCTGTGATCGGCTTTTTTTCTACAAAATTAAACAACTGAATGAACATCCTCCGAGGCCGGTGATTCCATAATTTTTGCCAGGGGTTGTATAATTGTATATTATTGACTCTATAAAGTAAAACTGAGATGTTTTGCTGTTTGGGGTCCATGTGGGCGTCGCCCCATACCACCGCAGACCAGCGATTGTGGATTTGCACGGTTTGAAGCCACAGTCATGTGACTACATCTTGACTTTGCTTAAAACACACAGCAGTATTTTTCAGGCTGCACGTGTACAAAGTGAGCTGGCGTGTGAACAGAACTAAACTTTTTCCATCCTGTTGCCTCCAATCAGAATTTTGGAGCCTGATGGACAAATGGACTCCATCAGTCACCGCCGTGCCACAGACTACACCCTGATTTTGTATCCCCCCCCTCACTCTGGTGAAAATGGTGTCTGACTGCCTTAATCCATCTTCAGGTCTGCCGGGCGTCTCCAGGGTGCGGCGGGATCGGCTGAAGCTCTCCGTCTTATTGATTTGTGTCATTCTGTCCCAGCAGCAACTTTGATGTGACGGTTTCATTTGAACTCTGCTTATGGAGCCTTTAATTAGATTTCAGCGCCACGGCTCCACTCCTGGGGATGGAGGTGGTGAAAGGGAAAGAGATTTGATGATGGATTTTGGAAGGTGTTAGCGAGAGTTTACACTGAACTCTGAGCACTTTTCGGTTAAGAAGTAACTCGTGCATTTGTGTGTGTAGGTTAGGACTTAGATGTTGCGCAGAGTTCTTAATGTGTGTTTGCAGTGGTGCTAGTCGGTGTGGGCGAGCGAGATACAGCCAGGCAGGGAAAACCCTGAAGCCTGCTCCACCTTGACCTGGATTAAAGCCTAAACGTGCAGCTTTAATGTGATTACATCTCAAATCCACCGACTCTTGGATCTGACTGAGCAGAACCATTTATAATCACTGCTGCAGTGTCGGAGGAAATTAAGAAGTCTCCAAAGTATCTATGCAAACTTTGTTTTGCTTTTTCAGCGGTGGATTTAAAACCAGCTGTTCTCCGAAATGGTGGAAGGATCATTGTATGTGGAAACTTTAAAGCATCCCGGTGTTTCCCTTCCAGTATCATTGGGCTTGCAGGCCACTGGGCAAGACATATGTTGTTACAGGATGGTCTGGTACTATGTTTGCCCATGATCCAACAACGTGCAAAAACGGGAGGAAACTGCTTAATCTGGCCTGTCCCCTGACAGGCTGGTTTATAAAGTGGACACCTGGCAAACTGCCTGAAAACGAAAGAAAGGAGTTGCGTCCTCAGCCAGACATGAGCGAGCTGTTCAACTTTCAACAAAAACCACAAAAAAAGCTGCTTTGGTTTCCAATTCTTACCCCGGTGATGCACAGTCAAACAGGTTTCAAGCCATAGTCACTACGAATACCCCATTTAAAGATATTTGAACAAAATTGAAGCTGTTACAACTATAAATACCTGGATGTTAACAACAATTTCAAGAAGTGGAATGAAATTTTTGAACAATTCAAAAATTTAATCCCGAGTTCAAATCTGCTGCTGCTGATGGCCGTAACTACTGTGTATACCAAGTTTATTCAAGATTATCAAAGATGGATCAAGAAGTTATGATGATGCTCCCAAACCTGCCCAGATTTGCAATTCTGGATTAAAGGAGAATGGACTGCATTTATATAGCACTTTTCCATCTGCATCAGATGCTCAAAGTGCTTTACAATAATGCCTCACATTCACCCCGATGTGAGGGTGCTCCCATGCAAAGCGCCCACTACACACCAGGAGCAACTAGGAGATTAAGGACCTTGCTCAAGGGCCCTTAGTGATTTTCCAGTCAGGCTGGGATTTGAACTGAGGATCCTCTGGTCTTGCAAAGGGACTAAATTTCTCAGTGACCCCTAAACATATACCGACAGTAGATTACATCACTGCAGTAGAGTCAGCCATTAAACATAACAGTCTGTCAGAGTCAGAAGCTGGGGACCTCCGACTAAGAGTCACAGCAGTGCTGAACAGTGCTAATCCTCCTCCGTCCAACATCACAGAAGAACAGAAAGCTTTCTCGGCACTGCAGAAGGACCAAAGCATCCTTATCCTGCCAGCGGATAAAGGCAGATGCATGGTGGTCCTGAACACATCGGACTACGAGGCCAAGATAAACAACTCGCTCAGTGACTCCAATACATACGAGCGTCTGAAGAGAGACCTCCACAAGCGGCTATAAGAAGAAAATCATTAACTACCTCCAAAACCTAGAGAAAGAGGGACTCATCAACAGGCAGGCGTACTACAGACTGTTCCCTGGGGACGCCACTCCGTGCATCTATGGACTGCCCAAAATCCACAAACAGGACGTGCCACTCAGGCCTATTGTATGTAGCACAGATTCCATCACTTACAATTTGGCCAAGCACCTCAAGTGGATTTTGGCTCCTCTAGTGGGTAACTCAGACCACCATGTGGAGAACACACAAGATTTTGTGAACAAGATCAAGGACCTTCAGCTGGAGGCAGATAAAACTATTCGATGTGAAATCGTTGTTCACCTGCATCCCCAGTGCTGAGGCCGTCACAGCTGTGAGGCAGAGACTGTTGGAGGACGTGTCTCTACTTGAAAGGACCAAACTTACACCAGACCACATCTGCCAACTCTTGGAGATCTGTCTTAACACCACGTATTTCCTGTTTAGGGGGAATTACTACAGGCAGATCCATGGTTGTGCGATGGGGTCTCCGGTATCCCCCATTGTGGCCAATCTGTACATGGAGTGAGTGGAGAAGACAGCCTTGGCATCATTCACGGGCATCTCTCCCAGTCACTGGTTCAGATATGTCAATGACAAATGGGTTAAAATCAATCAACAGGAAGTGGAGGCCTTTACAGAGCACATCAACATGGTGGATTCCAATATCAAGTTCGCACATGAGGATCCCAGAAACAACCATTTAGCCTTATTGGACTGTGATGTTACGATTGGAGAGAACGGGCAGCTCCAGACAGGGGTTTACAGAAAACCCACTCACACTGGCCAATATCCACTCTTTGGCTCAAACCACCCCCTTGAACACAAGCTTGGGGTGATCAGGACTCTTCAACACAGACCCCGGCAGGTGCCCACAACTACAGAGGGAAGGGCTAAAGAACAACAACATCTCCGGAAAGCCCTCACAGTATGTGGGTACCCACGATGGTCCCTGGATAAAGTGCAGAAGTCCCAAAGAACAAAGAGACCAGACAGACAGGAGACAGAGCCAAGAAGAAGAGTGTCTCTCCCTTATTTAGCAGGAGTAGGGGAAAAACTACAGAGGATCTTCAGAAAGCACAAAATCCCAGTTTACTTTAAACCTGTTAACACCTTGAGACAGAAATTAGTTCACCCTAAGGACAGGATCCCTAGTTACAAACACAGCAATGTGTAATCTATCAGATTTCAGGAAAACTGTAGCAAACACTACATAGGTGAGACTAAGCAGCCGTTGCACAAAAGGCTATACCAGCACCGCAGAGAGGGCACCAGTGGACCTCAGTCTGCAGTTCATCTCCACCTTAAAGACACTAACCACACGTTTGAGGACAAGGAAGTTAAAATCTTAGCCAGAGAAAAGAAATGGTTTGAGAGGGGAGTGAAGGAAGCTTTGTATGTGAAACAGTTGAACCCCAGCCTTAACCGGGGAGGGGGTCTGAGACACGCTTTGTCCCCTGTTTACAATGGGGTACTCAGGTCAAAGCGGTTTCAGTCTTTTGTTCATGGTAATGAGTCATTCACGCCATCAGGAGAGGCGTCAGTCCCATTGTTAGGAGGGACAGCTGCCCTGTCATTAGGAGGGTACTAACTAGAGCACAATAGGTGCTAATTAGAGCAGTTGTTTAGTCACTAGCCAATAGCAGTCTGCCTCTCAGTAGGAGGGGTTTGGTTAGGTTTAAAACTCCAGCTTTTGTGGCTTCTGTTATTCTCCACAAGAGTCAAGACAGAAGTCAGAATACCAGAGCAAGAATTTTAGCTGAGGAAGCTTCTGCGATTTGAAGCGAAACGTCCTCGCGTCAAGCAACCCAGTCCAGTCGAAGATTCAAGCTTCTCTACTATGGAAACCACCTGGACAACTGAGAGCTTTCACAGAAACTCTGGTCTCAAGCCCAACGCTAAACCACTAGACCATCACCTCCCCTGGAAGGAACAGCTCTGTAATGCAGATGAAAAATATAGCCAAATGTCCAATAATTTTGATGTCAGTAATGATTTAATTGCATCCACAGTGCTTTGATTCTGGCTTTCTTTCACACAAACAATTTTTTGTGGAGTAACTTTTATGTGAATAGTGATTTGACAGTGTGCCACCATGCACTCATGCTTGGACAGACATGGCTGTACACTTTAAATATGAAAATCATAATATGATTTGGATGAACCATCCACCAGGTGCCAGTATTCAGCATGTCTTCCTTTTGATTGAGATTCCACGTCAATGTTCTGAAACATTCCTGAGCAGTGTTTCAAGTTTACAGTCACTAATTTGCAGTAGTGACGAAAGTGTTCCCATTGTGTTGTATATTGCATCCCGTGTTTGCCCACATCGTGGGTGTCATGTTTCTAAATGTGTAAATGTAAATCCGCTATGGTCCCGCATGGGTGTTAATCTTGTTGGGGTTTAGTCTGTCCTATTTCAGCCGTCATATTTCCTAATCTGTGTGACGTAGTGGGTTTAATGAAACCATATGAGATGTAATTAATTTCAAATAGAGTCAGGTTTTGTGTAAGCATCAGTGCAGCTGTAATTTCTCATTAAGCAGCTGTCACTCCTGAGGTGCTCCCTCAGCCCTCAATTACAGCTAAAGCCTCTGAGCCGTCCGTCCGGCCGGAGTGACGCTGTGGTTGTGGCTCCTTCTCACATCTCTGCTTCTCAGATCCTGGGCCAGCGCATGCACGCAACTTTACAGATGCTCCCAATGACACGGTTGTGCTCTTTGTAAGTGCTGCTGAAGTGTTTCTGGAGCATTTTAAAGAAGAGCGCGTGGGGATGCTGCAACACACAAAGCAAAAGCGGGGACATGGATTCTGCACTCCACAAATGTTGATGCTGTCAAATCAGTTTAGTGGTTACAGCTGTGAAAATAAATGTTGCGTATAATGTGACGCGTTGAGATTATCCATTTTACAATCTTCTACAGAAGACAGAATATTAAAATAAATGTACAAAATATTAAAATAATTCTTCTTCCTCTTCTTTCGGCTGTTCCTGTTAGTGGATCAGTCGTTTCCATCTCACCCTTTCTACATTTTCCATCATCACGTATTTCAGGCATTTTTTTTAATTTTTATGTTTATTTATTTATTTGTTTGTTGCTACCTCTGCTAACGCTGTCATTCCTAGCATTATCCGTATTGTAAGCTGTATTGTATTTTGGACATCAATTTTTATTTATTAATTTAATAGCACATTAGACTTCCAGGTTGCCCCCCCCCACACACATTTTGATTTCAACAAAAAACAAATTTGTTGTTGCACATTTGTAAAAATTGCAGCATACATTGTTCATGGTAGCGTTAGCCCGACTCAGGACTCATTAGCTCTGCAGTCTGCAGGCAAAGTTCAATCTATTTGAGCTTTTGATGCGTTTTGCCTTTGGTGTCACATTCCTCTGAGTAACGCCTGTCGCAGGGCATCATATACACATCAATGTATGTTTTCTTGGAAAAATTTCCTTAGGAATAACAAATTTAGGTCGGTCTTTAAATTTAAGAAAAGCCTTCATTTGGTGAAGATGAAAGTTGTGACCGTAAAATTAGGGATGACAAACAGATTGGAAAAAATGGAACTGTCCTCAGCGGGAACTGGTTCTTGAGTCCCATCTGTAGTCTAGCAAATTGAATGCAGTGTTGTGAGGCCCTGGTGGGCTCTGGTGATACTGCAGATGGGCCATGAGAGATCATTAAAAATAAATTGAATAGTGTTTTATTTTCAGTTCTGTAATGTTTTAAACATTCTACAACAGCAACTTATTATATACTCTGTTCGCGTGTCAGAGGGTCCAAGGTGTTCCGTGTGAAATTCTGCCTTAAGAGGGCGTGGGCCAATGGATCAGCTGAATACCCCTTCAAAGAAAATGTCTGATTTGATCATGAATAAAGAATAATTCACGTGTTTGTGTTTGTTTAGTTTTTATTTTCCTAGCTGATATCCGCTGATATTTGGCGAGTCTGTCAGAAAGTTGTGTATACTTAGAACTTTGAGCGGAGATCAGACAGAGAACTTTCCCAATGATTGTTTTGTCCTCTACTTGTTTCTAGCCAGTGAAAATCCAGTCGACGTTAAGCTGCTTTCATATGTCCGTCTCAGAAAAACCGTCACTGCAGAATTCTGTTTGCAGCAGCAGAGTGCAGGAGGTGACGTGAGACGCGGTGCTCACTGGCAGTCGGTGTTTGTCCATTCATTGTATCAGAGGCCAAAATCCACCAAGCTAGCCATTGCTCCTGAACACATCCTGTTTTCTTGCATGAGTTTTTCAAAATAAGAGCACATTTCAACAAACTTCGATTCCACCACAACTATTACCAGCGCACACTGATGACGCTGTCACAGGTCAGACGCATATACTGAGGAGAGCTGACGTTTGCCATGCTTATGTATTTTGGGTCAAGGATGAATGCAGCAAAAAAAAAAAAAAAAAAAACACTGATAGGACTAATATTTTGGGAAAAATTAGTAATTTTAGCTAACCAGTAAACAGTGGACATTGTGCTGCAATGCACCATGGGAGTTCTGGGTTATGAGGTTTTAAATGTTATTGTTGTTCATGTTAGTTTAACAGCGTTGTTAGTATTATTGATTTATTGCAGTTCAGTTGGTGTGGTCAGCTTAGTTAAGTGTTATGTTGCTCTTACCATGTGTGTTAAGTCTCATTCTCTTCATTACCACCCTTGAAAAGTGTCAGCTACCTATTTTTACCCAATCTGTAGCCTGTGGATCCCCATGGGCAACATGCTAGTTGTATTTATTTGAAGTAAACCAGTTGCTTTTAACTTGAGGCAGCCGAAAATGACTTTTGTTGTAAATTTGCTTGAGGCCTTTACGCCACCTCGCTTCTTCCACGAATGCGGGGCAGTGGGGCAGCCTTATAGTTTTTCTCCAAGAAGCTATTAAGGCCTTCTGCTCATATGCAGGTTGTTGCAGTTAATTAAACGCATAAATCTACACGCACACGCAGCGTTGCCTGCAAAATGTTGATTATTCCCAGAGAAAACCGTTAATTGAAGCTAAATGGCTAAATATAACGTTAAGCGTGATTAGCATTGATAGCTTGTGATGTATGGCGCTAATTAGTGTGCCAGACAATAACCGCCTTTAACCAGCTTACCACTGCCGCCCCACTCACCTACACAGACACACGTGTTTAGCTGCTCATTCGTTTAAAGGAACACTTAATCTCATTGTGTTTAATGGTTCAGGTAATGATCAATACAAGCCATCAAGTCCTGGTACAGTCTCTGCTGTCAGGAATCCATCCCCAACACGCCGTGTCCTCACACGATTTAGGGTGAGTTTAACAATCGTTGTAATAATGACCATAATAAAATTAGTATTCCTCCTCCTTCAGAACCCTCTTGTCTCTGCCAGGTGGAGTGTTTTTCTTTCACTAAAATAGCCTCTTTTTTTAAAACATAAAAGTTGTGGAATTAAAGTGGCAGTAAAATCTTTCCATGTTTAAACTCACTGTGAATAAATTTTCTCAGATTGTAGTTCCGTTAATGTGGAATTACCAAAAGTTGTCTTTGAATGTGAAAGTTAAACAGAAAATGGAGTTATTCAGTCATCTGATTCATCTCGAGTTGTTTATGTTTCAGGTATGGCTGTCAAAATTATACGTTAATTTAGACCTATAATGTGTGGGAAAAAATTTTTTTTTGATTAATCGCACTTTGATCCTTTTTGTTTTGATGTCACTGACTTAGTCTTTAAATAGTGTTTTTGAAGGCAGTAACTGGTTTGGATGTCCATGCATCTGGACGCCTTTTTTGCATGGATTAAACAGCACCAGACCAGAAGATTTTCCTTTTTTTTTTTCTTCTTCTTCTTCTTCTTCTTTTTATAGTGCCAAGGAAAAGTAGGTCTGTCAGCACATTTATAGTGCATGGATCAGCCTGTGTTCTCAGACGTGAGAAATAAAAGATGCTCATTAACACATACAGTTGAAATATCTGTTTAAATGCTTTTAATACCAAAGTGACTTGCTTTAATAATGATCCTTATACAACAGCTGAATGGTTCCTTGTGATTTGATTGGTGCTTTGTATGTCATGTGACATGGATTATTCGTTCCATTTGTGTTGCGTTGCATTTATCATGCAGTTTGGTTCCATACATTTTGGACCATTGCACACTGCAAACCCCGCCCACTAGTGGGGGTGGGGTTTAGCTAAACATGGAGTTTATTTTGCTGACTGATGACAATTTGAAGGAGCTAGTTTACGGTGCTAATTCTTCTAACACACACACACACACACACACACACACACACACACACACACACACACACACACACACACACACACACACACACACACACACACACACACAAAACAGAAAACATCAACACACCTATCAGTGGGGTGTGTAGAAGGAAGTGGAACTTTAAAACTAAACCACTTTTCAAGGTGTAGGCCGCGCGACCCTTCAGGGACGGGGACGTGAACGCTCCTTACTGCTGGGGGAGATTTTTAAAAAAATCCTCCCTGTTTTGGTTATGGCACATTGAGAGATGTGACATTGAATACAGGTGACTGAATGAATGTTGAAAGAGCAGGAACTTGCAGAGCAGAAAAAGGGTCTCCAGGGGTGCAGTGTAAGTGCATTAGGGGCGTGTCCATGTCCACTTTGCTGCTTACACAGTGTGTAATTTAAGCCCAAAGTAAAGATGATGTCATCCTGTGACGGATAGAGCAGATGGATTAGTTCCGTATTTAAATATTTTGTCTGTAATCCGTTGGTCTCCTGAGAATTTCGGTTCTGATGGACGGATGATGTCACATTTTCACTGCCAACACAGAGAGCTGCATTCAGCTCCAATTCAGTTTTCAGCTTTGAGATGTGCTACGGGGGGGGGGGGGGGGGGGGGGGATTTGAGTGAAATTTGAGTGATATTCGCTGAAGTCTGAATGCAAGTGTAGATAGAATCCAGCTTGCTCGCGAAACATGACATCATACTTCCTCACAGTGACTTCTCACTGTGCCGGTGTTCAACAACAAGGACATCAAACTACTCCGTGGCACCTTCTCGCCAAGAGAATCTGCCGTGTGCACTGACGTCCAGATAAAAATGCACACAGTCTTTTTCATCACTCTGACCTTTTGTAAATGAACAGCTGCACTGTATGTTGCTGGGTCGGGAGCTGTCCTCTCTCTACTGGTGCTGAATTCACACCCTACGCCGGAGCTTTAGCCAATCAGAAGCCCAGACTGTGCAGCGTGCAAGCACCAGGAAAGCTCTCTGCCTGATATCTGCACAAAACCTTTCGATGGACTCAGCGAACATCAGCTGACAAGACACGCAATCAGCGAACGGGAAAAGGACATTTGCAGGACAAAAACTCATATCTAATATTTGTATCAGCTCCTCATACAATTCCTTGACCTGTCATGTTGTGACAGGCGCTATCAGCACACAGTCGGGTCGGGGGTGGTATGATTTTGTAATTTAGTCACTTAATTCATGATTGGTGTGTTTTGGTCATAATTTCAAATACACTCATCAGGAAGTAGTCTGTCTGAAGGTACGGTGGTGTAGTAATGATTCTGTAGCTTTCAAGCAAGAACATCCCAGTTGAAGGCCGTGTGTGCACCAATCTCCAGATCCATCTGGAGTTGAATCAGGAAGGGGGTGGAGTTGTCAAACCCGAGCCAAGTCGATACGTGGCTCCATGCATGGGAACGATGATTGACATCAGTCACTCGCCTTTTTTAAGTAATGGAACTTGTTGCTGTTCCTTTTAGATCTGCACATAAAGCGTCAAGTCAGGAGGGTTGTAATACTCGTACACAGGACAGTCGCCACATAACGTAAAAGGTTTCGACTCATCGACTTCTTCATTCATTTTGGCGTCATTGCATCAGCTCGGCAAATCCCACCTTCATCCTACAGAACCGCTTCTGATTGGTTCATTTGATTGATAGTGGAGCTAACGGCATAACCCGGCCCAGCCAATAGGACGTTTCAGAGTTAATTCTTGACAAATGTTCACAGTAAGTTGAACTCGTGTTTATGTGACGATGTAATGACCTCACTCAGACACGAACCTCTGTTTGTGTAGTTTTAATCTGCCCATGAATTTATTTTTACTGAGGTTTAAGAAATGAGTTCACAGAGCACCATCAAGTGTGCGTGTGTGAGTGCGTATTTGCTGTTGGTTTTTCTGTCCTTCAGCCACGTCTATCTTCTTTCTGCACCTTGAATTAAACACACATCTCAGTCTGTATGCTCATTTTTTTCTCACCATTTTCCAGCTTTTTTTTTCCCAGCTTCAGCATCTTGAATCTTCACTTTCGCTGTTGCTTTAAGCGAACAAGCAGACAGGGGCTAAATCCAGAGTGGGGTGGTTGAGATTTAACTGAGGGGAGGCGAAGACAGAAAAATTAAAACATTAGGTTTCCTTTTAACCTCCGTCTGAAAGACGATACCTCAGTGATTTTTGAAGCTTAATACAATTTCTGTTCTGCTTTTGCAGTGTGGATCTTTCTCTGTCTCTTTTTTTTTTTTTTTTTTTTTTTTTTTTAGAAAGTAATTTGTTCATTAAACCAAAAATGTTCCTCTTGAGCTGGAGTTAACAATAATCTTCAGCGAAGAAGAAAATATAATAAGTATTATAAAGTAACTCTTTTTTTTTCCCATTCATTTTCCCCTGATATTTCAGTCTGGAGAATGTTAACATGGTGCACCAATTACCGTATTTTCCAGTGCGTAAGCTTTTTTCTTCTTTTTTCACTAGTTTGTCCTGTTGCTTTTGCTCTGGTCAAATTTATGAAAAATGATTAAGTAAAAAATTAAAATAAATTGCATGTTCCTTAATAATGATAATGTTGATGATGATGATAATGATAATATAAATAGTGACTAGAATAATAATAGTAAATAGTATATAATAATACTAATAATATTCATAGTATATTCATTAATTTATTTTCAACTGCTGATCCAGTGTTGCAGACCAAACAGTCCTGGGATTATTAACCATCAGATGACAAAGTAGAACCTCTTAAATCATTCTAAAGTCAGTTTTAAGCAGAAACAAGGCGATAATCAGTGCCGCTTTGAAATGACGGAGGCGCTGTGAACATAGCACCAGCAGCTCATGTAGCCACAGCGCTCTGATCGCTTCCTACATCTTTTATGATGAAATAATGCTGAATTTATGTGGAAATGATTGTTGTAGAAAAGCTTCAGATATCTATTGCTGAGACAGATGATGACTGGAGGCAGTTTGAAGCAAGAACGAGGTGATAATCGGTGAACCGCGGCTAATGACACATGCGCAGTGAAGGCAGGGCGGACCAATTTTTAGGAGGGACTGTTTGGTCGGCGACATCGGGTCCAGGTCGCGGTGGCAGCAGAGCAAGCAGCTCAAGCCACACTTCCCTATCCTCAGCCAATTCCTGTAGCTCTTCGTGGTGGATCCCAAGGCATTCCCAGCCTTGGGAATGCCAGCTGCCAGCTGGGAAATGTAATCTCTCCAGTGTGGCCTAGGTCTTTCCCTGGGCCTCCTCCCATTTGGTCATACACAGAAGTCCTCCCTAGGGAGACAACAAGGGGACACCCTCACCAGGTGCCTGAACCACCTATACTGGCTCATTTAGATGTGAAGAAGCAGCGGCTCTACTCAGAGTCCCTCCCAGACAGTCGAGCTTCTCACCTTGTCCATGAGTGTAATTAGTCCAGATACCTGACGGAGGAATCTCATTTCTCCTGCTTTTTTATGATAATAATAATAATAATAATAATAATAATTATTATTATTATTATAGTCACTATTTGTATAAGGCTTTTCCAGTAATAAAACCTCTAAACAAAATAGACATCACTTGTGAAAAAAAATGCATGCCAATCATAAAGTGAATTACAACAGTGGGCAACAATCCCAAATTAAAGAGCTGATAATACAGGGAAAAAAAAGTGCACTTTGTCGTCCTGTGCAATTTCTGCTCCACAAAATATGCAGCAAAATATTGAATTGTCTTCATCAGGTTAATAACTGAACCACTTTTGTCAAATTTATGAAGCTGTAAACTCTTCCTGTTGGGCTTGAAGTCAGAAGGCACTCAAGTTGCACCAGTAAAATTTCACTAAACATCTTCTGAGGAATAAATCTCTGTTTTTATTGTTTTGGAGAGTAAATCGTCCTCTGTGCCTCCTGCTGTCTGATTATTTTAATTTAGTTACTCTGTGTTTTCTGGATGACAGTGGGATGAATATTGGCTCGTTACGCTTTCTGGAATTGCTTCACGCTGCTCTGTACGCCCTCAGCTGGATTGTGGATTAATTTTGATGTCTTTTTCTGAAGTCGGTGCGTTTTCTGCTCCCTGTTTTCTGTCTCGGTTTGGTGTTGCGCTGCTTGTCCTCTGGGTTCAGCTAATCTTAGCCACATCTGTCACACACCAACACACCCGACCCTGCCGGCATCCGCTGCTCCAATTAACACGCTTCCACGAAGGGTGAAGAGTCTGAAATGTGGTCGGAAACCGTGTCAGGAATAACACCTTTAAATACACAATATCAGTGAGGTACAACTTGAATTTAAAATCTCTTCCTTGGTGCTGATTGATGAACCAGTTAACTAACTAATCTTCAGCTCTTATCACATCAGTCCCAGATGTCCTTATTGGTTAATTATTGAGATTTTGTGTTCAGGGGCAGTGCTGGTGTGTTTGGGGTTTATGTGTTTGTTTTTAGAGTGTATGTGTAGCGCTCGTTGACTGACGTTAGTCGCTGCCCCTCTGCACGTCCTGGTTCCTCGCTGTGGCCGACTGGTGCTCAGGGTTTTGTACGTCGCTGCTTTTGGGAAACCTGCTGTTGTGTTGTTGTACCTTCTCCACAGATCTTGCAGCACGTCACCACGAAAATGTTTCTGGCTGTAATTCATAAACCCGAGAGCGGTCGGGACAGCGACCCGGTTTGGGTTGTGCAGCTGTGGAGGCAAAACGAAAGCAGTTCCGTCCTCTAGCTGCTGAGCTTTAGCGCCCCCTCTCTGCCATGGAGCCGGATCTGGATGAACCGGGTTTCCAGGACCTGGGTGACTGTGTCTGTGTGCAGTGGGTTTGTGGTAAAGATAAATGTGCACATACATGTTGCCAGTTAATCTTGTGAAATGAGACATTTTATTGGCAGATGATTCTAATGAGTCTCTGGCGATTGTGTGACCATGACAACGCCACTCTGAATGACCCTCAAAGGACTAAATGTCTGGGATTACTTAAAAACTTGTCTTAGTGGTGAGATAGAAAACATCTTTGACTCTGCTACCAGTCCGAGTGCACAATAAAATGATTACAGATCCGGATGAAATTGGTCTCACGATAATAAGTTTTGGACGTTTGTACTCTAAATGGACAGATCCAACAGCCTCTTCACCCGAATGCCCAGAATATGCCGCCTCAGATCAGATGATAAGAGCACAAAATTGGGTACAGCAGTCTCATTTGAGCGCAGGCGCTAAAGGGGTAAAATATGACGCATATGACATAATTTCTCCACTTCCAGGGAAAAGAAACAAAGCATTTTCTCTGAGTTTTTGGGCAAATTCCACACAGACAAAGTGAAAATGCAAAGAAAAAGTGATGATGCGGCAGGAAAGTGGACATGTGTTGCAGTTTGTTTTTGACCCGGAGCTCGAACGTGTTGAAGTGGTTTTGCAGGCGAGAGAACAGAGCTACAGGTAGCTGTGTAGGCTAACACTTACCGACACAACATCTCCCATTTGCCTCGTCTTCCCTTCTGCACTGGGAACTGAAAAAACCACCACTTTTCACAACTGCTTTGGTGATTGCAGCCGAAAACAAAACAGTGCACCATTTTTTCCGTGTGACGTTTTGCAACGGGACTGGCTGGTCCTGCGATATCACACAGTGTTCAGATGAGACTGTGGGGACCTATCAATCATTAATCTTCAGCCTCGGGTGCTCTGGACCATGTACACTTATGAACATCCTTAAGTTTGAACATGATCCTCATTATGGACAGTCTGTGACGAGCGCAGAAGTCCAACAACAAACAACCGCTCGGGTTTAGATCAGGGAGGCCATTCCTCCTAATGACGCCTCTCCAGGTGTCTCTATCATTGCCTATGTTTAAGATGAAGTCCTCCACTGGAGCCCAATGCAGGACCCCAGTCAGAAACTCGAAGAAGGCTGAATACTCCAAACTGCTGTTCAGTGCATACGCACAAACAACAGTTTGTGGAGATGGAAGGTCCATATTGCCTTTTTGGTCTGTGCCTGGCCGCGCTCCGTGCCAAGCCTAACCACCAGGCAGTCATTGCCGGGACTTCTGTCCAGGCCTGACTCCAGACGGAGGCCCCGGGCGTCCTCTGGGCTGGGTCACGTTTCCTCTGTCTCGTTTTGTCATGGAGTCATGGGAGATCCTACCAGGAGCATGAAGGCCCCGGACATCAAGGCTCTCAGGTTCATAGGGACACACAGACCTCTCCACCACTATGAGGTGATGGTTCCCAGAGAGGAAGATTAAATTCATCATTTATAATATTATTGGGGCTGCTTTGCTTTCATTGTGTTAAATTAATGGCTTCCGTGTACTTTGTCACGTGTGACGCGTTCACACAGAATGAGCATTAAATTCTTAATAATATTGTTGATGTTAAACACATACACTATCATATCTGCACACATCCTCATTGTTGCCATGTGCACACTCTCCAAACTGAGCACGCACTCTGTAGGTGGCGCTGTCACCTGCCTGAGCTGCAGAACTTATCAAAGTCCACATCAGAAAGTTCCAGCTTCAACAACAACAGCGGAGGACGAGTAGTGATGTCACCACCACGCTCCAGGAACCCACATGCTTTCTACTTTGCCTGACTTCCCACCTTTTCTCGTATTAAGCAGCTCGTGTGGCGTGTAATCCACTCCGCCCTCCGGTGAATAATGAACTGGCTGCTGCAGGAACAGTGATGCTCCTGAGACGTTTGTTTTGCATGTGTAGTTAAAGCGGAGTGTGAAGCGGCTCTTCACGTGCACGCTGCTGTCTGACCGATCACCGTGTAATAACACCCGCGTGTTGCCGGCTCCTCGGGGAAGCGGGCCAGAAGACTGCAGGATGGCTGACTCGGCTGTTTGCTGTGGAGCTGAGCTTTAATGAGGGAGGAGCAGACGGCTGACAGTCGCTGCACCTTCTCCACAGACCTGCGTGCTGATGTGTGCACATAATACACACAGTCCGACTCCATCGCCGCTCCCATGTGGCTCACTAACGTGCACATACAGCGTGCACATGCATATCAATGTGCAGCTCTCTCTCTCTCTCTCTCTCTCTCTCTGAGATTTTAGTGCTGCTCCTTGCACACACATCCTGCTGCCCTTTGACCTTTATTGCCTCCATTACTGCATGTATGCATTAGCCTCCGGGTGACACCAGCTCTAAATTGGACTAAATGTGTGCACGTTTACACACGGGCTAATGGGTGAAGCGAATCTTGAGGTCTGTAAATGTGTGTTGCCCCCTCAGAGGCCTCTTCCACTCAGCAGGGTGCTTAGCATGCAGACTCTAAAACTGCACCGCTCTCAGGCTAAATGTGGCTGAAACGAATGTTTAATGTCCTGGAAAACTGCGAGTTGGAGGAGTGTGTGTGTGTGTGTGTGTATTTTAATTGATTGCGTGTGTGTTTAATGCAGTTTTGTGAGTTGCACATGTTTCTCATCAGCTGTATTTTAGTGGATGCACAAGTGTTTTCATGAGGTGCTTGTTTTAAGAAAAGGATTTTTTTAATGAAGCAGGTTTGATAATGCAGCCAGAAAGTCCCTCGACATGTTTTCACCATTTGTATTTCTTATTTTTGTTGTTGTTGTTTTTAATAGTCTTTTTAACTGAATAACTTGAGCTTGAATTGTTTTAATTTGCTTTGCATGTTGCTTTTGTCCTGAATGTCTATCCATATGTATATAAAACAAAACAAACTCATAATAATAAATGGAACAGTTTTTGTTCCATTTGAGCCAAACTTGGTGGAGTGATTAAGGGTCAGCCAAGGGCGAAGTGATTTGATTTTGAGAAAAATTAATTAAAGTCAAAGTTACAGACCAGTGTCAAAAAATTTGGCCTAGTCCTTATTATATATAATGGATATTTATAGAATGGCTGTTTTGAGGAAGTGGTTACAAATGCACCTATGGTCACTTTTAATCGCTAATATAAAGTCGTATGTCACATTTCTCATGGTCCTTTGACCTTGTGCCATCAAATGTCAAGGACACACAGAACCATGTGTTACGGTATCATGGGATTAAAACTTTTTTTTTTTTTTTGCAGGAATCTGTGTAAAAACATGTCAGTTTGTTTATCTCTTATTTATTATGACTGTGCTGATGTCAGGAGGCCTTCACCAGCCCTCCATCTCTAAGTGGCCTGTTTAAATTCAAGCTGGGCTGTGATTGGCCAGTTTTGTGATGCAGCAAATTGATATTGTACGTCACCAAGTGAGCAAAAAACAAAACACTCCCGGACATGATAACCCACACTTCAGAGTAGGTTTGGTCTCAACAGAAGTCAGAGTTTTGCATTTCAGGGATTTTTTTTTTCTCCCCTTAAATGTGACTGAGGCAGAATATTGGTTGTTTGTGAGCAGCAGCACTTTGTTACGGAGTGTAGCTACAGCCTCTCAAAGTTCAAGTCTTTGCTCATCAAACGGTTGTGAGGTCTTCAAGGTGTTTGTGCCTGTTTGTTTTTCGTGCGGGTGAAAGGTTCTTGTCAGGCGCAAACCTTTAAGAGAAGAGGGACTCTGTCACCCGCTGTGTTTCTACCGCTGCTCTCCACCTCTAATGTCACACAGGACGTGTAAATCACATCCTTGGAGTTGGTAAATGTGAGATGGATTTTTCTTTTTCTCCTCTGCTACGGGCCTTGTGGGAGTCGTGGCATGAATCACATCTTTAATCTAATAAAAAGGCAGGTGAGGCAGGAATTAATAAGATCTGTGAAGAAGAGCAGCTTTGAAGCCAAAGATCTGGAAACGTTGGAGTCCTTTTGAGTCAAGATACTGGGACTAATGGCTGGGTTACATTAATGTCTCCCGTATACTCTGTTGTGTGTGACGCTTTCACACGCAACAAACCTGGTCGCGTCTGAGTGCGCAAACATTTGTCCTTGTGTCACTTATCTTTTCTGTAGACTATATACATTCTGGAGAACCCCTATGTGTCGCCACTCATTGGTTTTCTGAGGAGCAGGTTTGAAACTCAGTGGGATGGGTTCAAATGTCGCCATCTCAGCAGCGCCTGACTCTGCCTAATTTGTGACCAACCCATAAATGGATAAAGTTGGCATGTGGGCAAGGCAGACGTGACCTGGGCATGATGAATAAATTCTGAACTTCTCCCCAATCTGTTAGTTGCCAAACAGGTTAATGCTAACATGCTAACTTGGGTCTGGCTGTGCCATGAACACATTTTTTTCCAGGTTGGGCAGGCGTTTTAATGACAGTTATAGTGGCTCAATAAGCCCTGCACCATCAGTGACAAGCTAGCACCAACATACTATCAGTACCACCTAATTAGCACGAAAACCGCTAACACACAAATTAAGTCACACTAAAGTTGCACTCAATGGAAATGCTGGTGCACCTACTTCTTCAGTGGACCATTGGACCATGTATCAAACATGGCCGAGAACACAGCAGCTTGCACCCACTGCTACTGTGTTCCCAGACCCCACCGTTAACTAGCTGTCACTCGAAGCTCCTAACTATTTATAACTTTGTGGTATAGAATAGTTTATGGCTTTAAATAGGTTAAACTCATGAGTTATATAAAAAATATATATAAATATCAATTTCTGCTGTAAAGTTGGAGAGTTTATCATGGGCTTCTACGTGGAGTGGCCACTCAAGAACCTGCAGGGTTTGGCACTTTTGTGTTGCTTAATGTTTCAGTGCCACAGGTCGATACTTGATCTGCCCCCTTTCACTTTACAAGTATTTATTTATTTTTTTTCTGTTTTAATGTGTGTTCAAATTCAAAGATGGGTTTTCTCCAGATCCGTTCTCACCTGTGGGATTCTGTTCTCCTGCTGCTTCTCTTTCTCTGATCTCTCTCTAGTTGATAGCGGTTTATGAGGAGCAGGAGCCGCATCATGGAGGCGATGGTACCAGTGCCAGCTCCACAGGCACCCAGAGCCCCGACCTGTTCGCTGCAGAGCTCAGCGCTGCCAGTGGAGCCTTCCAGCCGTACCAGACCGCCAGTGAGATTGAGGTCACGTCCTCTGCATTGCGCGCCAGTAAGTCTGTTACTGACAAACTCTGCAACAAATAACTATATAACACAGATAAATATGGATGGATGGAGGGCAGAAGGAGGGGATACCTTTTTTGGGGGGGGGGGGGGGGGGGGTCGTTGAAGGGTGATTTTAGGTTTGTTTTTGGTTCAATAATGTTTGATAAAGAGACAAATATGTTTGTGTTGGCGAGTATTGTCCCTGGTGGGCCACCATACTGTACGTGACATAAGAGCACATGATTGACAGCTCCAGAGATGTTTTTTTTTAAGTAGAGCTGCAATAATTGCAACAAGTCCATTGACCATTTGAGTCTTCTTTAACATTTCCAATTATCTGGTTTCAGCTTCTTGAATGTGAATATTTCTCACTTCTTTTTCCCTCTCTGGCAGTAAAAGAAATGTCTTTCATTGTGCACAGAAAGACATTTCAGAACTATTGATTGACATTTTTCTACCATTTTCTGGACCAAACATCTAACGTTTTAATCCAAAAAATATCAACAAATTAACTAATAATGAAAATAATTGATAGTTGCAGCTCTATGACACGTTTAAGGACTTTATTTTCTCTCTTTTTGTGTCTCTTCTCCATAAATGCTTTTTGTGAAAAAATATTTGAATGCAAGGTTGAAGGTTATTTGTTGCATTTATGGTTCTGATTTATTAACCTATGGATAATCAACTAATCTGATAACAGTGATTAAAGTGTTTTGGGGTTTTTACTGAACGTTTCTGGGTTATTTTTGGTAGCACACATCAGAATCCATCTATGTTCTGCGCCCAAACAGTTGGTGGCAGTAATGCACTGTGTTGATTTGCAAGCTGCCAATAAACTCAAAAGAAGAAGAAGGAGGGTTATTTTTGTTTTGGGTTTGGGTGTTTATTAAATCATATTTTTAGGGACTTGCGCGATGGATCTCCTACAGTTACTTGTTGTCGACTTTAAAAGTTATGAGTCGTATATTTTTTCCAGTAATCATACATTAAGTGGAGCTAACAGGTGAAGCTACCAACAGGTGCCAATGCTGTTAGCATACATTGTTAAATCAAACACAGGCAGGAACAAGGATTGCCCCAAAGAAAACAATTGGACACCCAGACATCTGTACATAAGGTGGCCAAGAATTTAAAAAGAAAGATTATTAATAGCTCCAAAGCTCATGCCAAAACTAGGAA
Source organism: Thalassophryne amazonica (assembly GCF_902500255.1). NCBI lineage: Eukaryota > Metazoa > Chordata > Actinopteri > Batrachoidiformes > Batrachoididae > Thalassophryne > Thalassophryne amazonica. The sequence goes on from NC_047114.1 coordinate 96,619,593, forward strand.
AACTCAGAACTGAGTGAAGATTGAAGACGTTGATCTGTGCCATAAATACTTCTATTGTTCCATTTGAATTGATACTGAGAGAGAATTATTATTTTTACATTCTTTGAATTGTCATTTCCTTGACTGTGTACTTTACTGAGCCACAATGTATGTTTTTTGGATTGAGGACAAGTAGCACAAGACAGTTTGTGTGAAAAGACTGGGATGGAAAAATTGACCTGATCCAACAAAAACTGAATTTTTTGGTGGGTAAATAGACCTAAAAATGCACCAGAATGCATCTGAGAGCATCTGAGATTTGAAATTTTTTGTCCCCCCCAATGGCCCACTTTCATCACTGTAAAATAATCAGATGACTGTGTTGTTGCGTCACCTTTTCACAGTCTGCTGCATGTGGAGAGTTTGCTGTCAGTCTTTGGTGGTTGGTTTGGTGGATCTGTTGCTGTAGTGACTTGTGAGAAGACAGTGATATATAGAGTGATGTGGAACGACAAATAGTTCTGTTGTGGCTAAAGTGTTGTGAAGGTGTAGGAACACGGACCCACAACGGGGCGTTAAATGAACGGACAATGGATAAGCCAAACAGTAACAATTTAATGTTGTGAAGTGCACAACGGAATACAGATAAATACAGTTTTGGTACCACAGACAATTATATGTAGAGTGACGTGTGGGCAGGCTTGAGGATAGGAGACATCCGTCCAGAACCGAGCCGGATCCCACACGGCCTTCACTGCCAACGGATCTGAAGAACACCGGAGCCGCCAAGTCCTGGATCCCCAGGTGGCCACCGTCTCCAGCTGTCAGACCTGGTACTGCTGGCAGAGAACAGAAACAGTATTGATGAGTGTGAGTTCGCACACGCAGTAATCCCACAGACTGTGTTCGTTAGGGAGGGAGCACCTCCACCTCCAATCACACACTCGTGCAGCTCCTGTCTAACCACTTATCTGGTTGGGGTGTGAAGCGAAGCCGTCGCTGATCACACCAAACGCCAATCCCACAGATAAGGCAACACCACAGGAAAACGGCTGCAAAAGAGTTCAGACTATTATTCAGTTTTAAGTCAGCAGAGAAATTACCTCTTCTGGTGGCTGATTTCTCGGCGAGGAGGTGGAGTTGCAGTCCGGCCTTTATGGTGATGGGTTGGATGAGTGACAGCTGGTGCTGATGATATGTGACAGCTGTCACACCCAGTGGCTCCGACGCCCTCTCGTGCTTGAAGCCCGCACTTCAAGCAGGGCGCCATCTGGTGGTGGTGGGCCAGCAGTACCTCCTCTTCAGCCGCCCACACAACATAAAGAGTTGGATTTTGGATTGAAAAAGGAAGAGAAGCAGAAGAGGAAGATGAACAACAGAGAGATCCTACAGTGTTGTGTGGGCCGCTGAAGAGGAGGTACTGCTGGCCCGCCACCACCAGAGGGCGCCCTGTCTGGAGTGCGGGCTCCAGGCACCAGAGGGCGCTGCCGCCTCACAGGAGCAGCCAGGGTGACAGCTGTCACCCATCACCTGAGACGAGACAGCTGATATCAATCAACAGGGAGGTATATCAGCAGGACGGCATCTCCACCTCATTGCCGAGATATCGCTCTACCAAGGAGGTAACGTATCCAGCCAAACGAATCATCTTTTGACCATTAAATACTTTTTGCCTTTACACAGAAAGAGAAAAGACAGCAGGAGACTGTATTTTGGATAAGTACTCACATTCCTGCACTCACCTGTATTTTCCTGACAAGAGGTGGAGGTGGTGTTTCCACCCTGTGTGTTGCTGGGTGCAGCCGCACCCACACCTGACTGTATCTGTTCCTTGCCAGCAGTACCGGATCCAACGAGCGGAGGCAGTGGCCACCTGGGGTTTGGGACTTGGCGGCTCCAGTATCCCGGGTTCGGTGGCAGAGGAAATCGGGTGGTTCCGGTTCGACTCGACAGACGTCTCCTATCGTACGAGCCTGCCCACACGACACCTTTGGAATTCGGTTACTGCTGTATTTGTAAATCTGTTGTGTTTGTTGTGTGAGTTCACAACAGTAAAACTTTGTGATTTGACTTTCTCCATTGTCCTTCATTTGCGCCCCCTGTTGTGGGTCCGTGTTCCTACACTTTCCCAACAGGATATCTCGGCCAACGTCATGGATCCCCGAGGGGCGGTCAACCGGCTGTTTGAACGGCCAATGAAGAACAGGACGCGCAGGCGGTCCGCAGGAGGGGTAATCGGTGAGTTGCAGCGGATCCTCACCGCTTTAACGACTCGGTTAGATTTGATGACTGAGCAGAATGTCCTCCTGAACCGCAGGGTGGAGGCTCTCGCCGCGCAGGTGGAAGCGCGCCCTCCGGGCGCCGCTGCGGCTCTCCCTCCCGTAGACCCTGTGCGTAACATTGACGTTCCACTGGTCGTTCAACGACCCCTCCCACCTTCCCCGGAAGCATACATAAGCCCCCCAGAGCCGTACGGAGGCTGTGTGGAGACGTGCGCGGATTTCCTTATGCAGTGTTCGCTCGTCTTCGCACAGCGTCCAGTTATGTACGCGACTGATGCTAGCAAGGTAGCTTATGTAATAAACCTGCTTCGCAGCGAGGCACGCGCTTGTGCTACAGCGCTCTGGGAGCAAAAGTCACGGCTCCTTCAGACATATGATGGGTTTGTGAGGGAGCTCAGAACCGTGTTCGATCACCCCAATAGAGGAGAAACCGCTTCAACTGTGCTGCTGTCGATGAGACAGGGGCGTCGGAGCGCAGCTGCCTATGCAGTCGACTTCCGCATCGCGGCTGCGAGGTCCGGCTGGAATAGCGCTGCCCTCCGCGCCGCCTTTGTAAACGGACTGTCATTGGTTCTTAAGGAGCACCTGGTGGCTAAGGACGAACCGCGGGATTTAGATGGGCCTCATCGATCTTGTCATACGGTTAGACAACCGGTTTAGAAGAACGTCGGGGGGAACGAGACGAAGGGCGTGGCCGGGCACGCGCCGTCCCTCTCCCTTCCGGTTCCGACCGCGCTCCGCCTTCCCCACGCTCCACAGCCCCTGCGCTCCGTGGGGGCCACAGCTCCCCCTGCTGACGAAGCTATGGACACGAGTAGGGCAACATTTAGGGCAACATTTAGGGCACCAGACGCACAGAGGAGACGGGCCCACGGAGCTTGTTTTGTTTGTGGTGCGATAGAGCACCACAATGAGGGACTGCCCCAAGCGGTTCAACTCCAACGCCCCGCCCCTAGAGATGGGCTAGGGGTGGGCCGAGACATTCACGTGGGACACACCCAATTGCCACACGACTCCCAGTCACGATCCTTTATGAGGACTCAACCATGAAGGCCCCAGCACTGGTGGACACGGGCTCTGAGGGGAATCTGTTGGACAGCAGATGGGCCAGGGAGATAGGGCTCCCTCTGGTGGCGCTTACCTCGCCGGTACAGGTTCGGGCACTAGATGGCTCCCTACTCCCTCCGATCACGCATAAGACACCACCTGTAACTCTGGTGGTGTCAGGAATCACCGGGAGGTGATCGAGTTTTTTGTGACTCAGGCCACCTCCCGTGTGGTTTTAGGTTTTCCCTGGATGTTGAAGCACAATCCCCGGATTGATTGGCCGTCCAGGGTAGTGGTTCAGTGGAGCGAGACCTGCCATCTGGTGTGTCTAGGTTCCTCGGTTCCTCCCGGCTCCCAAGCTAAGGAGGAGGTCAGAGTCCGCCAAATCTGGGGACGGTGGCCGGTGGAGTACCAACGACCTGTCAACGTGTTCAGCAAGGATCTGGCTCTCACTCTTCCCCCCCACCGTCCGTATGTTGTGCCATTGATTTGGTTCCGGCAGTGAGTTCCCGTCCAGTAGGCTGTACACCTCTCAACGGCCCATGAGCGCGAATCAATGGAGACTACATCCGGGACTCGTTAGCTGCCGGTTGATCCGAATTCCACCTCCCCGATGGGCGCAGGTTTCTTTTTGTGGGCAAAAAAGATGGCTGACTTCGTCCTGCATTGATTATAGGGGTTGAACGAGATCACGATTCGCAACCGATACCCGTTTGCCCCTGTTGATTCAGTGTGCACACCCTGCATGGAGCCCAGATTTTCCACCAAGCTCGATCTTAGAAATGCGTTACCACCTGGTTCGGATCGGAAGGGAGACGAGTGGAAGACGGCATTTAACACACCGCTTAGGTCACTTTGAGTACCTGGTCATGCCGTTCGGTCTCACAAACGCTCCCGCGACTTTCCAAGCGTGGTTAACGATGTCTTGCGGGATTTCCTGCACCGGTTTCGTCTTCGTATATCTAGACGATTATACTCATCTTTTCTCCGGAACCCTGAGACCCATGGTCCAGCATGTACGTCAGGTCCTGCAGCGGTTGTTGGAGAACCGGCTGTTTATGAAGGGCGAGAAGTGTGAGTTCCACCGCACGTCTTTGTCCTTCTTGGGGTTCATTATCTCCTCCAACTCCGTCGCTCCTGATCCGGCCAAGGTTGCGGCGGTGAGAGACTGGCCCCAACCCACAAGCCGTAGGAAGTTGCAACAGTTCCTAGGCTTTGCTAATTTCTACAGGAGGTTCATCAAGGGCTACAGTCAGGTAGTTAGCCCCCTGACAGCCCTGACCTCACCAAAAGTCCCCTTCACCTGGTCGGATCGTTGCGAAGCCGCGTTCAAGGAGTTGAAACGGCACTTCTCGTCTGCACCTGTTCTGGTGCAGCCCGATCCTAGTCGCCAGTTAGTGGTTGAAGTGGACGCCTCGGACTCAGGGATAGGAGCTGTGCTGTCCCAGAGCGGGAAGACCGATAAGGTCCTTCACCCGTGTGCCTATTTTTCCCGCAGGTTGACCCCAGCCGAACAGAACTATGACGTCGGCAATCGAGAGCTCCTTGCGGTGAAAGAGGCTCTTGAGGAGTGGAGACATCTGTTGGAGGGAACGTCCGTGCCATTCACGGTTTTCACTGACCACCGGAACCTGGAGTATATCAGGACCGCCAAGCGGCTGAATCCCAGGCAAGCCCGCTGGTCACTGTTCTTCGGCCGTTTTGACTTCCGGATCACCTACCGTCCCGGGACCAAAAATCAAAGATCGGATGCCTTGTCCCGGGTACATGAAGATGAGGTCAAAACGGAGTCGTCGGATCCCCCGGATCCCATCATCCCGGAGTCCGCTATCGTGGCCGCCTTCACCTGGGACATGGAGAAGACCGTCCGGGAGGCCCTGACACGAGACCTGGACCCCGGAACCGGACCGAAGAACAAACTCTACGTCCCACCAGAAGCCAGGGCTGCAGTTCTGGACTTCTGTCACGGTTCTAAGCTCTCCTGTCATCCTGGGGTGCGAAGAACCGTGGCAGTCGTCCGGCAGCGCTTCTGGTGGGCGTCCCTGGAGGCCGACGTCCGGGGTTACATCCAGGCCTGTACCACCTGCACCAGGGGCAAGGCCGACCACCGCAAGACATCGGGATTGCTACAGCCGCTGCCCGTGCCTCATCGCCCCTGGTCTCACATCGGCCTAGATTTTGTCACGGGCCTCCCGCCGTCCCAGGGGAACACCGTCATCCTCACGATAGTGGACCGATTCTCCAAGGCGGCCCACTTCGTGGCTCTCCCGAAGCTACCAACGGCCCAGGAGACAGCGGACCTCCTGGTCCACCACGTCGTCCGTCTGCATGGGATACCATCAGACATCGTCTCCGATCGCGGTCTCCAGTTCTCCTTGCACGTCTGGAGGAGCTTCTGCCGGGAACTGGGGGCCACGGTCAGTCTCTCGTCCGGGTATCACCCGCAGACCAACGGGCAAGCAGAACGGGCCAACCAAGAGATGGAGCAGACCCTACGTTGTGTGACAGCCGCGCACCCGACGGCCTGGAGTACCCACCTGGCCTGGATCGAGTACGCCCACAACAGTCAAGTATCATCAGCCACCGGCCTCTCCCCTTTTGAGGTGTGTTTGGGGTATCAGCCCCCGTTGTTTCCGGTGGTCGAGGGAGAGGTCGGTGTGCCCTCGGTCCAGGCCCACCTACGGAAGTGCCGTCGGGTGTGGCGTGCCGCCCGTTCTGCTTTGTTGAAGGCCCGGACGAGGGCGAAGAACCATGCAGACCGGCGGCGGACCCCGGCTCCTACGTATCGTCCTGGGCAGGAAGTGTGGTTGTCCACCAAGGACATTCCCCTACAAGTGGACTCCCCAAAACTACAGGAACGATACATTGGTCCGTTCAAAATTCTCAAGGTCATCAATCCCGCCGTAGTGAGGCTTCAGCTTCCGGCCTCACTGCGGATTCATCCAGTGTTCCATGTTTCCAGAATCAAACCTCATCACACCTCACCCCTCTGCACTCCGGGTCCGGCACCACCTCCTGCCCGGATCATCGACGGCGAGCCGGCTTGGACTGTACGCCGGCTCCTGGACGTCCGACGGATGGGCCGGGGTTTGCAGTATCTGGTGGACTGGGAAGGGTACGGCCCCGAAGAGCGCTCCTGGGTGAAGAGGAGCTTCATCCTGGACCCGGCCCTCCTGGCCGACTTCTACCGTCGCCACCCGGACAAGCCTGGTCGTGCGCCAGGAGGCGCCCGTTGAGGGGGGGGTCCTGTTGTGTGGGCCGCTGAAGAGGAGGTACTGCTGGCCCGCCACCACCAGAGGGCGCCCTGTCTGGAGTGCGGGCTCCAGGCACCAGAGGGCGCTGCCGCCTCACAGGAGCAGCCAGGGTGACAGCTGTCACCCATCACCTGAGACGAGACAGCTGATATCAATCAACAGGGAGGTATATCAGCAGGACGGCATCTCCACCTCATTGCCGAGATATCGCTCTACCAAGGAGGTAACGTATCCAGCCAAACGAATCATCTTTTGACCATTAAATACTTTTTGCCTTTACACAGAAAGAGAAAAGACAGCAGGAGACTGTATTTTGGATAAGTACTCACATTCCTGCACTCACCTGTATTTTCCTGACAAGAGGTGGAGGTGGTGTTTCCACCCTGTGTGTTGCTGGGTGCAGCCGCACCCACACCTGACTGTATCTGTTCCTTGCCAGCAGTATCGGATCCGACGAGCGGAGGCAGTGGCCACCTGGGGTTCGGGACTTGGCGGCTCCAGTATCCCCGGGGTTCGGTGGCAGAGGAAATCGGGTGGTTCCGGTTCCACTCGGACAGACGTCTCCTATCGTCGAGCCTGCCCACACGACACCTTTGGAATTCGGTTACTGCTGTATTTGTAAATCTGTTGTGTTTGTTGTGTGAGTTCACAACAGTAAAACTTTGTGATTTGACTTTCTCCATTGTCCGTTCATTTGCGCCCCCTGTTGTGGGTCTGTGTTCCTACACTTTCCCAACAACCAGGAGGAGTTTGATGCCAGTGCAGAGCGGCGAAATCTGTAGAAACCTGTGGAGATCAATAACATCGATCAATGTGCCTCGGATGAAAGACCCCGGCACACTCCCTCCTCTAACGTACCCGGACACTCAAAATGATCTTGTTTCTGGACTCTGTGCTTACACCTTGCAACAGTAAAAAACAAACAAACTACAATTTACTTGAAACTCGTGAACATTTCTGCAGTGGCTGGTTTCAAAACCTGCTCATCCAAAAGCCGGTGAGGTGACGCCCCTCTGTTTGAAACAAATCAAATGTAAAACTTTGGAATACTTAAAGCACACTTTCACCACCAAATATGGCAAGAACATGCAAATTACTCAGTAATTTTGACCCAGTCTGTGTCATTTAAGGTGGCTTAACAACATTTACAATCCAGCCTCAGTGGACTTGTGGTAGCTAGAATAGATGGTCACGCAACTGAGTTGGGTCTGCTCTTTTGGACCCTGCTCTTGCAAGAGCAGGGTCCAAATTAACTAAAAGAACTAAGCTAACCAAAAGAACTAAGTTACTTCTTTCTGCTCCTTTTCATTCATGGTAACTTGGTAATTGTAATTACTCTTGTGTTTTTGTTTTTATTTTATGAATGAAATAAATAAAAAAAAAGAAAGAAAAAGAAAGAAAAGTGCCTGGAGATGACCTGTGTTGTGATTTTGTGCTATACAAATAAACTGATTTCAGTACTACTATTATAGACAAACAATTTATAGTGGCCATCCCAGGGTAGTAGCTGTAGCCTTGTAGGAGTCAATGAAGGATTACATGGGGTCAAAATTTTAAAATGCTCCAATCATATTGAAAAGTATATCACATTATTTGTGTGACTATAAAGACTCCAAAAAGATATAGTTTGGACTATCTGTGTTCTGGAGTTATGGTGCAAGAACAGCAAAAATGGTGGCAAACGTCAATTTGCACAGGGGTTGAACGTTAAGGTTGCTCCAGTTTTAGAAACAGAACTGCTGCAAATTATTGGTTGAGCTAATAGGATTAATAATTCTAATAGTTTTGACCATGTTGAATGTTTGGTCTCCAAAGTAAAGGTCAAACAAGATCAACATCCATTGGCTTCTATGACATATGACATATGTTACCCCGTAACATGATAACTATGCATAACAGATGGTGCAAACCATTCATTTTTGGAACCATATGAATTCACCCAATAATTTGCATCATGTTTCACAAATATTGGAGCAACTTTAACTTTTGAACCCTATACAAACCTTTGTCACCATTCTTACTGTTTTTACCTCATAACTCCATAACATTCAGTCATGGTTAGTCCAGACTATACCCTTTTGGAATCTTTATGATCAGACAAATAATTTGGTATAATAGTCAATGTGATTGGAGCATTATTTTGACCCCTGTGTAATTCTTCATTGACCCCTACCTGGCGACAGCTACCACCCTGGAATGACCCCCATGCATTTTTGTCTAGGCCCTAGTAGAATAGTAGTATTGAATTTAGTTTATCTGTCTTGCGCCAAATCACAACACAGGTCATCTCACGGCGCTTCACAACAGCAGGGTCCCAAAAAGAGGACCCAACTCAGTTGGGCGACTATCGATTCTGGCAACCACAGCAACATAAAACATCAATACAAAAACAGCACAGCATACAAGAGATTTGATTACAACTCCAACAGTTAAAATGCGTAAACTCCTTAGATACCATTGCAATACAATGTTTATCACCAAATGATACTGTTACCTTCTATTCACTGGTCCTCGAAAATGTCTTGCACCTATAGCCACGAACACTTTGGGTATGACCTCCGTACCTTCAGCCTTGTACAAAAATTAATAATGTAATCTGAACTCATCCTTGGGAGCAAAACTATTCCATGAATAGATTATTATGGGAATCCGCTGCTTTTTCTTCAAAATTTTCATTGGCTTCATATGTGAGCCACAGCAGCCGTATACAGCGAATCTCACAAATTACCTTGTGCTACCGTGGTGCCGCGGCCCTCTGCATAAATTGTGTTAATTGTACAAGAGAGCCATTTTTTTTCCCCAGGCTGAAGATGACCATTTGATCGCTGGCCAAAGTGGCTAATTGGTTCTGTCGGCTGACTCCTAAATCAAATGTGACGCCGAGCCTGTTCACCTCTGCAGTTTCATTGGCCAAGTCGCTTCTTCAACTGTAATTACTGTGTTTGGCTGCAAAACAGGCTCTTGTAGATGATTTGTTCATTTGGATCAAGCGAACCCTTTTCCACACATCCATAAGCACGAGTAAACAAACAGACATAAACACAGACTGAGCTGGAACTTCCTTATCCGTCATCTTCCATCTCTCAGAATGTTTGAGTGCGTCGGCGTCCCACACAGACATTTTGTCACTTTGTAGTGGGCTTTACACAGCGACACGTACAGACGTTTATGTACACTTTGGCTAAAAACTTTCAGACTCCCTTGTTATCGACTGTACTTACTCTGTTTTATCAACATGCATATTAAACTCATGAAGTTAATTAAAACAATTGTAGCTGTAAAATGGATTTATTTTGGTGTTTGTTTATAATGTCACCAGTTTTAGAATCTCTGAACAGCTAAGAAGATTACAGATCTTGTCCATGTCAGGTCATGTTATTTTAGGAGAGTTTTCTCTGCTTCCTTTAGGACACCGTTATGCGTCCCCGGTGTGTAGAACCAACTGGTTTTTAAAGTCATTTATACCTTCGGCAATTCGACTTTTAAATGCTCTGTAGGTCTGCCATGTTTTTATTTATTTATTTATTCTTACTATTCATTTTAACTTCTTAACTCTGTTTTATTTGTTATTAGTTTTATTGTTGTATATTGTTTTATTTTAGTTTTTCTTAAATGGACTGCTTAAATGAAATTGCCCCTTGTGGGATTAATAAAGTTGATTGATTGATTGATTGATTGATTGATTGATTGATTGAAATTGGTAGAATTACGTGGTAAAGCTAAATGAAAGATTCACATTACTACAGCTGATATCTGGCGAGTCTGTTCGAAAGTTGTGCACATGCTCAAAACTTTGAGTGGACATCAGACAGAAATTTCCCAGTGGTTGTTTTGTCCTGTCTTTGTTCATAGCATGCCAGTGGAGGTCCAGTCGACGTTAAGCTGCTTTCTGATGCAGATAAACCATCACAGTGGAATTCAGTCTGCAGTGGCAGCCTGCAGGCCATTTTCCAAAGATGATGACACAGACAATAATTTACTTCATTGAAATGTTTTGCACAGTGCCATATTACAACTGGAAACCCTGACTGTGATGGCAGCTTAAAAAGTTCCTACCTGTTTAAAACCAGCTGACTCTCTGCACTTAAATAATCAGTTTCTTGCTGTCTGTTTTTTGTTCTTGTTAACAATGAAACAGCATCCATTTACATTTTTTTTAAACATAAGTAGAGTGGTGGGAAAAACCTCACAGGTCTAGGCTCACCTCTCCCATGTGCTTTCTAGCAAACCGGTCCATTCTGCCATGAAGCTGTATATGACGCAACAAAAAGAAGTTGCATGATGCACGCTTCCTCCATTTGCAGCCACTAAAGCAATAACTCCTTCATGAGTTGTTGTGGGTGTCTTGATGGCTTCCCTCACTGGTCTTCTTCTTGCACAGTCGCTCAGTTTGTGAGAACTGCCTCTTCTCCATGGGTTTTTTTCATACACCACCTTCCTGTTTGTATTTCTTAATCAGTTGATGCCACTGAACACATCTTCAGTGAAGTTCCTGGATGTTCAACATCGTACACCCTCCTCCAGTTCACCCAGCCGGGTGCTGGTCAGGCCCTCAGTTGGTCTTGCGCTGAAGGGTGGGACTCTAAAACTCATGATTTGGTTTTATTATATTAGACATTTATTGTCACTGTTTTTTTAAAAGCATTTGTGTGCCGTTGTACCTAATCTACAGCATGCTTAAAACTTCAACCAAACCCATGTCTCCTGAAATATAAATGTCACCTCTATCTGTAACTGTGTAAATAGATTTATATCTGCACAGCATTTAAAAATTACACATCAGTGCACAAATATCTGAGAACTAATCTCAGTTAGAACCCTGAAGATATGGTTCTGCTCTGAAGATTGTTGTTAAATTCATCCACTAATGACCAATAAACTGGCATGGGTTGGCATAGCTCCACTAAAATTAGTTTTTATAATTTTCTTTTGGGGGAGCAGCGAGGTGACACCAGTCCTAATTGGATTTCTGTATCAGGCGCTCAGTGTGAATTTGCAATAAGTTATGGAAATCTGGGGCATAATCACACCTGCCAGTTATGTCCAATTTAACAGTCTCCATAATAAATTCCAGCCCTGCCTAATTGATGATGGTGAATCTCATCAGTAGAATTTTAATGGATTTAAAAGAAATGTCTGACATGGTGGGTAGGGAATTTAATTAATTTTACTCCTCATGAGCGTTTAATGAGAATAACTTTCAATCACTGATTTATGTTGGACGAGATCAGAAACACTGGACTCGGAGGGTCTTTGGCAGTTTTCCTTCAAAAGAAAAGTGATTAAGCTTATTACAGAGAATTCTGTAGAAATCCACACTGAGGTCAGTAAGTTTCTTGTCTTTGTAAATGTCAAAACTGGCAGATTTGGAATCGCTGATTTAAAAGCGTGACACCACTGTTGTGGACAAAGTAAGAACTTAGTATCCTGACTACAGTATTAATTCAGAGAAAATATTACTAATGCATAACATTATATAATATCCACATTCTAAAATTAAATATATTAATAAACAATGTTTTGTAATATGACGAAAACCCTGTGATCTGCATCATCTTCTGCCAAATCAACCAACCAACCTGCTTCTGTCCTTTGTGCCACTCCCCATTCATATCATTACTGTCATGGTCATACTGACTTTCATTCCCCTTCTCTCCAGTGCTTACCTTCTCTTCTCCAAACTCAATTTAGCCTGTCCTCTACTTTTACTACAGAAAGAAGACTGTTTCACAGTTTCAAAAGCAGTTTCATGCATCATAAAATCTTGCTCAGTATTTGATTAGTTTGAGGTTTCTGAAAGAAGTGATTTTTCTCCTGAAAAAAGAGAAAAGAATAAAATCTGTGAAATAGTTTTTATTTATTCTTTTAAAGAGCTAGCTTTATTCAGCCTCTCTATTGTTCATTTGCCACTTTTGCTAATGACACAGATGGCTTTGAAACAATAAGCCATTGGGGGGGGGTTTGTTTTTTTTAATGGCTTTTGTCTATTCTGTGACTTCCTGTCAATAAAATTAATTTAAAACATACAATTACACAAGTGAAAATATCAACATAAATGGTAAACGTGACTGCACTTACACACCGCTTTCCCGTCTGCATCAGAAGCTCAAAGTGCTTTACAGTGATGCCCCACATTCACCCATTCACACAAACGCACTCACACACCAGTGCCTGGGTGCTGGTGTGCAAGGCGCTCACTACATACTGGGAGCAACCAGGAGATTAAGGATCTTGTCCCAGGTTCCTTAGCAGTTTTCCAGTCTGGCTGGATTTTGAATCGAAGATCCTCTGGTCTGAAGCCCAACACTTAACCACTAGACCATCAACTCCTCATTGCGTGTATGCACACACACAGTCTACAACAGATGTTTGCATTGCATGTGCATTTATTGTTTTCTGCATGCACACACACACACACACACGTAAGATTCTGTAGAATATTTCTGTTTTTTTGGATGAGTAAAAAACTTTGCGTTGGAGATTTCACAGTAAACTCAACTCCAGTCTGAGTAGTAAAGTGATAATATTGAGTGTGGCACATTTATGAATATCACCTGATTAAATATGTAGGTCAGTACACTTTGCATACTTCATAAAGCTGTATTTATTAACATGGAGTTTCTTAGTGGGACGCCACATAGTCATGATTGTGTTACCAGCATAGGAATTTGTAATTTTTCTCAATTATTATTAATAATAATTTAATGTTGATTATTTATTGTTGTTGTTATTAATAATAATTTAATGTTGGTATTTATCATCATGATTATAGTCATCACTATTACTACTACTGTTATTTAATAATTTTTGTACTTTGAAATTATTTTTACAGTTTTTATATGAAACGCAGTACTAAAGTGCCACTAGAAAAATACAGTCTGATGCAACAGAAAACTACAGGAGTTGAGCTCCTCTGGGTTTTGCATCAGTGGTTCTCGAGTAAAATAGCTTGGGACACACTTGTTTTTACCTGTGAAAATGGGACGTATTACTTACTGCCGCAGCCCAACTGAAGCGGTGTAAGCCTATGCCCTGATGCCTTCTGGGAGTTGTAGTAGTGTAGGAGGTGCTGACACATCAGCGTATCCTGTGTCCGCTGCCTCCCACAAATCAGCACAGGTGGTCCCACGCTCGAGTGACCCGCCGGCATTACCCAGTCCAGCACGCATGTAACGGTGCGCACACACACGCACGCACGCATACACACCACCACCCACACACAACCACACAACAGTCCTAACTGTTGACTCAGACATTAATAATGCAAACTGTTTCTTTAATGTGTGTGCAGTTAAAATGCACTCATTGAAAACACAAACACGTAGGATCCTGTTCCAAATTTTTCTCATGATTTTTCTGCTGGATGAGTAACTGTAGTCAGTGGACACTTTTAACAGTAAACTCAATTCCAGCCTCATAAAAAGTGAAAATATTCAGTGTGGCACATTTATGAATATCACCTGATTAAAATTTATGTTATACAAGTTCTGACACCTGCTTGAAATTAAAAGATGATTAAAATTCTTCATGTATTAACTGGTAATATTAGACTTGGAGTTAATAAAACTGAAATGATGCCAGACTTTAACAACCCTCACAGCACCACCACAGTAAACTAACACAAGTAAACGGAGACAAATGACTAACTCACACACACACACACTGTTTTCAATGAGTTTGTGATCTGCACATTACTTCCTGTCTGAACACACACACCACGCAAAACATCTGCTGCTGTGTGAGAGCGTCCTGGAAGCAAAAGCCACACTTGGATTTGTCCTCCAGATTCTGCAGCTTTTCACACAGTTTCAGTTGATGTTTTTGATTTATACACGGCACCCCGTGGTGGCCTACCGAGCCTTTTCAGCCCACATATTGTGCCTGTGGGATTGTGAAGCGTTTGACACTGGGAGTTGGCGTTGTGTGTGTCTGGTGTTGTGCTGATATGTTGTGCCCTGTTCCTGTTGGGGTTTGTGTTGTTGTTTTAGACCTTGGCTCACTTCCCACGCACAGCGACGCTTAAAGAGGGTGAAGAGTTTTAATGGACGCGTCCAATTTGCACTAGTGTCTCCATAATCTGTTTCCTCATGTTGTTATTCCACAACAATGTCCAATCAGAGCTTCACTGGAAAGTCTCAATTTAATGGTGCAGCAGGGATTAATTGCCTTTATTAGCCTCTGTTGATTTATGGGCTCCATTTTGGGGTGGGTTGGAGGTCTAGACAGTCTGGGAGTAGGTACTGGTGCTGCGTTTCACCACGTCCCCGTACGACTGATCCGCCTTTGACTGGCAACCACTCGGACCACATAAGCGCTCCATCCTTATCCCTCTAAAGTACGTAGCCACCTAGCTGCGCAGCCAGATGAAACATGGTTGTCCTCATGGTCTTTTGTTTGCTCAGGGTGTGTTTACATACTTAAACAGTGAGGCACCTATGCACTGGATCGTGCTCCTGGTAATATGCCACATGGTCGTTCCATCATAGTGTTCATTCCTTCATGACGCAAGTAATGAGGGAATAGTCTCCCTAAGTAACTTCTCATGTGACAGCCTTATCCAAGGATTCTCTGGAGAGACCAAGTACCAGAGACATCTAGGTGTCCACTTAGGTTTTGCAGTCATACTGTAAACGCTGAAGACCCTGAAGACTTGGACCTTTAATCTCCTACAACTAAGTACATCGCCAAACAATTCACTTCATGTATACTGTACCAAATCACACTGAAGTTGCACTTCACAAGAGTGCAGTCTGACTTCACCCCAACCCCTCTGTCTATTGACCTCATTGCTCCATAAGCTTTTCCCAGACGTGTCCTGATCCCAAAGGCTGACGTCCCAGACACAGGCCGAGATATCTGAACCTCCAACAGGTTCAAAACTTTGATCTCGCACACATACACCTCTGATGGTTGAGACCTGAATGTCTGTCACAGTCTGGATCTTGGTCTTGATCCAGGGCAGTCTCAAAATGAGACACTCCAACTCCTCCTTTAGTTTCCAAAATGCTATAATAAGGGCATTCATTGACTCCACAAACATCACAAGATCTTTGAGCTTTTCCTCACTGATCAAAGACACCCAAGTCGGACTTTATGACCTTACCCAACACCCAGTACATGTGAACACTGATCAGAGTTGGAGCCAGAACACGTCCACATTGGCTTGGTGATACTTCAGGGCTGTATAAGGAGCTGTGGTGGTTAGACGAGAGGTATTTGGAGAGGTGGCTTTCCATATATAGGCTGTTGACCGTTGGTCTTCCTACAGAGGAAACCCAGCAGTGCACTACTGCAAAGATGGTTCGTTTCTGACAGATGACTCTGCTGTGCTGTTTTGTTGAGTCAGCCTGTTTGAGCAGTTTCAGATTGATCTCTGAAGCAGGAAAGGTACTTGCAAGGGTCATTCTGAACAGGTTTCAGTGGCAGCTGCTTGCTGCCGAATGACCGGATGAATCTGGTGTCACACCCAAGAAGTTATCTATTGACCTTTTGATCTATTGACATCATGGCTCTCTGAGAACTTGTTAAATGCAAGCGTGAACATCTGCAAGGCTTCTTTGCAGCCTGTGTCAACTGAGTCACCCATAAGTTGGTCAACATAATTTCTCAATAGTTTTACATGTAAATAATCTCTGTGTTTTGCCAGTTTTTTTTTTTTTTTTTTTTGTTTTTTTTTTTTTCCATAGGTTTGTGAAGTTTTTTGGGGGTATTTGGCAGAGGTTTGTACTCTGGAGTTTTCTTGTGGAAGCTCTGATTAAGAAGACTGAATAGGGATGAGTATTGATAACATTTTATCTATTGATGCCATTATTAATTCCACGTATTGATTCCCCTATCAATACCTCCTGTGAGTTTTCTGTGTACTAAAAGTAAGCTTTACAGGTTTTCTATGTCAACATTTGATTGAGTCTTAAAGTAAATAAAGATGAAATTGGTCACTGGATCCTTGATCTCTGGACATAAATAGAAATAAACAAAATCTATAGTTTTTCTCTAAAGCATTTCCTTTCAGACACTGACATAAATGTCACTCCATACCTCTGAGATGAGCGCTTGCAAACGGCTGCGCTGCACATCGACATCAGTGTCATTCATAAAGAGCAGAGGACATCTCATTTAGGGAGGACATCTCATTTAGTCTGTTGTAATTTGTTGTCTTTGTTAGTGTTTGTAAAGAGGTGTCATTTGATTTAAAACGGTGATTCGTTTTGAAGTTATTAATTCCGGCCGGACTCTAACGTGACTCAGCAGAGAGCGACACGGTGTTTGGAGCTGTGTGAACGGAACAAAGGACGATTCTCGTTTCTTGCCTGCAACAAGACAGGAGTCCCAGTTAGTGATTTTAATCTGCACAAAAGTGACTCATGTTTGACATTTTTTAAATGCTTATGACAGGGGTTAAGAAGCGGACTTGCCTCTGAAAAGCAGCAAAGCAGAGAACCAACAAAGCATCGGGTTGGAGCACTACTTCGTTGGTTGAAGCTTCAAAGAGGCGCCATTACAGACGTGGTTGATTACAGACTCACTGCAGGGTCTGCAGTCAACGTAGAAAAATGATCATTTTCCTTACAAACACCCTCAAAAACAACAGTCGCTCTGAAGGACCGATAAGGGAATCGTTAAGGCTTAACGATTGTTGGTGGATCGAATCATTTCTTAACGATTCTCAAAAAGAACCGGTTCTCGATACCCAACCCTAAGACTGAATGTGATTTCTTCTGCCAGAACATCTCCATGTTGTTGACAGCTTTTTTTTTTTTTTTACTTTATATCGCTATCAGATTACTCATTTTCCTCTCTTCCTTTTGTTTTTCCCAGATATGCCCCTCCACGTCCGGCGCAGCAGTGATCCAGCCCTGCTAACCATCAATGGTCCATTCAGCACCGGCGAGACACGTGCACAAACGGAGGAGGCTCCTTCAAGGAAGAATCCCACCCGCTGGTCCACCACCGCCGGTTTCTTGAAAGTTCACCACTCGTCTGGCACCAACAGCCTGGAGAGGAAGGTAAACACCCTGGAAGCAAAAGCACACACAAGTCATTGTCCACGAGTGGGAATCTGGACCCGTTTTGAGAAACTCAGTGACCTTCCTCCAGTGGTGGGCACAGTTCCGATAACACATAATTATCGATGATAATGTTTTCATTATCGCATTATCTTTTTAAATAACTTTAAAAACCATTATCGGACTAATTATCTTCGATACATTTTTGTCCGCTAACTTTTAGACCAATAATGTAGTAAACAAAGATCAACAGTGACAAACACTTTTAAAATTTGAAATCAGTTGAGCACCTACCTGTAAAAAGTTTCATAACAGATGTATACTTCTACCCTCTGCAAACAGAAGAGAGCTGCTTCTAGGAGAAACTGCTTTATCCTCTGCAGGCAAAGGAGAACTGGTCACACACACACACAAAAAAAATCATTTCCTTTAACACCATACTGATATGCTGGCAAGATCACCCAAGTCATCCAGAGGCATATATTTTTAACTAATGGTTCAAATTTTAACTACTTTTGGACAAGTTATTTAAAATTACTGTCACGTCTGAAGTTTTATAAAGTGAAAATATCAGATATATGTTTTAGTTTTAAAGTAATGTGCTAATTTTTAAGGTTTTAGTGAGCACATGCTGTGCCCAGCAGTGCATTATGGGTAGGATAGGGTAATCTCACTACGTTCACGACAGGACAAATGCATTTCAGACACTCTTTTCAGGCTCCACTGACAACAGCATTAAACTCTAGTGCCTAAAACTCTCGTGAATATATTCTCTGGGTTTATAGACGTTGTTATTGTATTTGCGTTTGTTAAATTCCACGATCTTAAATGTAGCAGACACAGATTATCTGGAATTTTGTTTTGGCACGTTTTCACGGTCTCTATGGCCATCTACTGGCCAGTAGTGTTCATGGCAGTATTTGTCCTGAACCTGGACAGACACTGTATGATATTTTTAATCAATCTACTCGGTTTCAGTTCAAACTGTGCAAAAGTTCAGAGCGCCCAATTTATGTTCTCACCCACATTGTACGTTCAAAAACCACACGTCGAACTCGTGTTTCCAGAAGCAAAACGTAAGCTTTTTTTCAAACTTAATTTACAAAAACCATCGATGGGAGACATCAAAGTTTAAAAACAAAACAACAAAAAAAACATTACAAGACAGGTCTGCGATGTTGCACATGCACAGTGCGAGCGGTTGGATGCTTGTAGCTCTTCAGCAGCAGGATACCCTCATGACAGCCGACCAGAATAATATCAAACAGGTTTGCTTTTCATTCGACCATGCGATCGGCGATCAGGAGGTGGTCATGAGTTCTTAAACGCAGCTTGTTACTCCATGTACACTACACCAGTGATTCTCAACCGGGGTGCCGCAGGTATTTTTCATATTCGCGATTATTTTTCATATTTGCGATTACCGTGAATTATTTATTTTATCCACAAAGCATAAAACGACTCAGACGTCAAACGTACTGCAGCCTCGCTCTCGTCTTAAGGCGGGACAATAACAAGGAGGCTGACGGCCGATTAAAACAGTGCCGTCTTCTTCAAAAGCCGTCTAAAATGCGGAGCTGTCGGTGTGTGTGTCTGTGTCTGTGCCTGTGTGTGCGCGGAGTTAACAGGCTGCAGACTGCGAGGGAGGGGGTGGGTGAGGGAGATTCCTGAATGCAGGCAAGACACGTTCAGTGCGCAACGAGCGCAGAGCAGAGAGAGGATTTTAACCCGAGTGAATGTTAACAAAACGGAAACGTGAAGCTGCCTTTACTTCTCTCTGAACTTTCTCTAAAGGTGTGATTCTGCCGTTACCATCGCGTTCACACCATGTGCGCGTCGTATGCTGAATTTATGAGATCATGAGATGAAATAAACGGTCAAATATCTTTAAAAACATATTTAAAAAATGAGAATATATGAATGAACTGAGCCACAAAAAAAACAATGTTCACACGCAGAGATCACAAAAAGCAGGTGAGAACCTGAACTTTAACAGCTGTATATTCCAAAGGTATTTATTTTGTCAATATGGGCTTAATGCAGTGTTAAGCACAAAACGTGACTGATGAGGAGAAACAATTTCAGAAATGCAACAGAAATAACACCAATCGGAAAAAGTTGGGACTGTATGTAAAATGAAGATAAAATAAAAATGTTGCACCATCCCAGTTTCTCCACTCACAGAAGCCAAACGTTCTTCCAGAGTGTGTAATTATACTACAATAGTAGAATATAAGAAGGGGAAAAAAGAAAAAAAAAATAGACAATATATCGTCAATCGCAATTATGTGTCTGACAATTATCGTCTCCAGAAATTCCTAATCGAGACAGCCCTAGTTGAGATCAGAGCGCAAAATGCTTGAGGATTTTCGAAATGCGGTGTTTTCTGTATCGATTTTCTATTAATAATAATAATAATAATGATATTTGGGTTTTGCGCAAACCAGAGGTAATAGCATTATAATATTATTTGGTTGGTGGTGTGCCGCAGGATTTTGTAAATATAACAAAGGGTGCCGCGGCTCAAAAAACGTTGAAAATCACTGCACTACACGATGCAGGACGCACGATTAACCTGAAATTCGGTCCAAAAATTCTCGCACGAATGAAAAATCATCTGAAAAAGGGCCCCAAACTCGCACAGTGTAAAGCCAACATTATGTGTCAAGACAATATTGAGTGCAGTTTACAATATAATAAACGTGTGCACAATATAATAAAATGTGCGCACCCAGTATAATAAAATGAGCACACATTCTCTCTCCACATGCAAAACATTTTGCGATGACACTTCCAGGTCTCCGCAAAAATGCCTGTGTTTTACAAATAAAAAAATTAATATTTTACAACCCACATTTATCTGTAAACACCAACACACGACACACCTCACATTAATGTGTTGGTTTACATAATGAATGACTGAACCAATCAGTGTTTAGCAGAGGCACATTTTACCCAGAATCCTTTACGAACCTCAGAATTAGTGCATTATTCAACATTAAAAGATATATGTTATATTTTAACGTTGTACAAATGACAGAATTGACATTTATGGAGGTATTCATTTTATTTATACACCAAACCATAAGTCAGCACTGCTTTATTTTCCAAGACCTCCGCCTGACCGGAGCGTTGTGATTGGTAGAGAGCTGGGCTTTGCAGCTGCTCTCAGCTTGCTTCTGTGCTGGAAGCTGTGTAGTAAACAAGAGCTTCCAGCAGGGGGCAAGATGTTCAAAGACAGAAGTGTGGGCTCATTGTTTGGGTCTATTGTCGCTTTTGATGCTACCAGAAGCGATCGTGATGTTTAAAACTCAAATTCAGTTTATTAGTAGTTGCAAATGTACCAGAGACAATACTGGAATTTATCGGTTATCTGTAACTTCCGATACATTTTTGGGTGGTTTATCGTTTTATCTTTTTCAAAGATAACTTTTCAGTTATCTGATTATCTGTTATCGAAGTAAATTTTTTGGTTAACTGTGCCCACCACTGCCTTCCTCTGCACATTATCTTGAGCAGGACTGACGTGGCACTGACCAAAACATTTTTGTTTCTGCACCTGCAGAGTAAAGGCATGGACACATACCGTAGTCTGCCACGGGATGCAGGTACCTGGGCCAATCAGAGAGAGTTCCAGAGAGAGACAGCCCGGTCCTCACTCAGCACCAAGCACCCCATGGTGGACCGCTGGCTGGAGAGACAGGAACAAGTAGGCCCACATGCTGGTATCATTTTAGAAACCAATAGAAATCATCTCTTACTTCATCAACACATCGTATTTGGATCAATAAACTTTTGCAGCATGTGTAAGTAGAGAATATCCCTTCATAAAAGATCTGCACATCCTTGGAAATGGTACTGAAATGGTATTGAGCACTACCCAGGGAAAACGGGTCCCAGGAATCACTGGCTCTCCACTTGTGGTCTGTATCACTAATTATATGATTGCTTATTGTTGTGGTGACATGGTGTTGTGTTGTGCCGTCCATTTTCAGTCACAGCAGCTGACATCAGTTGTGTATCTGGATCCCTCTGCTCACTGTCTCAGTTTTGTCTCTGACTTTAACTAAGCTTTTTTAAGTGGAAAGATGTAACTTTGCACCATGAGGAAAATGTCAGCATTTGTTCCAGTCTTGATGATCTAAGAAAGGAGGGATCATGAGAAATTGAGAACTGATGAATATGCACTTTCAGGAGTGGCAGGTAGAAGGTGCAAAAATTAAGAATGGGGATGAGCTCAGGCAGAGAGTCTGGGTGGGCTACGGACAAGTGTCACAGCTGCAAACTCAGCTGTTGTGACTCGGAGCAGCCTGCTGCAGGCATACAGTCTTAATGCAGCACATTGGAATAAAAAAATCAGCCAAGATAGCAAGAAGAGTTCGTCTGCCTCGAGCGCTATGACATACACATCGTGATATACCAGTTAAGTAGGCATTGCCCAACATGAATGCAAAATATTTATAACACTTGTAAAATGTACTTTGGCAAGAAGTGGTTTACTTAAAAAAAAAAACATCTTGATTATTTCATTCGTAAATATACACTGCAAGGAAACAAGAAAACTAAAAAAAAAAAAGTGTTTTTGGAAATATGATTTACATATACTCGTACAGTTTTTAAAAATGTGTTATTCAACTTTGTGCCACGCTGTGGCGTTACAAAAAGCAAACAAAAATCACAATGTAGTATTATAAATATTGTAATTTTGATATTGTAATATCAAATTGTGAGACGCATCGTATCAATTCATTTTGTTTATATACAGTGGTCCCCCGCATACGGCCACATTTCTACTGCAACAACTGGTTTCCTCTTGATTTCACCTCTCACGAGCGGCCACCTCTCAAACTCGGTCAGCGGCCCACTCAAAACAATAAAAACCCTCAACAACGGCCATTCCGCGAAGTCTCCCAAGCGGGATTTCCCACGAAAGTTGCATCCAAACTCTCCCGTGAATGTGAGCTCGCGAGATCACTCCAGTAACAAAAGACCAAAGAAAAATGGCTCACAAGAAAAAAAAGCTAGAAGAAAAGGTGAAAGTCATTCGTTTGACTGAGAAAGGAGAAGGTTCCTGAAAGTTAGCTGTTGATTCCAGTGTTGGTAAATGCAGATCACCAACTTTCATACAAACGCTGAAGATGTCACTGCAGGGAAGAAACTCTTGCAGCATGTACTGATGGTAATGGACGAAGTTTCCAAGGCACCAGATGTTGTCAGGCAATTTAAAGATTTTATGTGCTTAACTGTTTTGTGGACTGATCTTGTTTTGATGTTGTTTGTGACTTTAAAGGATCCAGTTCTTGTGCTGTGATGTTTTGGACTGAGACTGAGTGAAGATGGTTGGTTTGTGTCTGACTGGACTAGTCAATAAATCTGTGATGTTTTCCCCCATGCTTCATGCTCATAGCAAGACCCCTGTGGAACCCCAAATTTCATGTCACCAAGGTTAGAGGATCAGATTCAGATCAGATTCTCATGTGGTCACTGGAGACAGGTGTTAATTTAATCAGGTTAAAAATGGCTTTTGGTCCTGATTGTTGGCACAGTGATCAGCGCACATAGACTTGCGTTGAGTTTTTGTCAGTGTTGCGTTCAAGGTTGCCCTCACCTACAGTTCGCTGGTGTTGAGCAGCATCGTGTGGTTTCTTGTGTCCTTGTTTCCTGCACAGGCTGATGACTTTGGGAACTCATGCCAAAAAAGTTCAGTCTTTCTGCCGCGGCGCAATGTGAAAGCCGCCGTTTCCTAATGCCACGTGAAACTTTTGTTCTGAGCGGAGAATAGAACGCTACGGGAATGAAGAGCAGCACAACGAGAGCAGAATAGAATACGGCATAATTTAATTAGAAAAGAGTGCTCACAATGGTGAATGCTGCGGTGCAATTTCCTCCACGTTGCTTCGATCTGATGCCACTGGAATAAATAACATGGAACAGAGGAGAGAATTAGAATTGCGGGTTGTATAATGAAGTGAAGCTGTTTTTTTCCTCCTTCTTTCTGTGGAGAATTCACTTTTCTCATAAGGAAAAGCACAGAATGGGGTATTGCTCTGCACTGAAGTGAGTCAGATTGAATCGTGTTGAAATGAAAAGAACTATTGTGCGTTCACGAGTGGGTAATTGTGCGTGCCTGCAGCACCACCCGCGGCTCCCCGACACCCAGTGAAAATTGTACCGCGGCTGTCACAAAGCTGCGTTCAAAAGCCCCCTAAACTCCAGCCAACACCCCCCCCCCCCCCCCAAAAAACAAACAAAAAAAAAAAACAGGTAGGTGGTAAGCATGGCAACAGCAGGCTGTCAGTCGGGTGTGTGGTATAATGAGAGTTGGCTGTAGATGTCGAAGCTGTTTGGAGAATCCAGGCCTGAGCTGAATAAATGTGCATGCAGCCGTGAGTCATGAGGGCATGTATGCACTTGTGCATGTAGTGAATCATGCTTATCTGCTCATGCTTCCTTCTGGATTTATCTCTCTGCGAGCGTACAGATGCATGATGCATTACCGTAAAAGCCAATCGCAGAATGAACTGTATCCTCAGATATTCTCCTGATTTATGTTATCGTCTACGGAGGCACGCCTGTTCTTTGTATAATGAATTTCCAGCAGTTTGCTGTCTGTTACAAATTGCTCTCCCTTGAAGCTGCACTGTGCATGATTTAAGGGTGTTTATTAGCAGAAATGGAACATGTAGTCCGTGAGCCAGGAGTCATTTTGGACCTAATCAGTGGCACTTAAGCAGAATAAACAACACTTTTATTCCAACCTCAGTGTACCACAACCTTTATAATAATGTATGGTGGTCATCCTGGGGTTGTACGTGTGCACAGGTGTCAACATTTAAGAACCCTTCAATCATATTGAAAGGTAACCACATTATTTGTCCCATCACAAAGATGCCAGAAATATATAGTTTAATCTATGACTGAACAGTTTGGCGTAAAAACAGCAAAAATGGTGACAAAAGGGTTTAATGGGATTTTAAAAAGGAATAGTTTGCGCAATCTGTCATCCTTAGTTATCATGTTATAGACTAATACCGTATCCGCATGTTGGAGTACCCAACGCTGAGCATCAGCCCCCCCCCCCACCCCCCTTTGAAGAAAGTTGGTTAAACACCCACCTGAAATTAAATCAGTTTTCATTCAAGTTTATTAAACACCCACCAAAAATGAAACCATTTTTTAAATTAATTTATTAAACTCAACTAAAATCCAATACACCACAGAACCATATCGGGTCCTGGATGGCAACCACCCAGGCAGACAGTTTGGCCGTCTCCACATCTCTAAAATAACCGTCGGTCTGCTGCAGCCAGGTTTATCCCTGTTACAATTTTTTTTTAAATTGATGAGTTACAAGACAATTGAATTTAATGTTCTTGCGTTATGTTGCCAGATAACATGTGAAAGCTCAGCAGTAACGATCTCATCGAAGTAGTTTTGTGTTTTAAAAGTAGGCTCCAGACCAGCCGCTTTAGTCCTCATGTTAAAGTTAGTGGTTCGAGCAGAGACTTTATTCTGTGTGTGTGTGTGTGTGTGTGTGTGTGTGTGTGTCCTCGGCCATTAGAGCGCTGAGGGAGCGAGTTATCTTTCATGGTGGGATGGAAGCTTCACACAGCTCACTGGGGATGTTGTTACGCAGACACGCCTACACACCTGTGCAGGAACGGTAATGATGCACGTGGGCACTGCGTGTGCATTCACACGTCTGTCTGTGCTGGTCTCCCTTGCTCCCGTGCACACACGCAGACAACTACACACTTTCACACGCACGCACCAACGCATTGTTCAACAGAAAATAATTGGTTGGAAGTCTGTGTGATTCATGTTGTAACAATGAAAACAAAACGCTGCTCTGACGCTCACAGCAGTGTCCGGCCTCAATTTTGCAAGATTTATTCACACAGAGTAACTTGTAAAATACAAGACACAGATTTTTGGAGAGATGGCGGGGAGAACCAACTCACTTTGTGTGTTCCCGTGTTGGGCAAATACAATTTGGTATTTTTTGTAACAGTAATGTGCAGAAGTGGAGGAAAAAATGTTGAGAATGTGTTTACATGATATAAATAAAATTCATCTTTTGTACATACATACATACATACATACATACATAGATACGTACATGTATGTATATATAAATAATTTATTTTGCACTCTGCTCTGTTAATAGTAAATTAAAAATTAATCAGAGGTCAGAGATTAAAGCTGTACAGCCTTTCACATTTAGCTGCTTTTCTTTAGTCTGATTGGCTGTCGCTGTGTCCTTCCTAGCATCCCTCACATAGATCAGGGGAAGCCCCCATGTGATATGACGTCACTACCAAATGTAGGTAGGTCACTGTGTCTGATCACTTGAATTTCTCCCCTTCAGGGGTCAAAATTCTAAATTGTTTCCAGACAGCATGAATTTTGATCAAATTGGCAAAATCATATAATGAATCCCTTATTTAAATGCTAAGGAATAAAATTATACTGGTGCCATAGAAATTTCTTCTTATGAAAAAACAAAAACAAAAACCAAAAGTCATGCAGCTTAATGGAACCAGTTAGTTCCAGTTTATGACAAGTGGGGGTTTGTTCTTTTTCTCTTTAATTTCAGACAAACTGACAGATGTCCAGATGTTTTGCTCTGAACATGTATGTGCATAATTAGTTTTTCAACACCTTCAAACGTGTTTCAAACTGTGTTCGACCTGATATATTTCCACTTTCATCAACGGTATAATTATTAAAACAATATGTGACCAAATTGGACACCATCTGGTTTGAAACTGCGCCTAACAAAAGCTACGCTGCTTTAAAACTGAATATTCCCTGCAAGTAGGCACTGGGAATGTGCATGTGAGTGAGTGGGTCCACACGATGTTTGTCAGTCACAGTGGTTAAAGCACCACATTTTCAGCTCTGATATTTTGGATTCTGATCGATTCAGGTGTGGATCAGTGAAGCTCTGATTTTGGGACATGTTGGCATCTTATTGCAGTTATTGTTGTAAATGAGATTGTTGGTGTAGAGATTGTCATGTTAAAGTAGGTTGTTTGTTTACAACCCCTGGCAAAAATTATGGAATCACCGGCCTCGGAGGATGTTTATTCAGTTGTTTAATTTTGTAGAAAAAAAGCAGATCACAGACATGACACAAAACTAAAGTCATTTCAAATGGCAACTTTCTGACTTTAAGAAACACTATAAGAAATCAGGGGAAAAAAAAATTGTGGCAGTCAGTAACGGTTACTTTTTTAGACCAAGCAGAGGGAAAAAAATATGGAATCATGACAAATAAAAGAACGCTCCAACACATCACTAGTATTTTGTTGCACCACCTCTGGCTTTTATAACAGCTTGCAGTCTCTGAGGCATGGACTTAATGAGTGACAAACAGTACTCTTCATCAATCTGGCTCCAACTTTCTCTGATTGCTGTTGCCAGATCAGCTTTGCAGGTTGGAGCCTTGTCATGGACCATTTTTTTCACTTCCACCAAAGATTTCAATTGGATCCGGACTATTTGCAGGCCATGACATTGACCCTATGTGTCTTTTTGCAAGGAATGTTTTCACAGTTTTTGCTCTATGGCAAGATGCATTACCATCTTGAAAAATGATTCCATCATCCCCAAACATCCTTTCAATTGATGGGATAAGAAAAGTGTCCAAAATATCAACATAAACTTGTGCATTTATTGATGATGTAATGACAGCCATCTCCCCAGTGCCTTTACCTGACATGCAGCCCCATATCATCAATGACTGTGGAAATTTACATGTTCTCTTCAGGCAGTCATCTTTATAAATTTCATTGGAACGGTACCAAACAAAAGTTCCAGCATCATCACCTTGCCCAATGCAGATTCCAGATTCATCACTGAATATGACTTTTATCCAGTCATCCACAGTCCACGATTGCTTTTCCTTAAGCCCATTGAACCTTGTTTTTTTTTCTGTTTAGGTGTTAATGATGGCTTTCGTTTAGCTTTTCTGTATGTAAATCCCATTTCCTTTAGGCGGTTTCTTACAGTTGCGTCACAGACGTTGACTCAGGTTCCTCCCATTCGTTCCCTCAATTTGTTTTGTTGTGCATTTTTTCGATTTTTGAGAGATACTGCTTTAAGTTTTCTGTCTTGACGCTTTGATGTCTTCCTTGGTCTACCAGTATGTTTGCCTTTAACAACCTTCCCATGTTGTTTGTATTTGGTCCAGAGTTTAGACACAGCTGACTGCCACAATTTTTTTTTTCCTGATTTCTTATAGTGTTTCTTAAAGCCAGAAAGTTGCCATTTGAAATGACTTGTCATGTCTGTGATCTGCTTTTTTTTCTACAAAATTAAACAACTGAATGAACATCCTCCGAGGCCGGTGATTCCATAATTTTTGCCAGGGGTTGTACTTAGAATTTCGGAGCTCTTACAGGGTTATGAACTGGTTTGAAGCAGTTGGATTAAACTGGATAAATGATAATCTGGTTGTGATCGGCTGTTGAAAGCTAACTAGTTATTGATGAATAATTTCGTCACATTTGATGAGAACACATTAGTAGATGTACCTGAGTGTTTGTGTGTCTTAATGAATCACACATTATCAGCAGATTGGTGATGACCCCATTAGCTGCAGTGCTGCTCACATTATGCTGCATCTCACAGCTTCCTCTGATGCAAACATCAGCACACAGGTGCACAGAAAAAAATACTCTAAAACTGACTATTATGCACCAACACAAATCTTTATAATCCTCAACATGGGCGTGCATGCACACGCAACCATGTGCATGCACATACACACCCTTTCCCTCATGCTCCCTCACTAACAAGCCTGCATGCAGTGTGTATGTGTGTGTGTTTGCAGTCGAAGTTGAATCCCTGAGGTGCACAGTGCAGCTTTAGCAGGATAAATCATGCAAACCTGAGCTGTGCACTCATAAATCATCTCGGTCTCAGCATGTGTCTGTGAACAACTTTGCACATGCACGTGTGCTGAAAATGTCACGTAAGTGTGGGGATGGTGTTTCTTTTTTTTTTTGTGTATCAGTTTGTGTGAGTTCATGACGCTTTCTGCCCTCTGACAGATGAAACACTCGTGCACAGCTGCATGGATCAGTGTAGAATGTGACCAGCTGACCAGTAGGTGTCACTGTGGGACTTGTTAGTTAGTGCACGTGATGGTGAATGTTTGTGTTCCTGCAGGTGTGTGAAGACTTTAGTGATAAACAACAGTGTACTTGGTACTTTTGTGTACTATAATATGTTGACTTTTTTTTTTCAACCCTTGTTACTAGTTTCTACTAACTCTGACTAACCTGTTATTCCTAACCTGTTAGTCCTCTTGGTCAGGTCTCTTGGGGAACTGTGTTAGTGAATTTCTAATCTATTCATCTGTGGGTTTTTTTTCTTTTTTTGTCTGCTGTGGAGTGCACGTTGACGTGCACGCCTGCTGTGCTGATGCGAGCGTTTGTGGAAGACGAGCTCAGGCATCAGGAGGGGGTTTGAACTCATGGCCTTCTTGCTGTGCAGTGGCACTGCTCACCGCTGCAGCAGCCGTCACAGCTGCCTCTAAATGAAGCGGAGACTTGACTTACATGGATGCCGTGAATGAATTCAACAATGGAAGCGATATTAGTCTAGATGATTGCGTTACCATGGTAACGCAGGCCGTGGACGCTGCGTGGCGTTGAGGCAGCACTGTGCTGTTTGTGGTCCATTTAAGGGTTTGAGTACTTCCTTAAAAATAATAATAATAAATAATAATAAAGTATTTATATGCTTTGGGATTCCCCTGGGAAGAGTTAGAGGACTTGGCTCTTGATAGGGAACTCTGGGATAAGCTCCTTGGTCTACTGTCACTGTGACCCAGATAAGCCTCAGAAAATGAATCGGTGAATAAGCGTGTCATGTTAGAATTACAGCTGTTTATATGCTCAGTTCTTCCACCTCCAGAGTTCACAAGTAATCAGACAAACGAAGCGACATAAATGGAGGCTGCCTCAGACAGTTTTCATTTGAGACACGTCAGAGAAATTCCCAAGTCACTGAATAAGTCTTGGAATTAATTTCTCTGTCATTAAGGAACACAAATGATATGGCACCTTATGATAAATCTGTGTGACTGTGCGAGGAGAAGGAGAGTAAAACAGGAGGATTAAAAAAAAAAAAAGGTTTGCCAGAAGGCACATGGGAGACTCGAGCTGAGCTTTGATCTTTTGTTCTGGTGTGCCACAGAGTGGATTTTTATATTCTCTAATGTAATCGTGAGGATTTCAGAAGCCATTTAACTTGATGTTGTTTCCATCAAATATTTGTTCTCATTTTTGTGAATTTAAAACCTCGACAGTCCTTTTTAAATTGTAAACTTTGTTGAGCTTCTCCTCTCTTTCCCTTCAACTGTCATCTTTCTATTGATCCTCCTTTTTCTCTCCACTCATCACATCACCTCCACTTATCTTCTGTATTTTTATTCTCCTCGTCTCTCTCTCCATCCTGTTTCTCCTCTGCCTCCTTCATCTTTGATCCTTCGTTTCTGAGCTGAGGGAGCTCACGTCCCCTCCAGCTGGGGACCGACGAGGTGAGACGGGAGGAATAAAGAGCGAGCGAGAGATGAAGGATAGCCCCCCCCAGCTCCAGGTGCAGACAGGAGTTAATCCACAGCTCAGTCTTCAGTTTTCTGATGTCCAAAATATATTAAAATTTAAAAATAGCTCTGCTGACCTGACGGTGAGAAAGTCCCCAGCTGTGGGATCCTGAAGGTTCTGCAGCGATCTGCTTTGTATATGATCACCTTTTCTAAAAAGATTTTTTTTTTCCCATTGATGCTCTTTTACTTTTAAGTTGATCATTTTCATGATAAACCTGGAGCCTTGATTTGTTCTAATTCAGAGTTTTGATGGAGTTCAACTTCATGATGCAAAGATGCTGCAGAAACCTAAAATAAATATGTGTGAGGACGCTTTAGTGGCGGTGCAGCAAACGAGATAAGTGACATTCTGCTGGAGGCTCCTGCAGTACTGCAGATTCTACAGGAGCACCTGAATACGCATACTTTGTAGGATGGAACAGATCACATCTCCCATGTGCCTTCTGGCAAACAGTCTGACTGAAATTTCACATCATCTTGTTCAGAAAATGCTGCTGTGCTTCTGTCTGCCATAAACAGTCAAATTCAGATGCTGCGCGATGCACCATTTCTGCACACACAGCCACAGAAGTCTTGGTGGCTTCCCTCAGTTGTATCTAAGTAGATGTATCACAGGACTGATGTAAACGATGATGGCAGTGTGTGTGTGTGTGTGTGTGTGTGTGTGTGTGTGTGTGTGTGTGTGTGTGTGTGTGTGTGTGTGTGTGTGTGTGTGTGTGTGTGTGTGTGTGTGTGTGTGTGTGTGTGTATTTTGATGTTGCTGAGGTTTTGAGCACAGATAGCACACCTTGTTTTCTTGATCCTCGCTTATCCAGGAGGCGAAGCTTAAGCCCTGAATCACTGCTGCTTGACTTGGAGCTTTGACTGGTTGAGACCGATTGTAACACAGAGTTTCTGAATTTCAGACCTAGTATACAGGCCCGTTTAAAACCGTTTACGCTATGCTTTTCATCTGTTGACTCAAAATGTTGAAGTTGTATCCTGTACGTTCACGTGGTAGACTCGGCGCTCTCTGAGTCTCACTTACACCTGAGCCGTGTTCCAACTCTGGCTGGTTCTGTCCGTATGTTTTGGACGCCAGCCTACATCAACGCTCAGCCCAACTTTGGCTGATTGCCATCTAAATAATCTATCTGCACCGCTGGAATGCCAGCAGGCCTCAGAGCGCACGGCGAGGAGGTGAGCAAAGCCAAAGCAGGATATAGCAGGCGGAGTTCCACCAAAAACAAGGCCGTACCTCTAAAAGGAAGGTAATTTGAACAGAGACATGGACACTTCTCAAATATAAATAAATCAAAAAATAAATCAAAGCAGATTTCTTTCACCCTGGCCAGCAAACCAGATGATGGAAAATGGTTTTTTTTTTCTGCTTTAAAAATGTATTTCACCTTGTAAAATTTAAGTTTTTTTTCACCATTCGTTTCACCGAGTTGAGCGTGACAGACTCCCCAAAATATATCAGAACTAGCATGTTGGCCGTGGGGATCCATGGGCTCTACATCGGGTCCTGTTTATAAAATAGGTAGCTGACATTTTTAAGGGTGGTAATAAATTAAGCAAAGCTTGTATAATGAGTTGGAATGACGTGCGAGTCCAGAATGTTTTTAGAACTTTTATACATCAACAATTTTTAGAAGAACAACTCAACCCTTTTATTTTCTGTTTATGTAATTTTTTAGTTTTAATTTACTGTCTTAATGTATTTATTAATTGATTAGGTTTTTTATCATATACACACTATTATCATTATTATTATTGTAATTATAGTAGAGAAGCTTGAATCTTCGACTGGACTGTCCAGTCCCAGTCCAGTCGAAGATTCAAGCTTCTCTACTATGGAAACCACCTGGACAACTGAGAGCCTACACAGAAATTATTGTAATTATTATTTTATTTTTACTTTATTTTTACTTCTATTTTGTCATTTAATTTTAAATGGACCACAGTGGAAATACGTGTTTTCGCTTTCTTGTCTTCCATGTGTATTTAACGTATTTACAAGTATAGCATTCAACTTAGTAAATAAAATCACGCACTCACACTTTTAGTAAAGATGATTTACTGCCCCCTGCTGGATTGGCGTGTGAGTCCAGAATGTAATTACCAACGTCCATTGTTCAGTGTTGTTAGCTAATAACTAATTTCTATTTAAGTAAGTTTTTATTTTCCCTGCGTTCATCCTTGACCCAAAATACATAAACATACCAAAAACCAAATGTCAGCTCTCCCTAGTTTGTCCATGATCAAAGTTTTATATATACACACACACACACACACACACACACACACACACACACACACACACACACACACACACACACACACACACACACACACACACACACACACACACACACACACACTGACTCCTTCCTAAAAGTCCACACCTGTTTGTCAAATTTCAGAGTGAAACTGCAGAAAATTCAGCGACATTGGTTTAAAATAAAAAACCCAAAGCTTTCTGCAGGGTTTGCAGGCTGACTGTGTACGTACTCGCTGTGAAACATTTAGAAAGCCATAGTTTATTCTAGAGATTGAGCTGTTTTTATCCCCTCAGCCTGCTCGCTCATGGCTGCTCAAGCAAACAGGCAAAGTGAGCGTTCTGTTCATGTGTTCTGGAGACTCGCAGGGGGGCCTGGAGGAAGTGAGGTGGCGGGGGGGCAAGCCAAGTAGAATCGGCTGAACCGTTGAAATTCAGATTTACTTGTATTTATATATTTTTTACTTTTTTAAATTAATTTATTCCACATCCCAACAGCCAGAGGCGGTGAGGGCGGACCGGGCCGCCGGGCTACCCACCCTCGACTGCCACCCAGTCCTCTCTGCACCCGACCCCCATGGTCCTCTCTGCAGGTGGTGAACCCACAGGAGGGCGCAGGGTGGCTGGGTGCTCCGTTAGAGATAGGGTGAGGAGCTCGAAGTCGAGCCGCTGCTCCTCCATGTCAAAAGGAGCCAGCTGAGGTGGCTCAGGCATCTTTTTCGGATGCCCCCTGGACGCCTTGCCTGAGAGGTGTTCTGGGCACGTCCCATCGGGAGGAGGCCCCAGGGAAGACCCACACACACTGGAGGGACTACGTCGCTTGGCTGACTTGGGAACGCTTCGGGGTTCCCCTGGAGGAGCTGGGGGAGGTATGTGTGGATCGGGAGGTCTGGGCGGCTTTGCTTGAGCTGCTGCTCCCACGACCCGACCTCGGATGAAGCGGAAGATAATGAATGAATGAATAATGAATTTATTTTTTTGATCAATTTTATTGAAAACTAGTTCAAATAAATTCTATTATAAAAATGCAAGTTAAAAAAGTTAGAAAACTTGATGAGTCACTATTATCATCATTATTTTTTACAAATCGAATATGATGTTTGCAGCTTGGCTCCGTCAGGAACAAACATGCCGGTGTTGATGCTGATGAGGGTAACGGACCATTGTTTGAGCATCGCCACTCACATGGTGGCTTTTCATTCCCGTCCCATCTGATTTGAGTTTGTGGCTTTTCGAGGTGTCATTTGTCATCGTTGGAGCGAGGTTCATCTCAGCTCGCTCACCTCTCTGACTCTGTCGTTCAGTCTGAATCGGTCTCTCTGTCGCTTTGCCTTTAGCTTCACGTTGTATTTCTTCCTGCTCTCAGATGGAATGCTCCTCTTTGTTGTTGTTGTTTTAATGGAAGATCTCTGTTATGCACTCGTGTTTGTGCAGAACATCCAAAATCAAAAGCCCCCTGGGAGCTGAAAAACGAGCGTCATTCACGCCTCCTTGCAATTTTATTTCAACAGACACCTTGTGAGCTCTCTCCACAGTTCAAGCCCTAACATTGTTGCAATTCGTGACTAGGGTTCAATGGTCTATTTCTGAGAAAATTGCAGGTCATATTTTGCTGACGTGATGCCCTGAGCCCCACATCACCTCCCGACACCCATATTTGATTGAACCACATCACACAAATTGAATTAGGTGGATTGTAGCAGCAGCACTGTGGGCATTTAGGACGAGCTGCAGCTCTCATTTTTTCTTCACACCGTTATGATGCTGCCTCTCGGCGTGTGCTGATGTTCATGGACGTAGTGCTGCTGATGCGCAGTGTGTAAAGAGAAACATGCTTACAGGCTTCAGTTGCACAAACCTGAATAAACGTGTAAGACATGATGAACAGAGACCCTTTGGACCTGACCTGCAGAATATGAGGGTTCAAGGATTCTCTTACATTTGTTGGTCTCAGCACTCTTCATCGTGGTGTCCATACCACTGAATATGAGGACTATCACTCGCCTGGTTGAGGGAGCGTTGGCTACCAAATTTTGGCGGTGTGGTGCATTTCCTCGGGTCCACCACACAGCAGCTTCAGTGTGGAGGCCACCTGCAGGTCTTGGAAGATGTGTGGATGGACCAGTTGTCTGCCTGAGTGGGTGTTGATCAGGATCCAAAGTACTTCCATAGTGTGGTGAATGCGGCACAACAGCTGGCCCCAGTGCATACTCCCAGACTGGATTTAACTGGACTTGTTTAAGGACGTTTAACAGAGATGAATAAATAAATGAGTAGAGAGATGGATGAATCTGTCACCTCCAGTTTATCAACACGTTAACTCAGTGGCGGCTGGCCCATAGGGGGCACTTGGCGCTGCCCTTCCAAATGTGGAGGGGAAAAATGATAAAAGTATTACTAATGTCAGTTTTACTTAATAGTATGTGCCTGCATGTAATCTGAATTATTAAAACATTTCCACCTACAGAATGTATAATTTCTCTTCTTGGGAGCTCACTCAAAGATCCCCTTGAAGTGCAGCGAAATGACCAATTGTGTATGGTTGCTAAGGAAAAATAATAAATATTTGGCCAATCAGCATTGCCAGATCTAATGTTTTAGGTCGCCTGAAAGTGTTTTTGGCGGAAACATAAAGCCCACCGATGTTTGATTTATTTATTTTTTTTGTTTCCGTGTGTTTTACTGGAGTAAGTTGAAGAACTTTGGGACACAGTTTTTGGGAGGTGAGGGGGGAACCTGGGATAATAAGGGAGCGACCACAAACTGCTGCACACCGGCTGCCCTCACGGCTCCGGCTCAGAGTTTGGTCAGTGGAAAAGAAGCAGCACGATGCAAACTAAAACCAGCTCCCAGCTTCACTTCTTACAAATGGAGCCAAGTCTGTTTGAGTTTGTTTGTTTGTTTTTTATGGAGGTGTGTGGTCGCACCTTGCGTTCAGGTCTATGAGGAAAAAAAAATGCACAAACTGCTTCGCTGAATAGTTCAGAGCGGGATGACTGTCATAACGGGGACAAGGTTTCAGTGAGGATTTGGAGAAAAGTTTTTGGATTGAGTCTCAGCTGTGGATGTGACTGTTTGGCAGCTCTTGGTGGCCACCGAGACCACTGTTCCTCGTGTGGGTCAAAACCAGTTATGATCCGCTCAGTTTTTCAACCTTCAAGCTGCATTTGTTGATGTGTTTTAGTGCTACAGTTACATAAATAAACCACAAACGTACACCAGTTTTGATCAACGCCAGCTTCTTGACGTTATCAGCCGGCGCGAGCGCTGGTTGGAATGATCTGATCTGGGGTCTGATAATGTTCTACTGAGCGGTGAAACGCTGAGTTATTGATGACACCGCATGCTCAGCTCGCAGCCCATTATCAAATCGTCTTCAAAGAGACTAATTGAATGTTGTATTGGAGTCTGTAACTGAAACCTTGCTTTTAATGATGCATTGTGGTCTCGCGGCGAGCAGAGCATTGCTGTTAATATCACATCTGTCTGTCTGTCTGTCTGTCTGTCAGGACTGATAGGACTGTATCGAGTGCTGCAGTATTAGAATAATCAGACACTGAGCTTATTAAATCTGAAGCTACGGCAAAAAAGTCCAATCGCAGAATCTCCACCAAATGGACACCAGTTAATTAATTGTGAATGTCCACCAAATGATTGTCGTCTATAACGTAATGGAATGAAAATAAGTGAGTCACAATTGGTTGATATTTTACTGGCTAAAATGTTAAGTCATTTTGCTTTTGTTAATCACAAAGTGTTGTGCAGAGTGTGGTTTGCATAATGTGTTTTTAATAGACGGGAACGACATAAAAGTAATACGTCAGATGGAGTTTTAATTATCAGCAGTAACAAAGTCTGAACAATCCAAGTTCAACATCTTTACATCTTGTTGTGTGATATAAAAATAAATATTAACAGTGAAACTGAACTGAAGCAAATAAAGGAGGAGGTAAGAAATCAGCATTAAAAAGCAAATAATTGTAGTTAAAAACAACAGAATGTCATCAGAAATCATTTTAAGGTAATGTGACGATAAACAGCTATATGCGCTTCGTTCAGATAATAACAATTACAATAATTAATAATGATGATAATAATAATAACAGCAACAATAATATTAATTATAACAATAATAACAAGAATAATATACTACTACCAATAATAATATACTAATAACAACAATACAATAATGATGATGATAAATTTGTGTATAAACAGCTTTCTCAGAAATTGCTTAAATTCTGAATGCTTGTCAGAACTGATACTCATAATAAAACTACAACACAATGCACACATCATTAATAACAGATGAAGAAAACAACAGTTTAAATGCTGATAAAAACCAAAATTGAAGCATTTTGTGATGACAAATCCTCACTTGTAAACGGTGTAAAATAAGTAAGCAGGGTTCTAGCTAGGATAAAATTTTAGCCTAGTGGTAATGTCGAGGGAGCGAAGCGACCGAGGGGGTGGATGGTGCAGAAGGGGGGAAGCTTATGAAAATTCAAGCTAAAAATTGTCTATTCTAGGGGTACCCAAAGGGGAAAAGCCAGGTACGACAGCCCAAGTCCCTTCATCATGTCCAGAAGGCTGGGGAAGTTTGTTGAGTGGACAAATCTCATTCTGGGTTAGCTAGTACATGGGCCTCAGTGAGGCAGTCCGAGTCCGTGGACATTTTTTGAATCGAAGCAATGCTTCGATTCACGCTTCAAACTGGAGTCGTGCTGCAGAAACGGTTGATTACAGACGCTGTATTGAAAATAAGTCGGTCCAAAATAAGCGAAACGGTCCAAAATTATAGCATAACAGGCCGTAACGCAAGTTTGTGCTAGCTAGAACCCCGAGTAAGTGTTACAATTCGCCATAGCTGACAGCCAATGTTTGTCAATTGGAGACATTTCCCGTATAGCCGTGAATATCGGAAAGATAAGAAGACACAAGAGGCATGTATTTTCAGTCATTTCACAATTTTTTATTACATCCTGATAGCTGAATTGGCTGTTTAATCAGCCATGTCAGCTAATGATAGCACATGCAAAAGTTGTTTTGATCAAGAACTTGATCTGAATTTTATTTATTTTATTAAACGTCTCACCTAAATCGCTATGGCAGAAATGGAGACCCATTTTCCTGTTTGTGTCTCCAATCTCAAAACACCGGCGAAATACTAGGTATCGTATTTCCTCAATGAAACACTTGACCTTGAATAGGGCCCTGTCTTATTGAATGGCCGGGTCCAAACTTTCTCTGAAGAAAAAAGAAAAGAAATAAAATAAATAAAAATAAGTGTCTTGTAACCCAGTGTTAAAAATGAGATAAATAAAATGAAAAAAAATTTTACCGGAGCATAAATAGTGATAAAATAACAGAGAGATATAAGTTCATAAGTATGTTGACATAAACATACTAAAAGAAAAAAAAAAAAAAGAAGAGTTAAGAAGTTGTAAGCTTAAGTTAAAATGTTGTTTTGATTGACACACTGAGCAACCAATAGCAGTAAGCCTGGTGTGATATTAACCAATAAGGTCAACGGTTGAACCGCGGGGCATTGCACAACCCTGCGCCTTGCTCAGTCTTTCATCAGACGCTGACCAGAGAACCCCCTGCTCGTGTGTTACAAGAGCTTACGCGTGGAAATTGGTTTTCCTCTATGGATACAATTGTTGCTGGATACTGAAGTGCCGAGTGCCCGTGGAAGCCTCAGGAAACCCCGTAGCCTTGTTAGCACATTGTGCCCTGTATCGGTCAGGTTTTATGTTGGGATCAAAGTCCGAATCGCAGATGTGCAGAGGACGAACAGATCAAGATTCCCAGTACTGGATGGCGAGCCCCAGCCCAAGAGTCAAATGAACTGGTAGATTGTAGCCCGACTGGTTATAAATACACTGAACACTGAGCGAACCTAAAGAAGCAAGAAAAGACTAAAGGACTATACCGGAGTATATTTTATTTCATTTGGATATATTTTTTTTTTTTTTTTTGGCAAAGAGCACTCTCATTTAATTTTGTACTGCCATTTTAGTTCAATTGAGTTCATTGACATTAAATTTTGTATACATAGTTTTCCAGTTAAACAAAGTGTTGTTATGTCTTATGTTGATACACCCCTAGGCTCTTTCAAATCTATAATCTTCTGATCAGGCCATTTCCTCTTTTCTCTGCTGATACATACAGTGGAGATAAATATACTTCCATTTCCAAATACTGACACAAAGGTCAAGAAATACTAGAAGGGTTACAGTCTGCCTTAAGACTGAGACCACTGAGGTGCACCACAGAACACCACAGGAGCTCTTTCCCACCTGTGGCAATCAAACTGTATAACTCCTCCCCCCTCTACAGGATGAACACATAATGAACAAAGTTATTCAGAGTTATGTGCAATATTGTCAGACATCTTGTGCAAATGTCTTAAACAAACAAACAAATAAACATAAAAGCTGTTTACTGTCACTGTTTCAGTACTCTGGCAAAATAATTTCCTTCGGGATAAATAAAGTTGATCTTATTACATTTGGTTGAGTCACTCTTTTCTAAGTCTGTTGTGGAGTGGTACTTTAAAATCCTAAAGTCTGATTTATGCTTCTACAGCTCCTTAACTCTAAAGTTTCAAACCTTCGAAGATCTCTGTCGCGTTGGTGGGTGTTGCAATGCAATTTGCCACTGGAATAGTGGTGGCGGGTCATTTGAGCGTTTTTGTAGGTTTTTTTTTTACTACAAAAGTGTTGTCATGTTGGTCATATTCGTGGACTTTTCTGCCAAACGTTCCTCTATTTGATCCATGATTGAGATATAATTGACATGCGCACTGCAAAAACCTTTAAACTATGAAGGGAGAGGAAGGAGTGAAACCGGAAAAGTGACCAATCACTGCCCTTGTTGAAGGACGGCCTGCCTCATCTAGCTGCCGGGCCTGAGCACGGTCTGAAATAAATAAATAAATAAACAAACGCCTGGGGGTTTATGCAAGGAAAAAAGGTGCTCAAGTTGTCACCAAGTTAGTTAAATTGGATGACCTGGCCAGCATTTGTTGTAAAATGCATCTATTTTTATTTAATAATTCTGGAAACAAGGAAACCAATTGTATCATTTGAATGATTTAAAATGTCACTCGTGTTGTCATGGGACATTAAATACTAATTTTCTCTTGAGGTGGATTCTGTTTGACTTTCTATTTATAGTTTACTAACATCATGGTTTGGATTGTAGCGTATAAATGGTGTGTAGAATTCCTGATCAGATGCAGTGAGATTTTGAAGACGATAGTTTTTTGTTTTTTTTTTGTTTTTTTGTATTTTACATTCACTCAACTGGTGAGAAAAGCAACAAATATTTAATGGTCACAGCTCTGCTAACTCCAGCTAGAGGTACTTTGTTGTAGACCCCACAAAATTAAAATCGAAGGTGTTTTTGTTAGTTTTAACTCCCCAACAGGAGGTATAGAAATGCGTGCAGTCCACTTCACGCGTTCTATGTCAAGGCTGTAGCCATATATGTGAAAACTTATGGAATTTGACGTGTTTAAATATGTAGATTTTGAACCACATGCTTTATTTTTCAGAAAATCGGTTATCAGTGGATGTCTTAGGTCAGACTGAGTCATTACGCCTGATGGCATCTATTTACACAAGATTAGATTTTATGGAAAAGTATTAAACAAAAAACCTCACAGGCCACAAATTTTGTCCAGTCTTCACTAGCATTGCCACACTTGGTCTCCCCACAATTCTATCCGTATGGCTTTAAGTTTTTTTTCTTTGAAATGTTCACCTGTCACAGCCAGCTGAAATCAGTGGTGAAGCCTCCAGACAGTAAGTGACAGCGTATCGTGACAGAGCTTTGCTGCATCGAAACCAAACTCGATACATGAGTTTGGGACCCCACTGTGAGGCAGCACACAAAATTTGGTGTCATTTTACTTCTACTGGACACTATGTTGGACTACAAGCTGCCTTTTGTTTTTTCTGTTCTTGTGTGTTGACATTCCCTTGACCTGTTCTGACATGTTACTACAAGCAGCTGAGTAATTTGAATTTTCAGATTTTTTTATCAAACATTTTGAGTAGAGTAAAGGAAGAGGTGTCTGTTTCATCAGTATCCCAAAACTCCTGAGCAGCTCCATCATCTCAGTGAGGACAGAAACCATGAACTGAGGTTAAAAAAAATGTTTTGTAATTGAGCTGACTTAGTGTGGGTGTGTTCCTTCCCTCTCAGGCACAGATGGTGTAGGTTAGAGGTCAGAGGCTCAGGTTAAATTATAGTCTGTGGTTCACTGCCTTATCCGGTTATGGACATATGGAGCTCTGTTGGAAAAGCTGCAGACACCAGTTAGCAATGACAGGTGTGTGTGTGTGTGTGTGTGTGTGTGTGTGTGTGTGTGTGTGTGTGTGTGTGTGTGTGGCCAGATTCTGAGTCTGAAAAGCTTCTGTGGTCTTTAAAACATGAGTACTTCTCAGCATTATGAATAAAATCAAAGTCTTGTGCAGATGACGGTAACGAATCCATATGAAAAAGGTTCTTCAGTGTTTTTACAACGCAATGTGCCATTTCACGACATCACATCAGTGTCTGTGCAGGATTTGCACATGACGTCATCACTTGTTAGTCACTCTTGTTTAGACGTAGTTTTGGTGATGGCTCTTGGATGTCAAAATCCAACCCCTTGTCCGAGTCTTGACACCTGGGTAACAGATCAAGTAGGAGAATGCCTGTTGGGGTGAAATACTATGGGGACCTTGTGTGTCCTGTGGTTACTATGGTAACCATGAAGGTCCAACAGGAACCCTGAACATGAGATGGCTAACGGGGCTCTGGAGAAAGAAGTAGTCCTCAATGGCAGATTAGGCGGAGGAGGTGATGCTTGTCACCCAACAACTATGAAGGCAGATGAAGGCTGCAGTAGGTCCTCAGACCCCGATCGTCTGGGATTTCCCAGCTGCTGGACCAGGCTAAGGAGTTGTCGAAGACAGTGTGTTTGTCAGCGTCCAGCGTCATTCCCACATTAAACAAACCCACCCACAGGTGTCTCTAGACTGACTTGGATATAGAGTTTCACCATCCCATCCAGGAATCCACCAAGCGATGATCTTCCTCACCAATGAGGCACTGCCACATGGTGATCGAGCTTCAATAATACAAAATGTCAAAGTTGTAAACAAGATCATCCAGCCTGGGCTTAAACTTAGAGATAAAACCCAAATTAGTGAAACTTAGTATCCTCCATTAATATGGGTTTTATGTTTAAACTTCTCTCGGTTTTCCAAGTTGTTTTTTAAGGTAATCCAGCAGTTTACTGTGGCTACATGTGTCATATTTATGTATTTTTTTTTTAAAGAAATCTTCCGCAACAAACACATTGGAATGATGTT
Organism: Thalassophryne amazonica; assembly: GCF_902500255.1. Lineage (NCBI taxonomy): Eukaryota > Metazoa > Chordata > Actinopteri > Batrachoidiformes > Batrachoididae > Thalassophryne > Thalassophryne amazonica. Next base: position 96,661,408 of record NC_047114.1, read on the forward strand.
TAAGAATTCTGACTTGTTTAGGTAATTGTTGTGTGTTAACGCTGGGGTTGGTTTGTGCTTCAACAGTCCTCTGAAAAGACGATGCCCAGTGTTGGTAACAACCATGACTGCTTTCATCTCCCTGCCTGAATTTAAACTTTACCTGGTCCAAGATATGTAAGTCCTGTACAGGGACCTGTGGCGCATTGGTGCGGGTGCTTATCCCGGGTTCTGTAGCTTGAAGATGAGACACTGGTTGCCTCCCAGCCAATGGCAGTCCTCATTTACAGCTTAATTAACTTTCATATGTTGATAAAAGCATCTTGTCCTTCTCTAATTGAAACCATTTATTGGTGGGGAATTTGTGAAGGCAAGAGGAAGTTGCCTTTCAAAAAAGGGAATCATCCCTCATCCAGCATGACCACTATGGGCAAAATCTTGATTTTTGTTTCCACATAATAACTAAAGACGGCCTCGTCTGATTAAAGCCATTTCTTAGTGATGTATTGGTTTAGAGGCTGCGTATCCCTTTGAAAATGGGGGTCAGTACATCACATTCCTATTAGCTATACAAATGCACCATACACCATCTTTAAAGCACTGGTCTTTTGCTATAGAGGTGATTTCCGAGATTCATCATGGCAGTCAACCGTTAATTGGCCTGGTCGATTGGAGCACTGGTATTGAACATTTTTCTGGTTCTCAGTAGTGATTTCCCGATGAGACCATTTCATTTTGATACAGCTGGAGTCACTACTTTCTGGTTGTTTACTGTCAGCAAATGTTTGTTTCAAGTATCTGTTAGTTTGAACTCTTCGTGTGGCACTGGTGCCACTGATGATCCAGATTTGGACTTTAAGGACTTTTGGCAGCTGCCTAATGAAGCTGAACTCTGTTTTTGTGCACGGGTGGTCCAGCGCCCACCGCTGCAGCTCCGCTGGGGGTCTGTATTCCAGCATCCACGTCACCTCGCTAAGTGACAGTCGGGTGATACTGGCAGGAAAGGGGAGCGGGCAGCACTTCATTAAAGTGCAGCATTACTCCACTCGCACCCTCTCTTTGTCTACATGCACACAAACACACACATGCACTAGGTGCAGGCCACTTCATTTAGTCTGAGAGATAGAAAGGACAGGCCCCAATGGATTCTCCTATTAATGTTTAATGAGCCCTCGGGCCTGAAAACTGCCTGCCGGCTCCTCTTTTCCCCGTGTCCAGGAAACAAACAGTGACTTGGCTGGAAAACACATCGGCCGGCCGTCCCTGTACCTGCCCGCCTGTCTGCCCGCCAGCCATTAACCCCCCAACTCTGTCTGAATTATTGATGAGGCTGTCTCTCTGCCCACCCACCCAGCCCACTCCCGGCAGCAGGAACGGCGACGTCTTGATGGTGTTTGGGAAAGTGCGGCAGTGGCTTTCTGAGTGCGTCCTGTTGGCGTTTGGAGGGGGAAGCTAATTGGTCCATCAGTTTCAGCCTGAGATGCTTCTGGCGTTTGTTCTTGAAGAAGCCGATGTTAGCTCTTTCGTGCCCGATACAGACTACGTTTGACTTTGTTTCCGGTTTGATGTGGGTCGACGCGTTCTTGTTTATTGTTTTAGCTTCACTTCGTTATGTAGTAAATTATCAACCGATATGAAATGGATGAACTTTAACAACCGGCCAGCTACTGTTTTAACATGAATAAATCATAAAGTCTCCATATTAAATATGTATATGCATAATGTAAACAAACAGCTACATAACGCAGTAGTTTGACCACCACAAGAAGCCTCTGTTGTGTTTTGTCTTCTTTTCCTGTTCATAAAGCCTGTAATTTTTCTGCACGCAATAAACAGTTTGTGATTCTTTTGAGCAAAGTTAATATAAGTTTTAAGAGTTCTTGAAAAGCTGAACTCTGTTTGGCTTGTAAAGTTGGTCCACATCTACAGAAAACAGTTGCTTATAAAGATTAGATTAGATAGAAATTTATTGATCCCTTAGGAAGACTCCCTCAGCGAAATTGAGGCTCCAGCAGCATTGTATAGCAGCACACAGGGTAAGAAGCACACAGAGTATCAAAAGAGAAACTACAAAAGAAAACAGTTTGCAAATATAAATACACAAATATAAATACCAGACATAGTGATCAGTACTGGTTTACTGGCTGCAACTGTTCCTCTCATTCCCGACAACTTTCTTCTTGTTCGCCTCCTAAAATGACCAGGCCTGATGTCTGTGCGTGGACTCGTTAAATGTGGGAATGTGTTTTCATGGCATGTATAGGACTTGCATTACTCAGGTCTCCTCAATAACTAAATTAATCAGCAGCGCACAAAGTGAAAGTTTTAATGTACTTGACAGCATGGTGGTGCAAGCGGTTAGTACATTTGCTTCCATAAAGAAGGTCCTGATTTGAGTCGACCTGTATCTCAGTCTCCTTGTACATCTGAGATTTTATCAGCAAGGGCATCCGGTGTAGAACTTGTGCCAAATCAACATACACATCCATGCGGTGGATAACACCAACCACCATTCATGTGTCACCATGTCACCGTCACAGCATAAATAAATGTTCAGTCTATTTATTTCAGTTGATTTCAATCTATCTCTTTCATCATTATATACGATTACCAAAGTAAAAAAACAAAAACTACATACATAGTTAAGAGTTGAATTCAATAATTTATCTTGGAGACAGTTTTCAGATGTCTCAGTGTTGGACGTTCCCCCTGCTGCTGTCTCATATTCCTCCTTATCTACTTCCATTATTCCTTTCCTCAGCATTCCTTCACACGGAGTCAGACTGAAGAATAAAGTTATTGGTGTGTCGCCTTGAAATAAAGAGGTTGTGATGAGTGTCGATTTTGTTTCTTCTTGATGACACTGGGCGGCTCCTCTTCGACTCAGTAATGTCGGAGGTGTTTCTGAGTCTTTTTGGATCCTTGTTGTGTCTGTGTGTGCTGGTCTCCGGGTCCGACCTGTGTGTGCGCTTTAATGTGATTGTGTCTGCTTGGTTGCACAGTTGCTCCCTGCGCCTAATGGAAAAAGGCTTCACATAGAAAAGAGGAATGAATCTCGGGGTGGCAGTGTTCTGGAACCTTCTGTGGCATTGAAGAACTATTTTAGTCGTCCTCTCAGGAGCAACTGACAATATACCTGTACAAAAATCTGTCTTTGGATTCACCTTAAAAACAATAAAAATGCCAGAAATCATCAAAATACATCAAAATGACAGTTCATTCATATAAATAACTGTACAACCCACAGTGCACAAACCTACACACAACACACTACGGCTACGCTCCAGGTTCCGTGTCCACGGGATGCAAACTTCATCTAGACCTCCAACAACAGCACTTTGAACAGAGGACTTTGGTAGATATTTTCATTCAAATTCTCCTATATCGTGGATGTGACACGTCGCTAATGCGTTTGTTCTGCATTTGAGCTGCTTTTGTGGTTTACTTAAGATTTTGATAGAAATTCACAATTTTTGGCAGCTTGTTCCTCCTCTCCAAGTTTAAATTTCTCTATCACACCATCATATTAAAGGATAAAATGTCCACTTAGTTCTTACACACAAACTAAAATATTTTGGCTCAAATTGTGTTAAAAAAGTGGAGGTTTTTTTTTTTTTAAGTTTTTTTTAGAAAATGTGTCCAGTGTTTTGTGTTAAAGATCAGACAACTGAGTGAAGTTCAGTAAAATAATCTATTAAATCTGTATTATATGATGAGTCATTTTTTATGGAGCTCATTAAAAACCAGATCTGAAGAGTTAACCTTTCTTTCTTTCTTTTTCTTTCTTTCTTTCTTTCTTTCTGTCGTCTATCTACAGCACACCCACCTGGTCCGTATCATTTCCACACTTTAATAAATTACAATCATTATGATAAACCACTTCTTAAATCCTTACTTTGCTCTTTTTGTTCTGACCTCTGACAGAATGTTAAATTTTGCTCCTCATTCATTTGAACAAACATTTGACAAATATGTCTGTGTGTCACGTACAAACAGTGTCTGTCTGTGTTGCACAGCGTGTCCTCCTGCACCTTACAGCTGTAGCACACATGTAGCAGCACACGCCCTTCATCCTCTTTGACAAAAACCACCACAGTTCAGCACCACAGACAGCTCCCATCATATAGATTTGTCCCACACCAGTGTTGGCACCATCGTGCACGTGTGTGCGTCAGTGACTGTCAAAAAACAGTATCCTATATGTGACTAGGTTTTTTGTTTTGTTTTTTTACCCAAAGTCCACCACCATCTTCTTGATAGGCTGCGACAGAGACTGTCTGTGGTTTAGAGAGTCGCTTTCTACACTCAACAAAAATATAAACGCAACACTTTTGGTTTTGCTCCCATTTTGTATGAGATGAACTCAAAGATCTAAAACTTATTCCACATACACAATATCACCATTTCCCTCAAATATTGTTCACAAACCAGTCTAAATCTGTGATAGTGAGCACTTCTCCTTTGCTGAGATAATCCATCCCACCTCACAGGTGTGCCATATCAAGATGCTGATTAGACACCATGATTAGTGCACAGGTGTGCCTTAGACTGCCCACAATAAAAGGCCACTCTGAAAGGTGCAGTTTTGTTTTATTGGGGGGGGATACCAGTCAGTAGCTGGTGTGCCCACCATTTGCCTCATGCAGTGCAACACATCTCCTTCGCATAGAGTTGAAGAGAACACCTCTCCAACGTGCCAAACGACAGCGAATGTGAGCATTAGCCCACTCAAGTCGGTTACGATGACGAACTGGAGTCAGGTTGAGACCCGAACGAGGACGACGAGCATGCAGATGAGCTTCCCTGAGACGGTTTCTGACAGTTTGTGCAGAAATTCTTTGGTTATGCAAACCGATTGTTTCAGCAGCTGTCCGAGTGGCTGGTCTCAGACGATCTTGGAGGTGAACATGCTGGATGTGGAGGTCCTGGGCTGGTGTGGTTACACGTGGTCTGCGGTTGTGAGGCTGGTTGGATGTACTGACAAATTCTCTGAAACGCCTTTAGAGACGGCTTATGGTAGAGAAATGAACATTCAATACACGAGCAACAGCTCTGGTTGACATTCCTGCTGTCAGCATGCCAATTGCACGCTCCCTCAAATCTTGCGACATCTGTGGCATTGTGCTGTGTGATAAAACTGCACCTTTCAGAGTGGCCTTTTATTGTGGGCAGTCTAAGGCACACCTGTGCACTAATCATAGTGTCTAATCAGCATCTTGATATGGCACACCTGTGAGGTGGGATGGATTATCTCAGCAAAGGAGAAGTGCTCACTATTACAGATTTAGACTGGTTTGTGAACAATATTTGAGGGAAATGGTGATATTGTGTATGTGGAAAATGTTTTAGATCTTTGAGTTCATCTCATACAAAATGGGAGCAAAACCAAAAGTGTTGCGTTTATATTTTTGTTGAGTATATTTCTGTGTGACCCAGACTTAAAGACACCATGAAGTGAATCAAAAACAATTGTGAAATAAAAAAGCGTAAACACTTGTGGGGAAAACAAGCATCACCTCCGTGCTTCACTTCAGGGAGCTCTGGTGGCTGCTGGGTGCTCTGACATGCTGATGCTAATCTGTTAGCACTCTCAGCTTTGTGCTGAATTTTCTTTCAGTTTAATAGCAAAGTGCACTCAGACACGCCCCAAATGGACTCACGTCCTTTGGCCAACTCGTGCCGCTGCCATCAGCCCCTTTGTCTTTTTTTTTTTTTTTGCTGTACTGGTAACAGGTGTCTGCTGAAGTGATCAGTGGTTGTCTGTGCACATGTGTTCTCATTAGGTACACACACACACACACACACACACACTGCTCTGTAGATGTATGCCCTCCAGGCACCCAGAGTGTCATGGCAACCGTGCGACAGCCCCGGTAACGGCAAGCTCATTTTCATACAGATGAGGCGGGCTGGTTGCCGTGGAGGTCTGGACAGCCTCCTCTGCTCTCTGGTGTCACTGTGAAATTTTAATGACCTTCTTTCTCTCCTTCTCATTTTTCTCCTCTTTGGTCTCTGTGCTGTGAGTGCGTGTGCTGGTGTCAGCTTCACTCTGCAGACACACTCTGAGTGTCCACAGTTCACACAAGAGGAGAACAAAGTGTAATTGTGGAGACCTATGAGTAGTTTTTAAGGGTCATGTATTTTTATACCTGTGGACGACCTCCTCCGGTTCTGACTTCGCGGCTTCGCCAGGTTAGCAACTCGAGCTGCGTTATAGCTGCATATTTTAACTTGTTTTACACATAGCTGTCAACCAAGCAGTTGTTTCTGCTGTCAGTTTTGCATCAGACTTTAAAGTTGGAAGTCGGAATCACGTCATGGGTATTTTGTTGTACATTTTACCTCGATAGGTTGGGTTGACGTGTTTTGTTTACTCTGTCCACAGAATAATTACTAATTTCGCGTCATTTTGGTGGTGAGATTTCCTGAGCAGTGGCTCAATGCAGCTTGGCCCCGTGCACGTGGACACGAGATTAGGCATGTCCACAAAACTGCATCAGTTCGTCCACAGAGGGCCGATGTTTTCAGAGCACGAAAATGCTACTTGAAAACATGTCCCAGAGAAGATAAATATCAAAATGCCACCTTTGCATTTTCGTGTGTACAACCATTACATAAGTTTTGTGAAACCATGATGTCATAGCCCCGCCTCTCTAACCTCTAACCCAGACTGCAAGAAATCATGTAGGGCAGCTGGTCTGTGTCACAGGTCAGCGTGCTGTTTAGTGTAGATTGACACAAGTCAAGATAAGTCAGTCAAAGTAGAATCCGTTTGGAACATACTCAAATCTTTGAGACTCTTTGCCACTTTACACCGCGTTTCCGATGTCTCCGGAACGCGGCTCAATCGGCTAGCTCAGCTCGATCCATTGCAAAAATTCAGCCAGGTATGAGAACTGCTTTAGTTGAGTTCTCAGATGCCATTAAAGTTAAAACATTCAAGATGGCTCAGCGTCATAACGGCTAACATGCTAACTGCGGTACTATATTGTGAAAGAAGTTGATTACCTGTTTTCACAGCCTCAACAAAGGCTGCACATTTTTAATCAATAATTAATACTAATGACATTAAGAAGGCTGGTGGAATCGAACCCAGACCTGCTGTGAGACATGAATGCTAACCGCTGATCCACCATTAAGTAACTGTTCTGCAGAAAACTGTATAAAACAGCATTTCACAGCTCACGATGTGTTTTGGTACATTTTACTCAGCAGCACTGTGTAGTGGTGATGGCAGTGTCACGGCTGTTTTGTTGTTATTTGGATGTCATTGATTTTTAAAAGAAGGTGGATGATGATGAACTCAAGCCTCAGATTGTGCCGCTCTGTCGTTTGAAATCAACCCTAATGAAGGACACTGATTCTGTTCTTTAATATAATCTTGTTTTCCACCACCACAACTTTTATTTTTTCAGGAAGAGGTGTCCAGAGAAGAAGAAAATGGAAGGATCGATCCAGTTGGCCGCGCTGACTCCAGTGTTGACCACGCCCCTGTGAGGTCACTAGAGTAAGTTTGAGTCACCTTTTCAGTCTTTTGTGTCACATTGGTAAATATAAACAGACCTGTAGGGTTAGTGGTTGCTGTTGGTAAAACAATACACCCTGTATCATAATTGTATTGTGCCGTATCATATCGTATCTTTTTTTTTTTTATTAGAATTGTGCTGTCATGAAATGCCAGCTACCTGGAAGAAATAATGACCTCATGCAGAAGAATCACAAATGATTTTAGTTTTATAATTTGTACTTCAGAATAATTTGTGTGAAGTTAAAAATTCTCCACAGACTACTGAACAGTGATGTGATTATGTATCGTGATAGTATTGTATTGTGGAGGTAGTGTATCCTTTCATCGATACTCTTAATTATAGAGGTTGACCAATTCAGTTCAGGTATTTTATCTGTAGCCACTTTCTAAAATGTCCGGTATGCATCCTCCACCTACCACAACGTGAGATCCACGTCTATACTGAGAACAAGGTAGCAAGTTAGCTAAAGGAAGTGTATTTATCAACTCACACCAATTGTTTGTATTTCTGAGCGGTCTGCTTTTTTTGTGTGTCCACTCCGAGTGCTTTTAGTTGAAAATCAGCTAATCTGTGATAGCAGATTGGGCAGATGCTATGTTCCTGTTGAGGGTGAGTTCTTATCGCCCTCCATGATAAGATAGTTGTTAGGTGTTTATTGCTGTCACAAAAACAAATCTCTTTGTGTAGATTTTTTCTGCCCACTGAGAATGCTGAGACCACTGGAATGAAATGTTTGTGGCTGCACTGCCCCCATGATTTCTCATGGTACTGTAGTACTTTGTCCATATCTGTAAGCTTTCAGAAAATGGACATAAATACAGACAAAATGTATATCTATAGCCTGGACAGATGGCTGAACCTTTCTCTGAGCACGTACGTCTCCATGCTTATCCCACTTTTGCGAACGTTCCCTCCTATGGAGTTGTGTGCTTCCGCTCAGTTGTGCTCTTGGATCTGCTCCGGGTGTTCTTGTGACCTCCACTGGTGGTTCTTTCTAGTCAAACGTAACGACTCTAGCTGTATCTGATGTTTAGGAGGTGGTCATACCTGTATGAAGTATTCCCATGAGTAATCCAACATAGAAAGCGGGAATTATTAGCAGTTTGTTGATCGTGGTTTGCTGCGGAGCCTCATGGTAAAACCGCTGCAGCATTACCGCTCTCTTGTTTAAAAGGAGTAAAAGTTTGTGTCTTTATTAGTTCTGAAGGATGAAAGATTTAATATTCTCTTTGTGGAAGTGGCAACTTTTCCAGGTATTCTTAAGGAATTCATCACTGCCACACCCACACAACCTTAAAGCTGATTTGGGTAAATTTGCTCGCCTCCATCATCTCCTACATGACATACTAAAAAAAAAATAAAACTTTGAAGGTTCTACTACTTCATAATCCAGGTTTGTTTGTTCAAAGTCTCATTTTAAACCCTGCTCCTTGATTTACATAATTCCCTTTTGTGGGAGCAAAATGATCCTCGTCTCTGCGACGGCGCTCACCCACGCACGGAGCTATTCAGCTGCTGTTATTAACAACTGTGTTTTGTTATTTTGCTCTGTTGCATGCTTCCAGTTTAATATGCAGGTATGGTGTTATTATTTTTCCTGTGATTTTTCAAGAGACTCAGACATCTCCCGCCTCTTAGTTGTCAACAAGAGGCACGTTTTCCCAAAGCTAATCATAGTCTTTGTATCAAAGCTGCGAGTCAATTGGATTTGGCGTATAATGTGGAGATGCTCAACAGCCAAACGCGGCGCCTCGCAGAAGAGACGTGACTCTTTATTGCTTTTAATGAGTCAGAAAAACGTGTTGATAAAAATCATCCATGTATTCGTGCACTGTGATGATCCCGCGCTTAACTGCTAATGTCTGTGCCAGCAGCGTTTTAATTTAGGTTTTCCAATACATTAATTAATTTTAGATTTTCACAGGATTGAAATCCATCCTGATCCTCACCGTCAATCAAGAGGCCACATTGAATAATGTACTTTTAAAAAAGGTGACACTGAAGCGACATTATTTGTGGGAAAACGATCTTCTTGGCAGCAACATGTACAACCCCTGGCAAAAATTATGGAATCACCGGCCTCGGAGGATGTTCATTCAGTTGTTTAATTTTGTAGAAAAAAAGCAGATCACAGACATGACACAAAACTAAAGTCATTTCAAATGGCAACTTTCTGGCTTTAAGAAACACTATAAGAAATGAGGAAAAATAATTGTGGCAGTCAGTAATGGTTACTTTTTTAGACCAAGCAGAGGGAAAAAAATATGGAATCACTCAATTATGAGGAAAAAATTATGGAATCACCCTGTAAATTTTCATCCCCAAAACTAACACCTGCATCAAATTAGATGTGCTCGTTAGTCTGCATCTAAAAAGGAGTGATCACATCTTGGAGAGCTGTTGCACCAAGTGGACTGACATGAATCATGGCTCCAACACAAGAGATGTCAATTGAAACAAAGGAGAGGATTATCAAACTCTTAAAAGAGGGTAAATCATCACGCAATGTTGCAAAAGATGTTGGTTGTTCACAGTCAGCTGTGTCTAAACTCTGGACCAAATACAAACAACATGGGAAGATTGTTAAAGGCAAACATACTGGTAGACCAAGGAAGACATCAAAGTGTCACGACAGAAAACTTAAAGCAATATGTCTCAAAAATCGAAAATGCACAACAAAACAAATGAGGAACGAATGGGAGGAAACTGGAGTCAACATCTGTGACCGAACTGTAAGAAACCGCCTAAAGGAAATTGGATTTACATACAGAAAAGCTAAACGAAAGCCATCATTAACACCTAAACAGAAAAAAACAAGGTTACAATGGGCTAAGGAAAAGCAATCTTGGACTGTGGATGACTGGATGAAAGTCACATTCAGTGATGAATCTCGAATCTGCATTGGGCAAGGTGATGATGCTGGAACTTTTGCTTGGTGCCGTTCCAATGAGATTTATAAAGATGACTGCCTGAAGAGAACATGTAAATTTCCACAGTCATTGATGATATGGGGCTGCATGTCAAGTAAAGGAACTGGGGAGATTTTCGTCATTACATCATCAATAAATGCACAAATTTACGTTGATATTTTGGACACTTTTCTTATCCCATCAATTGAAAGGATGTTTGGGGATGATGAAATCATTTTTCAAGATGATAATGCATCTTGCCATAGAGAAAAAACTGTGAAAACATTCTTTGCAAAAAGACACATAGGGTCAGTGTCAAGTGTTAGTTTTGGGGATGAAAATTTACAGGGTGATTCCATAATTTATTCCTCAGAATTGAGTGAGTCCATATTTTTTCCCTCTGCTTGGTCTAAAAAAGTATCCGTTACTGACTGCCACAATTTTTTTTCCTGATTTCTTATAGTATTTCTTACAGCCAGAAAGTTGCCATTTCAAATGACTTTAGTTTTGTGTCATGTCTGTGATCTGCTTTTTTTTTCTACAAAATTAAACAACTGAATGAACATCCTCCGAGGCCGGTGATTCCATAATTTTTGCCAGGGGTTGTATTTGACAATTCCGTGTTAGGTCTTGTCATAAGATTTCTTTATGAATCTGTTCGCAGATATTTTAGATATCTCTTGCGATTTAAAGCAGCATTCGCGTGGGACTATTAAAGGATTATCTTATACTCCAGTGTGACTTATACCGACATATCACACATTCATTGTTAATAAAAACTATAATCAGGGGTGCACATAACTGGTACTCATGGTGCTCGTGTGTGCTGAACATTGATGCACAGCAGAGGGAAACACTTTTCACTTCAAAAGAGCGAAAGTGCTTCTTAAGAGGAAAGCAATGACAGATTGTAGGAAAAGTGTTTCCCTCTGCTACACATCAATTATTTTTACCATTCACAAGCACCACGAGTACCAGTTATGTGCACGCCTAACTATAATGACTCAGATTTTCCCCAAAATCAAAGCACAAAACAAAGTAACTTCTAATAATAAAAGAATAAATGGCAATTTAAAAAAATACTCTGCAACAATGTACAAAAATCCCAAATTAAAGAGCTGATAATACAAAAAAAAGGTGCGACTTGTATAAGGGTTTTTCCTCTTCAAGAGGCATTTTTTAAAACAGCTGTGACTTAAACTTTGCTGCAAATTATACAACAGAAAATACAGCAATTACTATTATCAATAAAAAAAATGTGATTTATGGGGGGGGGGGGGGGGGGCATACAAGTGGCAGCGGATTATAAGTCACAGGTTCTCCAAAACTAGTAAAAACAAAACAAAATCATGCATCTTGTCATCTGGAAAACAGGGCAGCTTCCCAAAGTGGTTAAACCTAAAAACTACTACTTATACTTTGAAAATATAGTAAGTCCCTTCAGCTTCTCCCACTTGGGGTTGTTAACAGCAGATCAGAGAAGGATCTGCGTATGGTGTTGGCACAACTTTTACACCGGATGCCCTTCGTGACGCAACTCCATATTACATGGAAAATGCACAGTGGACTTGAACCATGGACCTTCCGCACTGAAAACAAATGCACTGAACCGCTTGTCCACCACCCCACTAATTCTGTTACAGATCAAAATAGAAAATACTTTCAAATAAATTTGAATAAGTAAAAAATGTAATCAGTAATAGGTTTTTTGGGTGACAGAGCCCGAACTCCTGTCACCAAAGAAGCAAAATGTGAAGGGAAACAAAATCGTGATGGTGACAACATAATGTAGTTTACAGCCTCACCACTTGGTGGCACTAAATCCCACACACTATAGCTTTAAGAATCCCCAGCATATGTCTCCACAGATTTCCACTTTGGGGCTGGGATGCAGCACAGTACAGCGTTCCCAACAGGTTCCTGCTGCCTGGGGACAGATGTTTGACCTCTGTGTGCTGTGTGCACAAGACGTGCACGACCAGACGCTGATGAAACAAAGAGCAACACTCAAACGTATGAAAATGTCTGGTACACCCTCGTTCCAGTGTCAGACTCCTGCCCGCTCTGCCGGAGCCTTCCTCTGGATCAGCCATACCTTTATGATGGCACTTAACCAGGATTTTATATAATTCAGCTCTTGACTAAAGCTATAAAATAAGAGGATCTTCACCACATGAACTCCAGCGTTATTCCCGTGAACGCCGTGAACCACTCATTAGGGTCTGTCGTTATTCCAAGCCGTTACACGTTAGGGGAGATTTGTGGAGGCAGCTGTCTCGGGATCCCACGACACATCGCATCCTGTCAGTAAGGGCAGCTTAGCTCAGATTGGGAGCACGAGGATGTTTTGTCCTGTCCCCATGGATCCCTGTAGCACAACCCGGAGATGAGAAATGTCCATTTTTAAATTGGGAATACGTGTTCCGTCTTGTACAGGCTGAGACCTGTTGGGAGATTTGATCTCCTGAATACTTGTAAATTTGTGTTGTTACGTTGCTGTGTCACACCAGCTTTATTCCTGCTGGAAGAAAACCCCGGTCTCGGTTATGAAACGTGCAGTAATATCACCGTCCAAACTCATCTTTTGGTATTTGCATGATTTTGAAATGTAGCTCTGATGAATCTCTGTCTGACGGCACCCTTTAGAGATCACTTTAAGTTTGAATGTTGTGTGTGAGTTTTATTGAGTAGTTTTGTTGATTGATTTCTTTTTTAAATCCTGTTTTCTTTCTTTGATTGGTTGGACTGCTCTGTATTCTTTGTTTTCTTTATGCATCTCCTGCAGCACTTTTTTTTTTCTTTTTTTTTTTGCTCCATCAGCATTTTATGTTCTCTTTTGTTTTTACCCACATGGTGTCACATCTGTCCTCACCTTTAAACCCCCCCACCCTCTGCCCTGGTCGCTCTGTCATCCTTCCGTCACCGTCTCCCAGAGACATAGTCAAACTGGTGGAGGTGTCAAACGATGGCGGGCCGCTGGGAATCCACGTGGTGCCGTTCAGTGGCAGGGACCGCAGGTAAAAACAAGAAACAAACAAAACTATGAGATTGCTGTGACAACCGTCTGTGGCTCTGCAGGCAGCGACTTTAAAATGTTTTACAAATGATGACGTCTTCGTCTGTCGAAGAGTCACCTGTAGATTTATACAGAACAGGGACAAAAATGATTCATATTTCATTATTTATTAGCATTTTGTCTTCTTGTTCTTTTGTGCGCGCGCGTGTGTGTGTGTATATATATATTAATAAAAATAACAGGAATTGGTCAGTGTCTGTAAAATCTCACCAGTTAAAACAAGACCAGGCCCGGTTTCATAAAGCAACCTAATCTTTCAGTCTACTAAACTTTCTTAGTGGACTACAGTTAGTCACCCAACATTATCTGTCTAATCACTGTTTCACATCAATAGCTAAACTTGCAGATTAGCTGTCTTACCTTAGTCAACTTTTTAACGGGCCTAACAGCCTCGTGCGTGCCGTTGCCGAGAGACGACTCCATGCGTGACAGTTTTGTTTACTTCCGGGTTGGATCTTTGTCATCCAGACTTTGTTTTGATAACTGGCTTTATTAACATTTACGGACACATGCGAGCTGCAGAACGACGTGCTTAGCACTTAGCCTAGCAGTTTCACTCTTCAGTTTCTTCTTCTACACTTTCATCAACCTTTTTCTGCACACAACGCTGCTCACCGTAACAGTGACACCTGGTGGCTAATGTGAGAACTGTCACAAACACATCATGACAGTCGTCTGGTGAAGCCACAGCCAAAAGCAGAGGAAGTTCTCCTTTTCAAGGAATACAAGCGATGCAGAGGTGCTCTGGAGTGTTCCATCAAGTGGTGGTACATGATAGCTGCCATTTTTTGAGGTGGGGTTTTCTCGACTGTACCAGGCTAAAGAGTTTAGTTGGGTAACGTGAAACTTCAGCCGACTAAGCACTTTGTGCAACAACTAACGTCAAAAAACTAGTCAACTAAGTGAGTTTATTCAACTAAACAAGATTAGACTGCTTTATGAAACCAGGCCTAGGACACAATGACTGAATATCCCGGTTCACCATGGATGTTTTTGAAGGTTTTCCAACATTTGGACCAGGTTTCAAACCGACTTTTCTCAGTGTATATTTGTGAATATCAGAACAGGGCTTTACATGTAAAATGTAACGAGAAAACTGCAAGTTTAAGTTAATCACCCACTACACAAGACAAGATAATTAGGAAACTGTCTCGTTCTTGTGCAGACAGGTTTGTATTAGCAGCATGCTAACTAGTTACCTTGGTAATTACTGGAGAAGCCCCGAGATAATCTAGCAAGTCAGGGTGGGTGTGTGTGTGTTTGTGTGTGTGTTGGTGGTGCAGATTCAAAATTTGCGCAAAAGTTAAATGTTGCTCAAAAGTTTTTTATTTTTGCTTTTGCTCAGATTTATCATTTATTATGTTTGCTTAATGACATTAGAATTAATTGATTTTGTGTCAATATTAAATTTATTTTGTTTATTTTTTTAATTTTAATTAATGTTACTTTATTCCATTGCATTCATAATCTGGCTTTTTTTTTTATAAATTCATCTGCAAACTGTTTTTCTTAAACTTGCTGGTTAAACTGACTTTAAGAAATGTAAATCTGCTTTTAGGGAGTCTGCAGAAAGCTTAGAGACCACACACACACGGCACCGTGCACGTACATGTCTTACGTGTGTGCACAGGCAGTTCTGCATGGTGAAGCCATTTGCCATTTTACCGTCATCAATCTTTGTCGATCGGCAGTTTGCAGGTGACTGTCGTGTTTGTGTGTGTCCGCTGTAACAACAACTTTCCATGATTCACAGCACACCCTGCGTGAGCCTCGCACACACACGTGCAGACGTGCATATGTTAAATAAACTGCGGAATTCCACATCTGCTTTAAGGATCCTCACGCAGACACTTTGCGGCTGCTGCCGTCGAGTCATGAGTCAGGTTTTAAGTTAATGTTAGCTGTTTTCAGTGAGTATAAACCTTTCAAACTCAACATTTAACAGAGAAACAAAATGACTTCAGACTGATCTTAATGCTCATTTCCTTTTATCTGCACTCACTTATTTTCTGCTGCAGTAATGGAGTTTAAAGTTACAAATAACGTTGTGACAAATGTTTGACTTCCCGCTCGCCAACGTGATCGACTCTGGAGGGGAAATAAAACATCAGCGTCATATCATTATCCTCGTTGCCTGACTTCATCTGCCTAAAAGCTCGTTTGTCAGCCACTTTTCTGGTATTGAGGAAACGTCAGGCTGGACGAGATTAAGATGCTCAGCTTTCATCAGAGAAACGGCTTCTCAAAGCAAATGGCTTTGTGTTGTCACTCAAAGTCCATCAAACTCCATCCTTGGAATCATCTTTAAACTTTCTTTTTTTTCTACCTCTTGAACTCTTCTGCCGCCTGTCTGTAATCTCACTCCTGTTTATTGTGCGTTATAAGTCTTGGGTGAGGGTGAGCGTTAAAGCTTGGATACCCTGACTATGAGCATTATATACCGCCGATTTTAAATCTGCAAAGTTCAGGTTTTGTTCGATCTCGTTATGCAGCCGGGAGGCCTAATCTAGTTTTCCACACCAGATCACAGTACAGCTCTCTGTCACAGCCCACCGTGTCTTTGGTGCAGCTTGAGGACGTGCGCCCTTGCTGTGTGTGGTGGCTTTAGGGTCGTGGTTAACTAGCAAGTCACAGCCGCTAATAGAGCGACTTCCTGAGCTGGAGATTTGAGACAAAACAGGTTTTCCCAAAGGACGCCACTCCTGCACCATTAGTGAAGGTGATATGAGCGGAAAGGAGTCATTTACAACAATTCAAAATAAAATGAGATCTATTTCCAAATCGCCGGGAGGCCTCATGTTTAATAAGTGACGCCCGCGTTACTGTTACATGTTCATATGTCCAGAGTGGATTTCATTAGCAATGCTAAAGAAATCACACCAGCGGTGTCCGGCATGGTGATGCGGTAGAAATGTGCGTTAAATGCACCGCATTGCAAATGTGTGCAGAACACCGATGGTACGGTACGATCCAGATGGTTGAAAGCTCACGCAATGCAACCGCTGCTGTATTTCCTTTATGATGTCATAAAGTGTGGTGTTGATTACATGTTGTTAAAAGCAGACGAGCAAAACAGGAGCTGCTAAAACAACCAAACACACTGAAACACCTGTGACTAAAGTCCACTGGATGTCTGAAAAGAATGTGTGTGAGGAGGTGATGGAGTGTTTCCATTGTTGAAACATCAAATAAGAGCAGCTGAGAGAAAGGAGCCCATAGTCTTACCCACAGCACCCTGGACTAACGGTGATGCGCTCACCTTTGACAAGTGATGCTTTTCTGCAATAGGCTTTTGCAAGGGTACAGGTCAGTGAGTTGGACCTTTTGACCTCAAGATCAACCTGTGTCTTGACGCCACCAGGCCTAACATGCATGCCATGTTTGGTCACAATCACGCAATTAGGAACGACTCTATCGGTCGTACAGTATTTTGACAAAGTACACTCTACTGACCTTGACCTATGACCTTTTGACCCCAAAATTAGTCTGCTTCTTGGTGTCATTATCTATAATGCATATTTCAAGAGTGGTGATAATCGGGTCATTGCAACTGAAGTTATCTTGCTCAGAAGTCAAATTTTGCACATCTGACTGACTCCTCGTACACAGTAACGTCTGGCCTTGCCATGGGAACAAACAAAAAAAACATACTTTTCATGGCACTGGCTTCCAAGTTACAGTGGGGTGGCACAGCAAAACAATTGTTCATTTTGTGATAAATGCATGGAATTTGGCACACATACATGTATTCTAAATTAATTACCTGTTTTCAGATATGGAGTCATCCTGGAGCTGACCTCTAATGAACTACAGGGGTCAATAAAGAACTACACCGGGGGCAAAATGTAAAAATCCACTCCAGGATGGCTCTGTATCTGAAAATAAACATTAGCTAATTTAGATTGTGTGCCAAATTCCATGCTTTTATCACAAAATGAACATTTTTTTATGGAAGTTTTAGCTAAGCTGCACCACTATTTTGCATATTTAAGGTGTCCACGGAGTGTAGGAGAGGACAACATTTAAAAATAATTTGTTCACACAGTTTTGTTCATTTGTGTGCATGAGATAAGTTAATTCCAGCAGCACGCTGGAAAAGGTGAGCGGCTGACTCACATGCAAATTCCTCTATGAGCAAACCAAACCTAGTGTTATTTTATATTTCAAGTCCTTGTCTGAAGCTGGTAACTTGTCAGATGGTCATCATGTGCACACAGACTTCTCAAACGTGGGAAATAATTGTGTCACTGGTGCCCCTGGTAACATATCAACTCCAGATTAAAATGTTGCTGAGCCACAGATGGGACAGTATGTAACGTGCACGACACTGATGACGAACTGTCACATCGTGTCACCATGTCATGTAATTGTGGTATAAGAGCAGACGTGTCTGCAGTTTTTTGGGATGTTTATGCCCTCTGCACTCAGAACTGCACGTGCCATCTTCACAAGTTGTTGATGTGAACTTTTGAACCTTTCAGGACTCTTGGCTTGTTGGTCAAGCGTCTGGAGCGAGGAGGCAAGGCGGAGCAGCAGGGCCTGTTCCAGGAGAACGACTGCATCGTCTGTATCAATAACGGTGACCTGCGGAACATCCGCTTTGAACAGTAAGGCAGCAGCTCGCCGGCGCCGCCACTCGGCCCGGTCTCCTGTCCCTGACCCTGACCCGCTCCTCTCCTTCTCTGCGCTAAGCTAACCTTTCCCCACGTTAACACCTGTCGGTTGTACCATCAGTCGCTGAAGAGGTCCTGTCGATCCTTTCAGCGTACACCCCCACCCCCTGCTGTGCTTCTGTAACCGCTCCGCTGGACTCCTTCTCTCACACCTTTCTTTCTTCCTCCTCACGTTAGAGGAAGCAGGAATAAGACGCCTGATATTAATAGCTTCTGCCTTCCAGCGGCGGTTCATTTCTCTTTCCTCTCTTTCTTTCACTAATCAAACCCACCTGCTAACGCCTCTCCTGCTCTGGAAAAGGCTTTTACTGCTGATATTCGTTCTCCTCACACGCTGCGTGCAACCGCTGGAATCCAACACAGTGACGCACATACACGCATTTCATCTCCAGTGAGCATAAATCTATATTTCACGGTATGTTTTCAACTGCGTAAGTGGAAGCTCATGCACGTTCTTCTTAAACCTCTGCTGTCGTTCAGCGGAACAGAAGGTGGAGACGTGGCAGGAAGAGAGTTTTCTGTCCCGTGGAAGAATTCACGGTCAGTTTGTTCAAATCAGGGACCATTTCAGGAAACTTCAAACGAGCTTCAAAGAAGCTCGTTTCCACCAGGACTGACAGAATGTGCATTTGTCCAAAAGAAGGCCAGTGTTTGTGTCTGTGTCTGGTTATTGTTTCTTTAAAGCCCTGCATGTAAAATCGGGGGAAAAACATATTTAAGAAATCTGGATGTTAGAATTGTCAGTCAGTGTCCTCGATTGTGTTGAAAAATAAGTGAAATGACTGTTCAGAATAAAGCTCACTTTCATAGTGTCACTGCAGATGCATCACCAGTGGTTTAAATTTTAAAGAAAAGAAAGAAATCAACAGAAGAAATCATCAAAAGAAAGAAAATCAACTGTACATTTATGGTCATTGTGTCGTATTGTTCTGAATATAAGACAGCCTTTGTTATATGACTTTTCCAACACATATTTTTAAAAGGACTCAAAGATGAAATTTACTTTTTTAAATAAAGAAAATACATTATAGAAGCACATTTCATGGTAAATGTATCCTTTCCTTTTCAGTCACAGGTACACTTGCCTGTCAGTCTCTCTGAGAAGTGGACATTTTTAGGACCAGTTTAACCTTTTTTCTAACTTTTAGTAAGATTGTCTTTTTGGGGTCACCATCTTCTCACATTGCACTATGAGGCAGTCTCTTGGCTGCTCGAGAGTTGTTTGACGTTGCTGCATTAAACTCAGTGAGCTTAAAGATTGCATCATTACTACTCAGGTGCACAGGCTCTGTTTTAACCAAGAAATTTCCAAGAAAAAAAGACCAAGTTTTAATCAGAACAATATGCCATCTCACTGCCAGCAAATTCCAAGATTCTAACAGGTACAATGAGGGAGTTTAGAATTAGAGTTAGGATGAGGAACTCTGTGCCAAAAAAAGTCTTTGGAAACGGCCTGAAATCATAAAACATTCCATGATGGCACCATCTTATGAGGGGACGGGGGAGTGGATGTGGAATTTTACCGTGTAATGCTTCACAGGCTATGTTGTGTTTCTGCTGGAGCAGCCGAAAACGCTCTGTTGCCCCGGCGAATGTCCGTTCAGCTGTCAGGGTGCAAGGGAGGAAACAGGTGGTGCTAACAAGGCGGCACTGTTCCAGGGTGCTGACAGCCGACAGAGCGCTCCGTTCACACCTACTGTACATCAGCTCTTACCGACGCGGTTTAAAGACTGTCAGCAGCCATCTGACGGATAGACGTCGCCTTCATCTGGACCCAGTTCAGGATTATGTGTTTGATTTTTCAAAGAGGGTTTAGTCTCTTTTCAGACCTGCTCACTTCAGAAATAAGATTTAATTATTGTCAGAATGTTCAGGTGGACTTATATATGTGTGTGTGTGTGTGTGTGTGTGTGTGTGTGTGTGTGTGTGTGTGTGTTTCTGTGAGCGAGCTATCAGGTGTGGAGAATTTTTTTACAATGCAAGTTAGCGGTGGCTGAGAGCACCATCTTAAAGGACTGTAGCAGGTATTTTGATATTTGACACTGACGTGGAGAAGTGCCTTCCACCTTTCTGCAGTATGAAACTGAGAAAGAGAAGTTTCCCATTGCGAGGCCATATGTGGGCGCCCCCTGGCTTTCTCCACCTCCTTGGGCAACTTCCTGATGGATCATGTGCTGAGATACGCACCACATCACACAAATATCATAGCTGATGTTCCCTCACAATGCAAGTAATACCCCACATCTGAGTCTACCAAAGTACCCGCTCGTTTGACTCTTTTGGTACCCAGTGATCCTCTAAAGTAAGTAAGTACACTCAACAAAAATATAAACGCAACACTTTTGGTTTTGCTCCCATTTTGTATGAGATGAACTCAAAGATCTAAAACTTTTTCCACATACACAATATCACCATTTCCCTCAAATATTGTTCACAAACCAGTCTAAATCTGTGATAGCACTTCTCCTTTGCTGAGATAATCCATCCCACCTCACAGTTGTGCCATACCAAGATGCTGATTAGACACCATGATTAGTGCACAGGTGTGCCTTAGACTGCCCACAATAAAAGGCCACTCTGAAAGGTGCAGTTTCATCACACAGCACAATGCCACAGATTTGAGGGAGCGTGCAATTGGCATGCTGACAGCAGGAATGTCAACCAGAGCTGTTGCTCGTGTATTGAATGTTCATTTCTCTACCATAAGCCGTCTCTAAAGGCGTTTCAGAGAATTTGGCAGTACATCCAACCAGCCTCACAACTGCAGACCACGTGTAACCACACCAGCCCAGGACCTCCACATCCAGCATGTTCACCTCCAAGATCGTCTGAGACCAGCCACTCGGACAGCTGCTGAAACAATCGGTTTGCATAACCAAAGAATTTCTGCACAAACTGTCAGAAACCGTCTCAGGGAAGCTCATCTGCATGCTCATCGTCCTCATCGGGGTCTCGACCTGACTCCAGTTCGTCGTTGTAACCGACTTGAGTGGGCAAATGCTCACATTCGCTGGCGTTTGGCATGTTGGAGAGGTGTTCTCTTCACGGATGAATCCCGGTTCACACTGTTCAGGGCAGATGGCAGACAGCATGTGTGACATCGTGTGGGTGAGCAGTTTTCTGATGTCAATGTTGTGGATCTAGTGGCCCATGGTGGCGGTGGGGTTATGGTATGGGCAGGCGTCTGTTATGGACGAAGAACACAGGTGCATTTTATTGATGGCATTTTGAATGCACAGAGATACCGTGATGAGATCCTGAGGCCCATTGTTGTGCCATACATCCAAGAACATCACCTCATGTTGCAGCAGGATAATGCACGGCCCCATGTTGCAAGGATCTGTACACAATTCTTGGAAGCTGAAAATGTCCCAGTTCTTGCATGGCCGGCATACTCACCGGACATGTCACCCATTGAGCATGTTTGGTATGCTCTGGACCGGCGTATACGACAGCGTGTACCAGTTCCTGCCAATATCCAGCAACTTTGCACAGCCATTGAAGAGGAGTGGACCAACATTCCACAGGCCACATTTGACAACCTGATCAACTCTATGCGAAGGAGATGTGTTGCACTGCATGAGGCAAATGGTGGTCACACCAGATACTGACTGGTATCCCCCCCCCCCCCCAATAAAACAAAACTGCACCTTTCAGAGTGGCCTTTTACTGTGGGCAGTCTAAGGCACACCTGTGCACTAATCATGGTGTCTAATCAGCATCTTGATATGGCACACCTGTGAGGTGGGATGGATTATCTCAGCAAAGGAGAAGTGCTCACTATCACAGATTTAGACTGGTTTGTGAACAATATTTGAGGGAAATGGTGATATTGTGTATGTGGAAAAAGTTTTAGATCTTTGAGTTCATCTCATACAAAATGGGAGCAAAACCAAAAGTGTTGCGTTTATATTTTTGCTGAGTGTAAGTAAGTAAGCTTTATTTATAAAGCGCCTTTCACAGACCAGGGTCACAAAGCGCTGCACATGGCATACAAAAATAATCTAAAAAGAGCATCTAACAATCTAAAAAACAATAAAATACAATATTAGGCTAAAAAGCTAACTTAAAGAAATGCGTCTTTAGTTGCCTTCTAAAAGTATCTATACAATCCAGAGAACGAAGGGCACAGGGAAGCTCATTCCAGAGGCTAGGCACCACCACTTTAAAAGATCTGTCCCCGCGAGTTTTAAAACGGGTCCGAGGAATCATCAACAGGTTCTGATTGGACGACCTGAGGCTCCTGGAGGAAGCATAAGGCTGGATCAGGTCCCTGATGTACTCCGGTGCCTGTCCATGCAGAGTCTTTGGCGTCCAGTCTGGTTAATGTCCAAGTCACAAACATACTGTAAATAGTAAATGGACTGCATTTATATAGCACTTTTCCATCTGCATCGAAGGCTCAAATCGCTTTACAATAATGCCTCACATTCACCCCGATGTCAGGCTGCTGCCAAACAAGGTGCTCACTACACACTGGGAGCAACTTGGGGATTAAGAACTTTGCCCAAGGGCCCTTAGTGATTTTCTGGTCAGGCTGGGATATGAACCGAGGATCCTCTGGTGTCAAGCCCAACGCTTAACCGCTAGACCAGGGGTGGTCAAGTTCGGTCCTCAAGAGCCACATTCCTGACACTCTTAGTAGTCTCCCTGTTCCAACACACTTGAATCCAATGAAAGACTCGTTAGCAGACTTTTAATGAGCCTTTCATTGGATTCAGGTGTGTTGGAGCAGGGAGATAACTAAGAGTGTCAGGAATGTGGCTCTGGAGGACCGAACTTGGCCACCTCTGCGCTAGACCATCACCTCCCCCTGTACTTGGGACCCTAAAATATTGAACCTTTGTTGTCCTACGGGACTGTTAAGCTCTGACGTAACGCATCACATGATAAATCTGTTTCCGGGTCTAAACAAAACACTTATGGTTATGTAAATTGACGAGATTAATTTCATAAATGGTCGGTACAGCTGTTACAGCGTCAAAACAAAAAGACCAGGGTAGGGGGCCTACCTGATCAGTTGTAGCCACTTCTGTTTCTGTCATCGGCTCTATAAAACGACAGCTCCGGTGAGGTTTCCAACCTGTTGACTCGGCCGCACATCCCGGAACTCTGCCTGTGAAATCTTAACTTCGAAAGAAGTTCAGCTGATGCAGACGACCAACGGCCACAAACAGCTGACAAAGCGCACATTTTTTGTGTGTGTGTGTGTTTGGACCCGGAAGTTGAAAATCACGTGATGCTTTACGTCACACTTAACAACCAAACAGTGGTTTAGTCATCACCAAACACCTCTGTCTACTGACCTTGTGACTCCAAAAGCTCTTCCCAGGCATCCGTTGAACTGAAAAGTTGAGGTCCCAAAGACAAAATAAATGAGACCCTTACAAAGTTTGGTACTTTCACCATAAACAGATAAACTTCTGATGGTCCAGCATTGTCTCAGGGAGTCACCCCTCTGTGTTTTGCGGCTCAAATATCAGTGTGACCATTAGTGATGTAATGATTTAGTACATTATTGATTATTGATTAACTGTTTAGCCTGACTGTGTCAAAGACGCCGATTAGAGTCAGTTAGCTGCCTTCAAAAAAAGTACAATTTAAGAAGAAAGAAGTCACTTAATCATCATGTCTAAAGTCTTCTTTTATCAGACAGATTGGTAGTATAAAAAATATTAATGAGGATAAATACAAGTCATAAAGAAGAAGGTTTTATAGTCCAGTTACTAATCTGTTTTCATTAACTTCCTTAAAGCTGTTTGGCCTTTCAAATTTCATGAAATGGACAAAATTTAAAGGATTTAAATTACAGATTACAGCTCATTTTAATAAAGAGAACATATATATATATATATATATATGTGTGCACTTGTGTGAGATCTTGAGACGACCTTTGACCTGACTGATTTGCTTGATGCACGTTCCTGGGGCGTGCTTGCTAACATCTGTGAGATGTCTTGTAAATCACTTCAGACGTGTTACCTGGTTTCAAAAACTGTTTTATATTTAGAAGTGTTTATTTCATACTAACGTTTATAAAATATATGACAAACGGATTTATACAGAAATAAGCTGTTTATGAGCAGTTTCCGACATCTTGGTTTGTTTTATTTGAGTGAGCACCCAGCTGATGTCACGCTGCCTTTCTTTACTCTGAGTGGCTGTTGCTGTGTTTTTCCCAGCATCCTTTGCAGAGCTTGGGAGAAGCCCCTGTGTGATAGGACGTTTCTACCAAAGTACATCATGGTGTGTGATTGCTTGAATTTCTCCCCTTCAGGGGCCAAAATTCTAAATTGTTTCCAGACAGCATGAACTTTGATCATCTTGGCAAACTATTATGAATCCCTTAGTTAAATGTTGAGGAATAAAATGATTGTGGTGCCAAAGAAAATTCTTTTCATGACACAAATCTTAGAAAAAACAACTCAGAGGCCATATAGCTTTAATTAAGTTGGGTGATTTTTGCAGTTGGCTTTCAAATCACAAACGAGTGCATGGAGATGCATCAACATTTGGAGGTTTATGGCCCATTAATATTGATGAGCTTTAATATCTCTGCTGTGTTCTTCATTCCTCTTCTATCCCTCACTTCTTATCGCTGCCTGTATCTTCTTTTGTTCCTCTTCCCTCCCTTAATCACTCCCTCTTTTAATTATTTTTTCCTCTGATGCTGTTTGTCTGTTCCAGGGCTCAGTACATGTTCCGTCAGGCCATGCGCTCGCCGGTCATCATGTTCCACGTGGTGCCGTCGTCCATGAAGACCCACTACGAGCAGCTGTCTCTCACTGAGAGGAGCCCGGCGTACTCCTCGGGAAGATTTAGTCCGGATTCTCTGTCTGGAAGCACTGTGTCCGGCATGGACCACATGCCGCAGAGGACGGCTCGACACGCTTCTCAACCGCACCCCCATTTCCACCCGCACTCCCACACTTGCCCTGATCCAACTGACGCTTACCCACCTCTGACTCACCCGGCCGTCTCTGCAGCCAAGCCTCCCACTGGACATGTCCACTCACCTCAGAGGGCGATGAGCTCCAACTCAACAGGTGGATACACCAAAAAGGTCGGGAGACGGCTCAACATCCAGCTGAAAAAAGGTAAAGTCCACAAAGATGGTTTCAGTCCCGTAAAGTTGTGTTACTGACATTACTGCAGCAGGTCCTCAGACTCTGATCATCTGGGATCCCCAGCCATCAGACCAGGCTGAGGATCTGTCAAGGACCATGGCAGGATTGTGAATCTGGAAGCCCTTAGCTCGGATCCGGCACGGAAGCGGCAGATGTGTGATTCAGTTGAGAGCACAAGGAGAGAGTGCAAGATCCTGACCGGCAGAAGCTTCCCATAGCAACTACATGCAGCGTCAGAAACTGTGCATGTCAAGACCGGGCGTGTTCAGTCATCTCCGTGTCCACCGTCCCATCTGGAAATCGACCAAGAGTCCATCTCCCTCAGCACAGAGGGATTGGTACAAGACTACTAATAGTCATTATAAAGCTGTCACTGCCGTTACTCTACACCACGTAGGTCTCAGACTGGGCCTCAAGAACCAGTTCACCTACACATTTCCCATCTGTCCCAGCTCCGCTACAAGCTGATTTGCTCATTCAAGTGTCTGTCAGTACTTGATTGGCTGCAGAGTTTATGCCAAAGCCGGAAGAGATGGAGAATCTGTAGGTGAGGTGGACCTCAAGGACCACTTTGAGAACCACTGCTCTACATTTACACTCACCGGCCACTTTATTAGATACACCTGTTCAATGGCTTGTTAACACAAATAGCTAATCAGCCAATCACATGGCAGTAACTCAGTGCATTTAAGCATCTAGACGTGGTGAAGTTCAAACTGAGTATCTGAACGGTGGTGGTCAGAGGGGCCGTAGGCGCAGCATGGCATCAACACTTAACGTCAGTTTGCCTCAGGGCAGCTGTGGTGTGAGTGAATGAATAATGTAGCTTGTAAAGTGCTTTGGGTGTCTTGAAGAGTGCTCTATAAATTCAAGACATTATTATTATTAATGGGGAAGAAAATGGATTTCAGTGACTTTGAACGTGGTGTGGTTGTTGGTGCCAGACGGACTGGTCTGAGTGTTTCAGAAACTGCTGGTCGACTGGGATTTTCACACCCACCCTCTCTACGGTTTACAGAGAATGGTCCGAAAAAGAGAAGATATCCAGTTGTGGGACGAAAATGCCTCGTTGATGTCAGAGGTCAGAGGAGAACGAACAGACTGAGTGAATGGGTGACTGAGTGATGCCATCATGTCAATATGGACCAACATCTCTGAGGAACATTTCCAACACCTTGTTGAATCTGTGCCACCAAGAATTAAGGCAGTTCTGAAGGTGATACTAGCAATGTGTACCTAATAAAGTATCCGGTGAGTGTATGTTTGCGGTAAGTCCTGTTTGGGTCCTGAGGTCCATCAGGCCGGTGCTTTTCTCCACAGTCTGTGCGTGTGCAGAGTGGGCAAGAGTGAGTGTCTCCCCCTAGAGGCCATTGCAGAATTGTTCCACACATCCAAGGCTGGTACCCATTTATACAGCTGCGTGGACTGGGACCACACAGATGAAGTGTCTGGCCTGGAATCGAACTCCGGTCTGTAGTTGTGCTTGGCGGCCTCGGGGGCGTGTCACGTGCAGCAGATGTGCAGAATGTTTGTCTGCAATAAAGTGAACAACACCTTTGAAATGTTTCTTTCTTAGAAACCAGCAGAAGAGTCAGATCGCAGTGACGATGTGCTGCAAGTGGGTTTTCATGCTTTGTATTCCTTCAGCATTCAGAAACTGGAAAGATGTTCCAAAAACAAGCAGCCTCCACATTGCTGTCCTTTGAAGATCCGTGTGTGTGTGTGTGTGTGTGTGTGTGTGTGTGAACCGTCTGACATGCTGCAAACACAGAAACAAAAAGTGAACACGCTTAAAAAACAAAAAACATCCCGAGCTTAGCGACAACACGCGAGCGGGTGACAGGAGACGTTCGGAGTAAGAGCCTAAAGAGAACTCTTTGACTGACAGGTGGCGCACACCTCTGCCAACAAGTTGCCAGGTGTTGTTGCCAGGTTTCAGGGCTGGAGAGCTTGTTGCTAAGCAGCCACAGGTCCCTGTGTGCTGTCAAATGTCACTGCAGAGAGTCTGACGGGGCTGCGCCATATGCCTGCTGACACTACCGCCTGAATCTTCCCGTCTCCAGGGGCGGGAACCAAGCCAGAAACTAAAACGATTGAAAAAACAAAAAAAAAACAAAAACAGCACCCACCTGCTTGATGCATATTCCATTCCAGCTGACAGCGACTTCCACCTGTTTCTCCTTCATGCATGTCATTCCCACGTGCACGTATTCCTTGTGTGTAAGTCTTTCCAAAGATGTTATCGGTTCTCATCCCTCCGTGTGTTTGCCGTTGCGGAGCAACTTGTAAGGGATTATCACCATCTCAGAAGAGGGTGTTTGGCTCGTCTGTTTTGTTTCCAGCGCTTAAGTCCACCAGCTTCGAGTCGAGATTAAACTCGAGGTGTTTACATGCTGGAATCAGACGCCGGCCGCCTGGCAAATCCCAGCTTGCGCCGAAATCAATCAGCGAATCCTGTTCTGCCCAGGAAACGGCTGAGCTGCGTCTTAATCAAGCTAATGGGAGGTTATAAGATCCTCCTCCTTGTTTAGCGCCGGGAACGCTGCAGGCGTTTTTCCGGTGAGTGTAATGCCGTGCCGGCGGGAAGTTGATTGGCTCATCAGTGTTGGGGATTAAGTGGAAGATGTGTGGCGGTTGGTTAAGTGTTCTGCTGTTCTTTGCGTCATCTCGTCCAGGCGGGCTGCGGCGGTGAGTTTTGATATGAAGAGTCTCCTCACTTTAACTTTGTTTTGCAGTTGTTACCCGCCTCATCGTTTCCAGGAGTGTGATCTGGTTTTCTGGCCTGTTTTTAGTTCTTGTACACAGGTTCAGGCTCACGGGCCTGACTGGGGTCCGGCTGGTTCTCACAGCATCATCAGCTGGAGGGAACCAGGAGCATCTCTGAGCCTCAGGGTAAAGCTGGGCTCCGTCTCTGAATCTCATCCTTACCTTTTGTCCCGCAGGTCCTGAAGGACTCGGCTTCAGCATAACGTCTCGAGACGTCCCCATCGGCGGCTCGGCGCCCATCTACGTGAAGAACATCCTGCCCCGGGGAGCGGCCATCCAAGATGGCCGTCTCAAGGCAGGAGACAGGCTGCTGGAGGTGAGACGATGTGAAACTGCAGTAGTACACTGCCCTCTGTCTTAACAGTAGACACTTGATACTTACACTGTCGGTACTACGTGTGGGTGGGATGATCTGATTATAGTTTGCGGGTGTTTGGTGGATATATTTGCAAGTTAATGTTTTTCTCCACCTGTGAACATGATGATTCTATAGCAATAGTTGGTAGACATTTGATACTTACACCATAGGTACCCCATGTGGATTAGATTAGCTGGTTTAATTTTACAGTTTGGTGGCTATAATTGACACTTCATACACCACAAGTGCTGGTGATGTGTATATAAATTTGCATATTAATCCCTCCCTCCCCAAACCCATGAACACGATGACTTGATAAGTCCATAATGGGCACTTGATACTTACAGCATTGATACTCCTTTAGTTTGTATAGAAGCTTGAAAATTAATGAAAATAAGTTTATTTTATTTATTTTTATGTTGTTTTTAACAGTAGTTTTTCAAGATTTGTCATCTGCTTGCATCATGGAGAAAGCAGATAAGATGAAATATGTAAACATGCTAATGGGGATGCTAATTTGCACAGATATTTCCAGCAGGCGTAATTCTACAGTGTGTGAAAACAGACTTTTTGGAATATGTGTGTATCGTGGTAAGACAGATTGCTGATTAAGCTGTTCATTTGCAAATACATTTTTATTCAAATTCTTGTGACCTTAAATCGAGAGTTACGAATGTAACTACGGTTCTATGAATTCCGGATGATCGCCAGAGGGCGGTGCTTTAGCACCTGGATAACTACATGTGCGCAGCACAGAGGTCGAGAATATATACCAACAAAGTCACAACATTGAATGTGACCTGGGTGACGTCACTGGTTGTCTTTATATACCAGACGCACCCAGCGCTCGCTTCTTTTCGGAATGAACTCGCAAGACTCTGAGTGACAAGCAACTCTGGCGGTCATCCGGAATTCATAGAACCGTAGTTACATTCGTAACTCTCATTCTATTTCATTCCTCCTGACCGCCAGAGGGCGGTGCTTTAGCACCTGGATGACTTAATACCAACAAGGTCACGAAGAGTCACACTCACCTCGCATCAGCAGTGGGGAGTGGAGGCAGACAACACCGCCGAAGTCACCGCAGGAGGAGCGGCCACATTCAGTCTGTAATAGCGGGCGAAGGTACAGGACGAAGCTCACGTAGCAGCAGCACAAATATCACTCAAAGGGACACCTCTCAGTGCAGCCCAGGAGGTGGACACCCCTCTGGTGGAATGGCACGTAACCTTAGGAGGCTGAAGACCTCTGGACCTGTATACTTGTAAAATGGCATCCACGACCCAATGCGAGAGTCGCTGCTTTGAGACAGCACAGCCTCTTTTGTGATCACCGTAACACACAAACAGGGCATCCGTTTTCTGGATCCCGGCAGTCGCACTAATGTACTGCTTCAACATTCGGACAGGACACAGGGAACCTGAAACAGATAATCCTGGATCAGAATGCGTGACATACACAGCCAAGGAAACTGGCTGGTTAACATGAAAAGTTGAAATTCTCTTGGGTAAAAAGGACGGATTAGGCCACAGCGTAACCCCAGATCTGTCAGAATTCCATCGCAAACAGTCCCCAGCGACTGATAGGGCATGGAGCTCTCCCACCCGCTTAGCCGAAGACAGTGCAAGTAGAAAGGCAGTCTTCACTGACACCCATTTAAGATCAGCACTTTCAACTGGTTCAAAAGGGGATAAGCTTAAACCTTCCAGGACTAGAGGAAGGTCCCATGAAGGCACGCATGCAAGCCTTGGAGGCTGCAAACGTAGAGCACCTTTCAAAAAACGACACACTAAGAGGTGTGAACCCACTGACCGGCCATCAACGTAGACGTGCCGGGCAGAGATTGCAGCAACATAAAGTCCTTTGTCCAGCAGTTCTTGTAAATATTTGAGGAGAATAGGCACAGGACAATGCTCCGGGTCTAACTTTTGTTTCTCACACCACCGCGCAAACAGCTTCCATCTGTTGTCATACAAAGCCCTGGTAGAAGCAGCACGTGAATTAAGGATAGTCTGAACAACAGCCTGGTCACAAGAACTTAACAAGGAGTCTGGCCCCTCAACGGCCACACATACAGTTGAAGGCGTTCTGGGTGAGGGTGCCAAATCCTCCCCTGTAGCTGTGACAACAAATCCTTCCTCTCCGGGAGAGCTCAAGGTTCTCCCTCGAGGAGTTTGTAAATCATGGGAAACCAAATCCTCCCAGGTCAGAATGGAGCAACCAGCACCCTGTGGCTGCTCTGATCTATCCTGTGCAGTGTCAACATCAGCAGCGGGAGAGGAGGGAAGGCATAAAGGAGGCAATCCGGCCACGGGTGAGCCAATGCATCCTGCCCCAGCGGGCTGTGTGGTTCCAAGAGGGAGTACCATCGTGGGCAATGTGTTGAGGTGCTTGAAGCGAAAAGGTCCACTTCCCCTGCACCATATTTCTGCCAGATCATTTGGACCACAATCGGGTTCAGTCTCCACTCTCCTGGTGGTGGTTTCTGTCTGGAGAGTAAATCCGCTGCGCTGTTCTGTACACCGGGCAGATGAACTGCTCTGACACTCTGAAGGCGAGGCAACGCCCATAAGAGAAGCTTCCGAGTTTCTGCCAATGAGTGATTGGACCTGGTGCCCCCCTGATGGATTATGTGATAGACTGTTGACGTGTTGTCCGACCGGACAAGAACATGTCTTCCTCTCAGGGCTGGGAGGAAATGCTTGAGAGCCAGTCGCACAGCGCGACGCTCCAGCACATTTATGTGTTGGAGTCTCTCCTTGGGACTCCAGACACCCCTCACCATCCTGTGATTCCACACGGCCCCCCAACCTTTGAGTGATGCATCTGTAACAACCACCTCTTGGTGAGAAGGAACAGCGTAGAGGGACACCCTTGCAGATGAAGTCCACGTTCCCCCAGGGTTTGAGGTGCAGAAGGCACTGGTTGGAGAGTCGTACAAGCCTGTGCTGATGCAACTTCGAGTTGAGGCCTAGGTTGTTGATCCAAATCTGTAGGGGACGTAAGAACAGAAGTCCCAAAGGTACCACTAGCGACATTGCAGTCAATTTGCCCATCAACCGGAGCAGCAAACCAAAAGGCAGCGTCACAGCCCGTTGAATGTGTGAGACGAGACGAATTACATCGTCCACTCTCTGCGGGGATGGCGATGCAGTCATAGTCAGGGAGTTGATGGAAATGGCGATGAAGGTCGTTTGTTGACTGGGACCAAGAGAACTCTTTGCAAAGTTCACTGTGAGTCCTAAATGAGAGACATGGTTCAGTAGAAGAGCTGTGTCGTTGTGCGCCTGCTCCTGAGTCGGAGCGCAGACAAGCCAATCGTCTAAGTAGGGTAGGATTCTTAATCCAAGAGCTTGCAGTGGGGCTAGTGCTGCAGCCATACATCTGGTAAATGTATGAGGGGCACATGGAAATAGGCGTCTTTTAAGTCGACACTTGTGAAGCAGTCTCCTGGTGTGGTAGTTTGAAGGACGTCTACTGTGCGGAGCATGTGAAACTGCAGCACTTTGATATAACGATTCAGACGTTGGAGATCGAGGATAGGACGAAAGCCGCCATCCTTCTTTGGAACAAGGAAGTAAATTGAATAGAAGCCCCTGAGCTGGTCTGATCTGTGAACTGGCTCTATGGCCCCCTTCTCCAGGAGTTCCAAAATCTCCCGTTGTAGGGCAGCAGACTGCACCGAGTTGGAAACAACAGTCATCCTCACCCCATTGAACTTTGGAGGATGACATCCGAACTGAATTCTGTAACCTTCGAACAAGGTTGAAATGACCCGTGGGTCTTGAACTTGAGCCTCCCAGTGGCTGAGTTGATTTCGTGAAAAACGGCTGGGGGCCAAACATTGGCAGTCAGACCCGACCACCTCTGCCTCGCATCCCTGAGGACCTCTGGGCGCGATTACTGGAAGCTCTGCGAAACCGTTCAGTTCTCGGGGGTCTGCCCGTAGGCTCACGAAAGGCAGGCTGCTGGGAGAGCTGGCCCTCAACTGCAAAAGCACGTGCAGCTCTGGGAGTCAGTGGAAGCCTGGATGTAGAGTGAAAAGCTGTAGCACGTCTGACTGGCTGAGGTCTGGAAGACCGGTATAGGTCAACAAACTGTTGCCGAGATTTACTAGCCTCGACAGCACGCTCAAAGTTTGTTGGGCCACAGGTCCAAATACTTGGCCTGGAAGAACCAGCAGCGAAAGGAGTGTGCCTCTGCAGGATTCGGAAAGGGGGGACTGCACAAGCCACACCTGACGTCTAGTGATGGTCAGGGTTGACATCAGTCTGCCAAGCTCTCTGGACATATAAGCAAAGGTTTGGAGTGAGGCATCACTAAGACTTTGCGTAGCATCATCAACCTCTGCCTCCCTCAAAGACTTTGAGAGGGCAAGGGCTAAATGGGACAGTGAGTTGCCTAGGCGACCGATGCGAGCAGCTATGTCATAGCTTTTGGTGAGGAGGTCATCAGTGACCCTACACTGAGGGCGTGGGCAGCAGGCATCTGGCCGAGCAGCATCAGCTGGAGCCACAACCAGGTTCGCAATAATGCTGTCAACGGCGGGCATACGGTTCAGACCATACTGCGCTGAATCACACATAGAGCTAAGGGCTCTGCAGTCCTGTGATAGATGGGTCAATGATTTGGGGTCCGCCCAACATCGGTGGAGCTCCTCGATATATGGTTGTGAAACTGGAACGTTGAACTCAGGCTTCTGAGTGACTTTGAAAAAGGCACTTGAAGCGGTGGTTTCCGCAGGGGGATTGTCGACCCCAAGCCTGGATAAAGCCAACTGACCAGCTTGCTTGACAAAGGATAGTCCAGGTTCGGTTTGCGGCATGTACTCTGCCTCGGAGGTATGAGAGCCCACTAATGAATGGCTTGGAGAAAGACTCCTCTCATCCTCATCCTCCACACAGTTTATATCACTTGTCATGTACAAGGAATCAGTTGCAGCAATAGACACGACATCGTCCTCCTGCTGAGTAACTACATTGGTCTGATCAGCCTTATTAGGGACAGCAGGAACTGTCACTCCATCCTTAGGCTGTAGATTCAGAAGCAAGGACTTAATCTGAGCAAACACAGAAGTCAACGTTTCGACCTTTTCAGCCAAAGCATGGTCATGAGTAACCTTCTTAGCAGAAGGGGCTCCTGCATGTGGACGTTTACGGCGCTTTGGGTCCTTCCTGGGGCTGGAGGCCAAAGTCGCACTAGATATTCCACTTTCCAATGCCGCAAGTCTAGCAGATCTCTCTGCCAGTGGCATGCTGGCACAATTAAGGCAGGCATCGCCAGTCAGGGCTTCCCTCAGGTGTCTGATCCCAAGACAGGAGGGGCAAAACATATGTCCATCATCTGGGCTCAAAGGAGCCAAACAGGTACTACAGCCATGCAACAAAGGCCCTGTCAACATTGTGGACTGTGTGCAGATGGCTAACGCAAGCCCTGATGGTTACAAATGGAAAGACAAAGCGTGAATGACACGCAGTGGAAATAGTAACACGAGGCACGGAGCGTGAAGCACTCCAGCCGCAGACTCGGCACGAGGCATGGAGCGTGAAGCACTCCAGCCGCAGACTCGGCACGAGGCACGTAGCGTGAAGCACTCCAGCCGCAGACTCGGCACGAGGCACGGAGCGTGAAGCACTCCAGCCGCAGACTCGGCACGAGGCATGGAGCGTGAAGCACTCCAGCCGCAGACTCGGCACGAGGCGCTGAGCGTGAAGCACTCCAGCCGCAGACTCGGCACGAGGCGCTGAGCTTGAAACACTCACAGTGTAAAAGCTAATACAAGGCCCGGAGCGTGAAACACTCACAGCCACAGTAATAACACGATGCACACAGCCGAAAAAACTCACAGCCCAAGTGCTAAGTCACTTAGAGCAACGACGACAACACTAGCTGCTAGCGGAGCTGTTAAACTTAGCAAATGGCGGCAGTGCAGACAAAGTACTTCAAGGAGTGGAAAACACTCACGGCAAGCCCAACACAGTACACTATACTGGTTCTGATACACACACTACCATGTAGTTAACAGGGTTAGCTACACAACTAAACAGATTGCCAGCTTTTATCGAAACAACACAGCTAATGTGCACAGAGGAAAATATCCAGCAGGGCAGCGGCAAGGCGCGCACCCGGCGTTTAGGAATGTGTACTCACGACAGGCGTCAAAGAATACAAAAAACGGTGAAGCCGTGTCTTGCAGCCTCTGGAGGACATGTGCAGTGCACGTAGCTCCAACCGAAGGTGGGTTGCGAGGCTACAAGCGAGAGCGGCAATCGCAGCTAAATGCGTTCTCAACCTCTAAGAATGCGAGAATGTAGAAAAGAAGCGAGCGCTGGGTGCGTCTGGTATATAAAGACAACCAGTGACGTCACCCAGGTCACATTCAATGGTGTGACTTTGTTGGTATATATTCTCGACCTCTGTGCTGCGCACATGTAGTTATCCAGGTGCTAAAGCACTGCCCTCTGGCAGTCAGGAGGAATGAAATAGAACTGCGAGCAACTTTATGCAAATCAAGTGCCTCTTGTTCATTGGTTTATGATATATTTTTTTCCTGCAGTTTTAATGGTTTCAACCTCCTCCTTGTTCTTCTTGTCTCAGGTGAATGGTGTGGATCTAAATGGGCAGACCCAAGAAGAGGTGGTGTCTCTGCTTCGGGCCACGCCCATGGGCGGGGCTGTGGGTTTGCTGGTCCTGCGTCAGGAGGAGGCGTTCCTGCCCCGTGAAGTGGTGCGTTCACTTTCTGTCCTCTGAACATTCCTTCCACATCATAACACCTTACGTGTGACTCCGTGCACACAGTGCGTCCTCCGTGCATGGACATGCAGAATGCTGCGTGCTCACGGGTTACTGGTGACGATGCGTCTGTGTGCACAACAGAACTCTCACGCTGTTAATCCCAGCAGCGAGCGGCGTGCTGCTTTCAGAGCTAATGCAGCACGCCGGCTGAGCATGCAGATTGATTGTCCTGCTCCTCCGTCGCCGTCCTCCGTATCATCACGCTGCAGCCTGACACCTTCATCCTTTTCTCTCCTCTCCAGCCTGACACCTTCATCCTTTTCTCTCCTCTCCAGCCTGACACCTTCATCCTTTTCTCTCCTCTCAACTCTGTCTTTACCCGTCACCCTCCTCTCACTCAGGTTGTCCCGTCTCCTGTTGTGAATACGTGTTGGTGTATTTTTCTCCTGGTGTGTGTTTCTGTCCTTTGAGCGGACATGGCCCCTCACGTTGGGCAGCACAGACAGAGACGTGACCCTGTTGATTTTAACAGTATTTTCAGTGAGTCTTGTTGTTAACTTGCTCGATTTATCTGCTTCAACTGTTTGCTTTGCTGAAGGTTGTATTTGTTCATGATGCCAGATGCGCCGTTTATTCACTTGCAGAAAATCGAGTTTGTGCAACGCTCAGCCGGAGTTACGGCACAACCGGTGGGACAAACCAAGCAGGCTAAAATCGGGGACATGTACCTTCTCTCCCTTCAGCCGTCTGTCCATTATAGTCTGTGAAATGTGTCTCAGAAGTGAAGGGGTTTTTTGTCCGCTGTGTCCTGGTTCGTCAGCAGGAACATTCGGTGTCTAATGAACCAGCTGGAACCAGATTTACTCTGAATGTCGGGTTGGAATATATGGAATATATATATGAAATTTCAGGGTGGCACAAAAAGTAGCAGAGCCTGGATATTTTTAAACATGGTTTATTTTTTTGGGTGAGGAATCAGAGTGTCTTGATTTGCAGTTGTTCTGGGTCAAGACTAAGATCAGTGACTTCCTGGACTCGGCCGTCTGAAGTGCCTTTCTGGTCTGCTCCAGGTTTCTTCCTGTAATAAAATAAAATAAATAAAGCACCCGAAGTACTCTCCAGTGTGTGTAAGTGATGAGATGTACACTTATCACTGCAGTGACCTTCACGTCTCTGGGTCCTCGTCCTTTGAGATCGAGGGACGCTTTGGAAGAGCGTACGGAGTCGTGAGGTCGTTTCTCCACGCTGATGTCTTTGCTGGAGAAAGGCGAGTCTTTGGCGTCCTGGTGCTTCCTGTCTCGCTGTATGATGTGATGGTGAGGGGCCTTAAACCCCTCCTCCCCCATTATAAAAATGGTGGAACTATTGGAGAAACCAGCAGCGATTGGCGAGTGGAGGCGGTTAGAAGTGTGATTGGTGACGATCATCCCTGTCAGGTTTTGCAGACAAACCGGCTGCTGGCCGGCTTTCGCCCAGAATGAAGTTTCATTAGACGAATTACGGTGCTGGTCGATACTCATCTGTAGATTACAGCGCGACTCAGCATAGTTAGCAGTTAGTGGGTGGGATTTATTTGATTTGTTGTTGTCTGCTAGTGAGGGCGGGGTGGAAAGGTTTGGGATTAGACCCCAGGGACCCAAGGTCTGGAGGAAAAGGAGCATCTTCTGGGCTGAAGATATTCTCCTGAGTGTTGGGGTTCAGCAGCAGAACGGTGACTTCTGTCTTCAATCACAATTAATCAATCAATCAATCAATCCACTGGCTTTATTTTATTGCTTATGATTAATTTTTAAAATCGATCACAAATGTTTTGCGTCATTTTAACATTCAGTGCAAAATTAAAAATCAGTGACATAATTATTATTTGTTCATTTATTTTCAGTGCATCCTGCAGTGCTTTCATGGTCCACAAGGGGGCCATGGCCCACACTTTAGGAATCACTGTGATGCAGCAGTTAAAAACAAAAACCTGCGAAATAAAAATATGAACCCTGCAGGAAGGACATGTGAATGTCAGTGTCACGCTGTCTTTCCTTGGTCTTATTGGCTGTTGCTGTGTCTTTCCCAGCATCCCTCACACATATCGGAGGAAGCCCCCACATGATCTATGACATCACTGCCAAATATAGGTCATCCCGTCTAATGGCTTGAATTTCTCCCCTTCAGCGGTCAAAATTCTAAATTTTTTTCCATATGGCGTGAATTTTGATCATATTGTCAGAATCATTTTACAAATCTCTTATTTAAATGCTAAAGGATAAAATTCTAGTGCCACCAAAGAAATTTCTTTTTTACAGCATGAATCTTAATAAAGCCCAGAGGCCATGCAGCTTTAGGTTTTGGGCGCGCTGAGGATCCTGCGCGCATCAACATCAGTATTTGTTGTGTTGTCGGCTTTATATGCACTTTTCAGTGGAGGAGTATCAGTTGCATAGTGAGAGAACATCTGATGCGATATTTTGGTGCTGTGGCCTGTTTCTGTGTGCACAATCCAGCAGCAGGCGGGTTTCCCTTGAACGCCAAATAGCACAAAATGACGTAGAGAATTGAAAATACACGTGCATTTTGAAAAATCTGTCAAATGTCACAAAATAGTTTTTACACTCACATAAAGTGAATTTTTTTTCTGCCTTCTTCACCAGATCATCTGAAAATGTCATATTTTGAAAAACTGATATGAGATGACGACTATCACAGGTTATTACAGAAAGAGTCACATGATGCAAAGTACACGACATGGAGAGGACGAGACGGAGAGCTTTTAAAACATGAGAAGAGATTAACTTAGGCCAATATTGGATTAAAAAAACAAATAAACAATGATATGCCGATATTTAGTGGACTCACCAAACCGTCAACTGGACTGTTGGAGTTACAGCTGGACAGTGACGGTTATCACTCAACATTTGCTCAAATCTGTCACGGAAACCCAGTTTCACAGCGACTGGACAACACGTAGGGGGCGCCCTCGTTCTGCTGGGTCACTTTGAAGAGTTGGCGATGGACCAGTTGTCCTCCTTGGTGGTTGCTATCCGTGTCCCGAGGCGGTTTCACAGTGTGGTGAATGTGGTGATGCGTTGCTCTCAGACCTGTCCTGCTCTGTCCCCTGCGGGCGTTGCGGGCGCTCTGACCCACAGTGGATACACGCTAGCCAGTCAGTTCCGCATCTGTCCGCTCCTAATTACTTTCACACACCGTCTGCCTGTTTTTTGTTTGTTTGTTTGTTTTTTTTTTAATCAACTTGTTTCTGCTTTGCCACATTTCTCTCCACTGCCGTGACTCCACGTGTTGACATTCTCACTGTTGTTGTCTTGTAACTGCACTTTCTTGATCACTTTTGTTCTTCTGTCCCCTTCCTGCGTCCTTTTAGAGTGCTGAGCCTCAGATGCAATACCCCAGAGACCTGGTAAGACCCCTCTGCCCTGCACACCATGCCCCGCCTCCTCCTACCCAGCTCCTCCTACTGTTTGCATGGACTGTTATTATCCGGTGGTCTGCGGCGTGTGCTCGAGTGTGCGACAAACACACTTTGAGTGTTGGTCAGCGAAACCTGTTTTAATTCATCACTGTTTGATGGTCCGTCAGTGTGAACCGCTGAGGCTTTGCTTCATTCGTTTGCTCAGAGCTGTGTTCATCAGGATCTTTATTTTTCTGGGGGGTTGGTTGTAGCAGAGGTCGTCCGTCTGGCCTCGACCTCGGTGCTGCACGTGAGGTGAATAACAAACCGCCTGAGTTTGGTTTTTACTTCCTGGGGGGAAAAAGTCAGCCGAAGCAAAACGTACACAGATGTTTTGACACCTGTGACAAACAACGTCTGTGACGTGTCCAGTAGCTGTTTTAAGAACCGGTGGAGGTGATAGTCTACTGTTTAAGCAGTGGACTTGACACCAGAGGATCCTTGGTTCAAACCCCCTTCTGGCCGGAAAGTCACTAAGGTCCTTAATCCCTAAGTTGCTCCGGGTGTGTAGTGAGCGCCTTGCATGGCAGCATCCTGACATCACTGTGTGAGTGTATCAATGTAAAGCGCTTTGAGCTTCTGCTATAGATGGGAAAGTGCTACATAAATGCAGTGTGTTTAACCTGTCAGATGTCTCACACTGTACTGTGCAGGTGACCGCTGAGCTTTTTGCCTGGTGCATGAGGAGCGTAATCGACCGGGTCGTTTTTAGGAGCGGTCAAACCTGCCATTTGTGTGGATGAACTGTGTTGTTTAAGGAACGTTACTGGAAGACACTGTCGATTAATGCAACGCTTCACATATGTGTGCATACAGATGCATTCCAGGGCCCGGTTTCCAAAAACGGTCTAATCTTCTTTAGTTGACTAAACTCACTTAGTCAATGAATCTTTTATCTTTGCTCAAATCGGCGAGTGTTGGTGCTGAACTTCATTTCGTACCTCTGTTACTGGGCACATCCAGACTGCTCTGTCCGGTACATGTGAGGTGTTTTTAATGGAAATACATTATGAGCTGACAAGTCGCTTTGTCCGATGTGAGTGAAAATCTGTTCTATTTCATTCCTCCTGACCGCCAGAGGGCGGTGCTTTAGCACCTGGATAACTACATGTGCGCAGCACAGAGGTCGAGAATATATACCAACAAAGTCACACCATTGAAT
This sequence comes from Thalassophryne amazonica, assembly GCF_902500255.1. Taxonomy (NCBI): domain Eukaryota; kingdom Metazoa; phylum Chordata; class Actinopteri; order Batrachoidiformes; family Batrachoididae; genus Thalassophryne; species Thalassophryne amazonica. The sequence goes on from NC_047114.1 coordinate 96,701,179, forward strand.
GTGACCTGGGTGACGTCACTGGTTGTCTTTATATACCAGACGCACCCAGCGCTCGCTTCTTTTCTACATTCTAGCATTCTTAGAGGTTGAGAACGCATTTAGCTGCGATTTCCGCTCTCGCTTGTAGCCTCGCAACCCACCTTCGGTTGGAGCTACGTGCACTGCACACGTCCTCCAGAGGCTGGGTTAGGGTTAGCCTTGCCGCTGCCCTGCTGGATATTTTCCTCTGTGCACATTAGCTGTGTTGTTTCGATGAAAGCTGGCTATTTGTTTAGTTGTGTCGCTAACCCCGTTAACTACGTGGTAGTGTGTGTATCAGAACCAGTATAGTGTACTGTGTTGGGCTTGCCGTGAGTGTTTTCCACTCCTTGAAGTACTTCGTCTGCACTGCCGCCATTTGCTAGCAAGTTTGAATAGCAAGTTTAACAGCTCCGCTAGCAACTAGTGTTGTCATCGTTGCTCTAAGTGACTTAGCACTTGGGCTGTGAGTTTTTTCGGCTGTGTGCATCGTGTTATTACTGTGGCTGTGAGTGTTTCACGCTCCGGGCCTTGTATTAGCTTTTACACCGTGAGTGTTTCAAGCTCCGTACCTCGTGTTGAGTCTGCGGCTGGAGTGCTTCACGCTCCGTGCCTCGTGTTACTATTTCCACTGCGTGTGATTCACGCTTTGTCTTTCCATTTGTAACCATCAGGGCTTGCGTTAGCCATCTGCACGCAGTCCACAGTGTTGACAGGGCCTTTGTTGCATGGCTGTAGTACCTGTTTGGCTCCCTTGAGCCCAGATGATGGACATATGTTTTGCCCCTCCTGTCTTGGGATCGGACACCTGAGGGAAGCCCTGACTGGCGATGCCTGCCTTAATTGTGCCAGCATGCCACTGGCAGAGAGATCTGCTAGACTTGCGGCATTGGAAAGTGGAATATCTAGTGCGACTTTGGCCTCCAGCCCCAGGAAGGACCCAAAGCGCCGTAAACGCCCACATGCAGGAGCCCCTTCTGCTAAGAAGGGTACTCATGACCATGCTTTGGCTGAAAAGGTCGAAACGTTGACTTCTGAGTTTGCTCAGATTAAGTCCTTGCTTCTGAATCTTCAGCCTAAGGATGGAGTGACAGTTCCTGCTGTCCCTAATGAGGCTGATCAGACCAATGTAGTTACTCAGCAGGAGGACGATGTCGTGTCTATTGCTGCAACTGATTCCTTGTACATGACAAGTGATATAAACTGTGTGGAGGATGAGGATGAGAGGAGTCTTTCTCCAAGCCATTCATTAGTGGGCTCTCATACCTCCGAGGCAGAGTACATGCCGCAAACCGAACCTGGACTATCCTTTGTCAAGCAAGCTGGTCAGTTGGCTTTATCCAGGCTTGGGGTCGACAATCCCCTGCGGAAACCACCGCTTCAAGTGCCTTTTTCAAAGTCACTCAGAAGCCTGAGTTCAATGTTCCAGTTTCACAACCATATATCGAGCAGCTCCACCGATGTTGGGCGGACCCTAAATCATTGACCCATCTATCACAGGACTGCAGAGCCCTTAGCTCTATGTGTGATTCAGCGCAGTATGGTCTGAACCGTATGCCCGCCGTTGACAGCATTATTGCGAACCTGGTTGTGGCTCCAGCTGATGCTGCTCGGCCGGATGCCTGCTGCCCACGCCCTCAGTGTAGGGTCACTGATGACCTCCTCACCAAAAGCTATGACATAGCTGCTTGCATCGGTCGCCTAGGCAACTCACTGTCCCATTTAGCCCTTGCCCTCTAAAAGTCTTTGAGGGAGGCAGAGGTTGATGATGCTACGCAAAGTCTTAGTGATGCCTCACTCCAAACCTTTGCTTATATGTCCAGAGAGCTTGGCAGACTGATGTCAACCCTTACCATCACTAGACGTCAGGTGTGGCTTGTGCAGTCCCCCCTTTCCGAATCCTGCAGAGGCACACTCCGTTCGCTGCCGGTTCTTCCAGGCCACGTATTTGGACCTGCGGCCCAACAAACTTTAGAGCGTGCTGTTGAGGCTAGTAAATCTCAGCAACAGTTTGTTGACCTACACCGGTCTTCCAGACCTCAGCCAGTCAGACGTGCTACAGCTTTTCACTCTACATCCAGGCTTCCACCGACTCCCAGAGCTGCACGTGTTTTTGCAGTTGAGGGCCAGCTCACCCAGCAGCCTGCCTTTCGTGAGCCTACGGGCAGACCCCCGAGAACTGAACGGTTTCGCAGAGCTTCCAGTAATCACGCCCAGAGGTCCTCAGGGATGCGAGGCAGAGGTGGTCGGGTCTGACTGCCAATGTTTGGCCCCCAGCCGTTTTTCACAAAATCAACTCAGCCACTGGGAGGCTCAAGTTCAAGACCCATGGGTCATTTCAACCTTGTTCGAAGGTTACAGAATTCATTTCGGATGTCGTCCTCCAAAGTTCAATGGGGTGAGGATGATTGTTGTTTCCAACTCGGTGCAGTCTGCTGCCCTACAACGGGAGATTTTGGAACTCCTGGAGAAGGGGGCCATAGAGTCAGTTCACAGATCAGACCAGCTCAGGGGGTTCTATTCAATTTATTTCCTTGTTCCAAAGAAGGATGGCGGCTTTCGTCCTATCCTCGATCTCCGACGTCTGAATTGTTATATCAAAGTGCTGCAGTTGTTGTGTGGGCCGCTGAAGAGGAGGTACTGCTGGCCCACCACCACCAGATGGCGCCCTGCTTGAAGTGCGGGCTTCAAGCACGAGAGGGCGTCATAGCAACCGGGAGTGACAGCTGTTACTCGTCATCAGCATCAGCTGTCACTCATCCACATCATCACAACCACCTTAAAGGTCGGACTGCAACTCCACCTCCCCGCCGAGAAATCAACTACCAATCAGGTAATTTTCTCTGCTGAACAAAAACCTTGTGTAATAGTCTGAACTTCTGTTGCAGCCGTTTTCCTGTGGTGATTGCCTTATCTGTGGGATTGGCGTTTGGTGTGATCAGCGACGGCTTCGCTTCACACCCCAACCAGATAAGTGGTTAGACAGGAGCTGCACGAGTGTGTGATTGGAGGTGGAGGTGCTCCCTCCTTACTGAATACAGACTGTGGGATTACTGAGTGTGCGACCTCACACTCATCAGGACTGTCTCTGTTCTCTGCCAGCAGTACCGGGTCTGACTGCTGAAGGCAGCGGCCACCTGGGGCGCAGGGCTTGGCGGCTCCGGTGTTCTTCAGCTCCGTTGGTAGTGGAAGCTGTGTGGGATCCGGCACTTCTCTCGCCAGGTGTCTTCGATCGTCGAGCCTGCCCACACGTCACCTGGTGTATGATTGACAGTCACTATATTGTTATTGTCTGTACGTTGTTGTGCGATTCACAACATTAAATTGTTACTTTTGGCTTATCCATTGTCCGTTCATTTACGCCCCCTGTCGTGGGTCCGTGTCACGACACTTTCACAACAGCAGTTTCACATGCTCCGCACAGTAGACGTCCTTCAAACTATCACACCAGGAGACTGGTTCACAAGTGTTGACTTAAAAGACGCCTATTTCCATGTGCCCCTCGTACATTTACCAGATGTATGGCTGCAGCACTAGCCCCACTGCAAGCTCTTGGATTAAGAATCCTACCCTACTTAGACGATTGGCTTGTCTGCGCTCCGACTCAGGAGCAGGCGCACAACGACACAGCTCTTCTACTGAACCATGTCTCTCATTTAGGACTCACAGTGAACGTTGCAAAGAGTTCTCTTGTTCCCAGTCAACAAACTACCTTCATCGCCATTTCCATCAACTCCCTGACTATGACTGCATCGCCATCCCCGCAGAGAGTGGACGATGTAATTCGTCTCGTCTCACACATTCAGCGGGCTGTGACGCTGCCTTTTGGTTTGCTGCGCCGGTTGATGGGCAAATTGACTGCAATGTCGCTAGTGGTACCTTTGGGACTTCTGTTCTTACGTCCCCTACAGATTTGGATCAACAACCTAGGCCTCAACTCGAAGTTGCATCAGCACAGGCTTGTACGACTCTCCAACCAGTGCCTTCTGCACCTCAAACCCTGGGGGAACGTGGACTTCATCTGCAAGGGTGTCCCTCTAGGCTCTGTTCCTTCTCACCAAGAGGTGGTTGTTACAGATGCATCACTCAAAGGTTGGGGGGCCGTGTGGAATCACAGGATGGTGAGGGGTGTCTGGAGTCCCCAGGAGAGACTCCCAACACATAAATGTGCTGGAGCTTCGCGCTGTGCGACTGGCTCTCAAGCATTTCCTCCCAGCCCTGAGAGGAAGACATGTTCTTGTCCGGTCGGACAACACGTCAACAGTCTATCACATAATCCATCAGGGGGGCACCAGGTCCAATCACTCATTGGCAGAAACTCGGAAGCTTCTCGTATGGGCGTTGCCTCGCCTTCAGAGTGTCAGAGCAGTTCATCTGCCCGGTGTACAGAACAGCGCAGCGGATTTACTCTCCAGACAGAAACCACCACCGGGAGAGTGGAGACTGAACCCGATTGTGGTCCAAATGATCTGGCAGAAATATGGTGCAGCGGAAGTGGACCTTTTCGCTTCAAGCACCTCGACACATTGCCCACGATGGTACTCCCTCTTGGACCCAGACAGCCCGCTGGGGCAGGATGCATTGGCTCACCCATGGCCGGATTGCCTCCTTTATGCCTTCCCTCCTTTCCCACTGCTGATGTTGACACTGCACAGGATAGATCAGAGCAGCCACAGGGTACTGCTGGTTGCTCCATTCTGGCCTGGGAGGATTTGGTTTCCCATGATTTACAAACTCCTCGAGGGAGAACCTTGGGCTCTCCCGGAGAGGAAGGATTTGTTGTCACAGCTACAGGGGAGGATTTGGCACCCTCACCCAGAACGCCTTCAACTGTATGTGTGGCCGTTGAGGGACCAGACTCCTTGTTAAGTTCTTGTGACCAGGCTGTTGTTCAGACTAGCCTTAATTCACGTGCTGCTTCTACCAGGGCTTTGTATGACAACAGATGGAAGCTGTTTGCGCGGTGGTGTGAGAAACAAAAGTTAGACCCGGAGCATTGCCCTGTGCCTATTCTCCTCAAATATTTACAAGAACTGCTGGAGAAAGGACTTTCTGTCGCTACCTTGAAGGTTTATGTTGCTGCAATCTCTGCCCGGCACAGCTACGTTGATGGCCGGTCAGTGGGTTCACACCTCTTAGTGTGTCGTTTTTTGAAAGGTGCTCTACGTTTGCGGCCTCCAAGGCTTGCACGCGTGCCTTCATGGGACCTTCCTCTAGTCCTGGAGGGTTTAAGCTTATCCCCTTTTGAACCAGTTGAAAGTGCTGATCTTAAATGGATGTCAGTGAAGACTGCCTTTCTACTTGCACTGTCTTCGGCTAAGCGGGTGGGAGAGCTCCATGCCCTATCAGTCGCTGGGGACTGTTTGCGATGGAATTCTGACGGATCTGGGGTTACGCTGTGGCCTAATCCGTCCTTTTTACCCAAGAGAATTTCAACTTTTCATGTTAACCAGCCAGTTTCCTTGGCTGTGTATGTCCCGCATTCTGATCCAGGATTATCTGTTTCAGGTTCCCTGTGTCCTGTCCGAATGTTGAAGCAGTACATTAGTGCGACTGCCGGGATCCAGAAAACGGATGCCCTGTTTGTGTGTTACGGTGATCACAAAAGAGGCTGTGCTGTCTCAAAGCAGCGACTCTCGCATTGGGTCGTGGATGCCATTTTACAAATATACAGGTCCAGAGGTCTTCAGCCTCCTAAGGTTATGTGCCATTCCACCAGAGGGGTGTCCACCTCCTGGGCTGCACTGAGAGGTGTCCCTTTGAGTGATATTTGTGCTGCTGCTACGTGGGCTTCGTCCTGTACCTTCGCCCGCTATTACAGACTGAATGTGGCCGCTCCTCCTGCGGTGACTTCGGCGGTGTTGTCTGCCTCCACTCCCCACTGCTGATGCGAGGTGAGTGTGACTCTTCGTGACCTTGTTGGTATTAAGTCATCCAGGTGCTAAAGCACCGCCCTCTGGCGGTCATCCGGAATTCATAGAACCGTAGTTACATTCGTAACTCTCGTTATATGCAGTGTTTATTACATGGAAAATCATGCAAAAGCATTGGGACTTTAGCTTTTGTCCGGTGACTGTGAATATCCCGTTCAGATGAGTTTTACTGTGAACGTACTGAGTATCTATTTGAGGTCATCTCAGGTTTCCTCACAAGCTCACTTATTGTGAATCTCTTGATTGTTTCATTTGAACTCCAAAACCGAAAACTCAAAAAAGGCACTGTCCAAATTCTTATGGACCCTGTGCGCACAACATGCTTATATTTAGTGTTTTATTTATTTTGCACTCAATCTCTCCCATTCTTTCCCCTGTTTCTTCCCCCCTCCCCCTTTACTGACTTCCAAACGCCAAACCTCCAGATGACTCTGTCGTTCCCGGAATGTCGATTCCCTCATAATGGATTCGATGTTGTTTCAGATGTTATCTGCTGTCAGGCGCCTCATTTTAAATATCTCGCCTGCAAAAGCAGCAGCAGTAACAATGTGGACGGCGTGATGGTTTTTGTTCTTAGTGAGCAGAGTGTGTGTCTGACCACTTACAGGGCAGCTTTTAGCAGACAATCAATCACTTTTCCAATAACTGATCCTCCAAACAATCAGGGAGGACAAGATGCTGAGAGTAAAAAAAAAAAAAAAAAGTAATTATTTTCATACTGATTAAGCCCAAAACTTTTCCCAAAGTCAAAGTACAGGATGAACACAAAAACACTCCTCGGTGTCAAATATTTATAATGTCAAAAGTTACATGAATAATTTTACAATTTTGGTATCTACAGTTGCAGAAACTCATCAAGTTTTTTTTCTCTTTTGCAGATTCTTCTTCAAAATTATAAAATTATGGTGTCATCTGGGTACATATGGGTGTCAAAACCCACAGCGGGTTTTGACACCCATATGTTTCATCTCGTTTGTTATTGTCGGTTGGGATGTCCTGAGAAAACCAGAATATCATTTTCACAGCTGATTAGGACATTTTTAGAATGTTGAGTGGCTTTTATAATAAATACAAACTGTCCGATAAATTTGTCTGGTGTGGGTAGCTCTCAGAAACTGAGTAACCATTGAAAGGCTCATTTGTGCTCTGGATAAAAAACTACAGACGGAGGCTTCTATTCGTGCCCTGCATTCCTTTTGTTATTATTTTTGTCCATTTTCTGAAAGCTTACAGATACTGAAGAAATGGCACAGTACTTCAATAAACCAGGTGGGCTAAAGTCCAACCCCCGAGTTGAGCAATGAATGCTGTTAACAATATAATATTTTGGCCAGTTTTGTCTTTAAGTATTTTGTTTGGCCATAGAAGCATTATTACGACTTCCGTCATCAGTGCAGCTTGATAGGGTCAGAAACATACAAGAGTATCTGCAGTGCCCTCTATTGGATGTTTTCATGAACTTCCACCCCACAATCAATCAATCAGTTCAATCAATTTTATTTATATAGCGCCAAATAACAACAAACAGTTGCCCCAAGGCGCTTTATATTGTAAGGCAAGGCCATACAATAATTACGTAAAAACCCCAATGGTCAAAACGACCCCCTGTGAGCAAGCACTTGGCGACAGTGGGAAGGAAAAACTCCCTTTTAACAGGAAGAAACCTCCAGCAGAACCAGGCTCAGGGAGGGGCAGTCTTCTGCTGGGACTGGTTGGGGCTGAGGGAGAGAACCAGGAAAAACACATGCTGTGGAGGGGAGCAGAGATCAATCACTAATGATTAAATGCAGAGTGGTGCATACAGAGCAAAAAGAGAAAGAAACACTCAGTGCATTATGGGAACCCCCCAGCAGTCTAAGTCTATAGCAGCATAACTAAGGGATGGTTCAGGATCACCTGATCCAGCCCTAACTATAAGCTTTAGCAAAAAGGAAAGTTTTAAGCCTAATCTTAAAAGTAGAGAGGGTGTCTGGTTCCACAGGAGAGGAGCCTGAAAGCTGAAGGCTCTGCCTCCCATTCTACTCTTACAAACCCTAGGAACTACAAGTAAGCCTGCAGTCTGAGAGCGAAGCGCTCTATTGGGGTGATATGGTACTATGAGGTCCCTAAGATAAGAAGGGACCTGATTATTCAAAACCTTATAAGTAAGAAGAAGAATTTTAAATTCTATTCTAGAATTAACAGGAAGCCAATGAAGAGAGGCCAATATGGGTGAGATATGCTCTCTCCTTCTAGTCCCCGTCAGTACTCTAGCTGCAGCATTTTGAATTAACTGAAGGCTTTCAGGGAACTTTTAGGACAACCTGATAATAATGAATTACAATAGTCCAGCCTAGAGGAAATAAATGCATGAATTAGTTTTTCAGCATCACTCTGAGACAAGACCTTTCTAATTTTAGAGATATTGCGTAAATGCAAAAAAGCAGTCTTACATATTTGTTTAATATGCGCTTTGAATGACATATCCTGATCAAAAATGACTCCAAGATTTCTCACAGTATTACTAGAGGTCAGGGTAATGCCATCCAGAGTAAGGATCTGGTTAGACACCATGTTTCTAAGATTTGTGGGGCCAAGTACAATAACTTCAGTTTTATCTGAGTTTAAAAGCAGGAAATTAGAGGTCATCCATGTCCTTATGTCTGTAAGACAATCCTGCAGTTTAGCTAATTGGTGTGTGTCCTCTGGCTTCATGGGTAGATAAAGCTGGGTATCATCTGCGTAACAATGAAAATTTAAGCAATGCCGTCTAATAATACTGCCTAAGGGAAGCATGTGTAAAGTGAATAAAATTGGTCCTAGCACAGAATCTTGTGGAACTCCATAATTAACCTTAGTCTGTGAAGAAGATTCCCCATTTACATGAACAAATTGTAATCTATTAGATAAATATACTCAACAAAAATATAAACGCAACACTTTTGGTTTTGCTCCCATTTTGTATGAGATGAACTCAAAGATCTAAAACTTTTTCCACATACACAATATCACCATTTCCCTCAAATATTGTTCACAAACCAGTCGAAATCTGTGATAGTGAGCAATTCTCCTTTGCTGAGATAATCCATCCCACCTCACAGGTGTGCCATACCAAGATGCTGATTAGACACCATGATTAGTGCACAGGTGTGCCTTAGACTGCCCACAATAAAAGGCCACTCTGAAAGGTGCAGTTTTATCACACAGCACAATGCCACAGATGTCGCAAGATTTGAGGGCGCGTGCAATTGGCATGCTGACAGCAGGAATGTCAACCAGATCTGTTGCTTGTGTATTGAATGTTCATTTCTCTACCATAGGCCTTCTCCAAAGTCGTTTCAGAGAATTTGGCAGTACATCCAACCAGCCTCACAACCGCAGACCACGTGTAACCACACCAGCCCAGGACCTCCACATCCAGCATTTTCACCTCCAAGATCGTCTGAGACCAGCCACTCGGACAGCTGCTGAAATAATCGGTTTGCATAACCAAAGAATTTCTGCACAAACTGTCAGAAACCGTCTCAGGGAAGCTCATCTGCATGCTCGGCGTCCTCATCGGTGTCTCGACCTGACTCCAGTTCGTCGTCGTAACCGACTTGAGTGGGCAAATGCTCACATTCACTGGCGTTTGGCACATTGGAGAGGTGTTCTCTTCACGGATGATGCGAAGGAGATGTGTTGCACTGCATGAGGCAAATGGTGGTCACACCAGATACTGACTGGTATCCCCCCCCCAATAAAACAAAACTGCACCTTTCAGAGTGGCCTTTTATTGTGGGCAGTCTAAGGCACACCTGTGCACTAATCATGGTGTCTAATCAGCATCTTGGTATGGCACACCTGTGAGGTGGGATGGATTATCTCAGCAAAGGAGAAGTGCTCACTATCACAGATTTAGACTGGTTTGTGAACAATATTTGAGGGAAATGGTGATATTGTGTATGTGGAAAAAGTTTTAGATCTTTGAGTTCATCTCATACAAAATGGGAGCAAAACCAAAAGTGTTGCGTTTATATTTTTGTTGAGTGTGATTCAAACCACCGCAGCGCAGTGCCTTTAATACCTATGGCATGCTCTAATCTCTAATAAAATTTTATGGTCAACAGTATCAAAAGCAGCATTGAGGTCTAACAGAACAAGCACAGAGATGAGTCCACTGTCTGAGGCCATAAGAAGAGCATTTGTAACCTTCACAGAGTAAAGGATGTATGGAAATATGTGAGCAGTGATGGTTACACGATTTGAAATACACAGGTTGTATTACACACTTTGAGCATAAGCGAGCCTATCGAATGAGACGAGTGAGGGAAGCCACCAGGACAGTTCTGCCCGAGTTGTAACCCTTCTGTGGCTCTGACTGGAAAACGTTTTTTCTGTTGCATTTCCAGTTAGGGTACGATTTCACTGGGCTGCGACAGCTTGCGCCTGCACCTTCCTGGCAACAGTCGGGAGAATTTCCGCAGCCTCATTTCACATAATAGCAGGACAACACCAGCCCACAGCCATCCTGAGCACTTTGTTCACAAATGTGCCATCACTTCTCTCTCCCTCAGCCCCAACCAGTCCCAGCAGAAGACTGCCCCTCCCTGAGCCTGGTTCTGCTGGAGGTTTCTTCCTGTTAAAAGGGAGTTTTTCCTTCCCACTGTCGCCAAGTGCTTGCTCACAGGGGGTCGTTTTGACAGTTGGGGTTTTTCCGTAATTATTGTATGGCCTTGCCTTACAATATAAAGCGCCTTGGGGCAACTGTTTGTTGTGATTTGGTGCTATATAAATAAAATTGATTTGATTTGAAATTGACTTCAGCCGCGAGTGATGGTTGACATCCGTGAGAGTGCCATGCGGCACATGTGTGCAAATCAGCAAAATCCTTGCACCTGCGAACGTCTTGCTCGATGTTTGCTCATGTGCCACATAGCATTCAAGCAGCACTCGTGTGATGTACGAATATTTTCACTGCCAGTCTGTGTGATATACGGCCCACAACCTGGCGGCATACGGTGACATGTCGTAAGTACCATTTCATTGAGATACCAACTGAGAATTTGTCACTGAAATGCATTTTATTACAAATTTAATTCTTCAGCAGCGGTCAGGGTCCACTGAGATCGTACCCTCAGCTCAGGTTTGCCATCTGCCTTCAGTCAAACTGTAGCTCTTCCTTTAAGAAAGTTCTCCTCTGGACCGACAGCAGACCGATGCGGTCAGGTCGTCCCCGGTAGTGAGTCAGTGTTTGGGAGCTACTTGTATCTAACCTGTTTACTCTTGACTGCTCTCCTCAGCATCCGAGGCAGCCGGCGCCAGCTGGGAAACCCCATTGGCTGATCGAGGTAACTGCTGCATGACATCACCTCCTTGGGTCATTATTCTGTGTATAGAAAAGGCATCAGAAGCAAATGAGACGTCTTGTGTAGCTGCACAAATAGACTGGGAGACATTTATGCAATTCATTGCTTTGCCAATGGCCCATGGAAACAAAACACTCTGAGTTGTGGCTCTTTTCCGCTGCTCTCTCAGCAACGCTCTTCTCACTTCAATTTTCACGTTGTCTCTTTTTTTTCCTCTGTGTCTCTATTTAACTCTGGTCTCCCACTGTCCTCCCTCTTCTTCTTTTCTTTTCTTTTTTTTTTTTTTTGAAGACACATTGGTTCGATGCAATTTTCGGCGTAGGTCCTCATCCCTGCCCCTCCCACCAACAATGCCACTCTGATCAAGGACATCCATCTCTGCATGCCTGCCACGATGCTTCCATAATGGGCCCATAACATGAACATTTGGCTCCATTGTTTACGCCATTAGTCACACGCGCTTATGGCAAATTACTGCAATTCGATATTGTATAGTCAGCGGCGGCGGTAATTTTGTAACAGCTTGCCATGATACTATACATCACGTACATGCTTCTTTTCCTCCTCTTGCACAAGACTGCTGGTGATATGATGCGACGTATGGCAAGGACGTTTTCTTGCTAGCATGACGCAGCATCCAGCTTAGTACAGCATGTGTTAGCTGTGAATGACGTTGCCTAAAATTACTTACAAATTACATATTGAATCAGGCTTTGCGCCGTTATACACAATGGAATGGTCGTCATTAGCGATGGGTTAATAAGTACATGCTGTTTTAAGGCCCATGTCCACGTAGCGGATTTTTTAACCCTATGGTCACATTAGCTACAAATGACGGTGACAAGCAGTTGACTTTGTTGCCTGATGGGCGTTCCTGGGGCGTGCACGCTAACATCCATAAGGTGTCTTGTAAGTCACTGCAGTGGTTTTATCTGCTTACAAAAACAGCATTCTTAGACGCATTTATTTCTCAATAACTTTTACAAAATATATGAGAAACATATTAGATTTATACAGAAATGAGCTGATTATTTTGTTCGAACAACCAGATGACGTAACGCTCCTAATTGACCCTGATTGGCAGTCGCTGTGTTGGGTCACTCAGCATTTGCATGAAGTAAACTTCTGCTATGTTTTGGCCCCACCTCGTTCGTGACAGTATGGCCAATCTAATCGAAAATGAATGGCAAGTTGTCGCTTGCATGTAATTTGACCGTAGGGTCAGAAGGCAATAAACGGCTTAGACTACCCCATAATGTACAGTGTTTGAAGGAGTACTCACCCTCAGCAGGAACATAGCATCTGTCCAGTCTCCTAACACAGATGACCTTTTTTTCTTCTCTGTTGTGATCGATTTTGAGCAACAAATCAGCAAAAATAAACTTCTGCTGTTGGTTGCTGCAGTGATGTCACATTGTCTTTCTGAAAGGTTGAGGGATTTTCAAGTTAAAAGCGCTTGCAACTGCTGCACAAAAACCTGGACCCCTCTCATAAAACAGTGCTGGGTTGATCATGTTAGCAAGCTTTCCTGAGTTTTGTGGATCAGAGGTGAACTCGGTTGTGAACTCAGCGAGGTGTAGCAGCGTTCCGCTTTATCAAATGAAATTTATTTTAAGTCTGTTTGCATGTTTACTTTGTTCATTGTACTGAGATAGATTTCAGTTTTTATTAGCCTGGTCAGGTTTTTAGTGGGTGAACAATTTATGGACCCCCATGAAGAACACCTCTTTAAACTACATGGAAGATTCCAGAAGGTAATGGAATTATTTAAAATGTTCTAAATGAATACCTGCCATAACTGAAGGTTAATTGGGGGAAATCAGCGGCTGTATTTATTGGCGTACCCGTTGATCTGGTGCCTTATTGTGTTTAATAGCAGGAAAGATCAAATCTAAAGTGATAGAGCAGAATGTTTTGAGGTCAACAATTCTGAATTGTCATGAAAAGATGAATAGTACCAAAAGCAGCGAGAAAAATACTTAAATTAACACCAAGGAAAAAATGAACTTTGTTCTAAATATCCACGATGGCATCAGCCACATTACAGGAGCGTTTCACAACCGCAACCACGACCTGAAGGGCAGTCATCCAAAGATGAAGCCATTCAGGTGCGGCCTTGGTGGTTGTCAGGGGCAGAAAACACTAGTGCTGTTCTGTGTAGGTCAACGATAAAAAGCGCAAGTGTGTGTTGGGGGGTGGTGGGGGTGCTCAATGTAAAGCCTTGCCAATGGCGGCATCAGTGCCAGGACCAGCCCTGAAGCCATTAATCCAAAATCTGCATAAACAAACAAGCACAAAGGTCAAGTCATTCTTGTCAAATAAATGATTGAGGGACTTAAATGTCCAGTTCCATCAATCTGTTTCTGCTTATATCCATCTTGGTGTCTGTATGCTTGTGACCCTGAAAATATGTCACGGTGATGACAAACTGAAGTTAATCTGTTGCTTAACTTTCTTTTAAAAAAGTACATTTTTTTATCTTGAAATAATGCAGACATTCGCTCTCAACACCAGCATCATTTGATAAAGTGGAATCTGTGCAGTTTGGGGAAAAAAGTACTTAGAATGTTTTTAGCCAAAATGTACGTAAAATGATTTACGCTCTGAATAAATGGACATAAAACGAGAGGACCTCCCAACTGTCTCCAGAATTATCTACAGTATAAACAGGAACAGTGACGTCTTTATTACATCAGTATTATTATTACTATTATTTTCTGGTTGTGGTAGACGCTGGCTTTCATGTTTATGAACTGACTGAGTCCAAACCCACGGGGCTCTTCAGTCAGGGCTCGCTGCTCGCCTATTCATACCGCGGGAAAACCCCCAAAACATAAAGCCTGCAATAAAGACATCACTTATTCCTCCCTCCGATTCAGCCAAACTCATTTCTCCCCGCTCTTATTTTGTGCCTCTCTGCATTCCATCCTTCATCAACATCTTTCATCAAGAATCACATTAAAGCCATAAAAAGGCTCCAGAGATTTCTACAAACACAAGTTTGCAACACTGAGAAAATGGGCAGTTTATCCATAAAAAGCAAATACATCTGCAGTCATCCCTGCTGCGTAAAGAATGCCTTGTTTTTCATGATTTATCTGAGGCTCCAGTGGAATTCTCAAGGGGTGTTTATTGAAAAGAAGATGGCGCTTTCAGTTAAAGGTGTGACGTCACATGACATCAGCAAAGATTGACATCTTCAGCCTTGATTTTGTTCGATGTGGATGCGTTTGGCTCTGAGGCAGGCCATCTCCGTGTCTTGGTTCTTGGACTTCTTCAATACTGAACTCACCAAAACTGTTTTGCAAGTCATCCGTATACACTGGGGTACTTTTATCACGCTTCTTTTCCAGTGTCTTTGTTTGTTTGTTGGATACAGTTTTAGCCTGTTAACATTTACACCTGGTATTAATGTTTGCAGTGATCACTCACATCAGAATCCAATTGTGATTGGTTTGGACGAGTCCAAGGGGAAAGAAAACTCACTTTGTCAGCCGTGCTAGCAGCTTACAGTGTGCACACTACCTGCACATGAGAAATGTCCTTGACGTGTCTTGAGTCATGACTGCCATGTCCCTCTCAAGATTCTGATCACCACCTATTTTTCACACGTGAGGCAAGAGATGTAGAACAGAAAGCTGATCTGTACACAGTTATATTTACAGTGCATCCGGAAAGTATTCACGGCACTTCACATTTTGTTATGTTACAGCCTTATTCCAAAATGGATGAAATTCATTTTTTCACCCAAAATTCTACCCACAACACCCCATAATGACCATATGAAAAAGTTTTCACAGATTTGTTCTGAAGCCACTTATTTGATATCTTGGCTGTGTGCTTAGGGCCATTGTCCTGCTGAAAGATGAACCCTCGCCCCAGTCTGAGGTCAAGAGCGCTCTGGAGCAGGTTTTCATCCAGGATGTCTCTGTACATTGCTGCATTCATCTTTCCCTCAATCCTGACTAGTCTCCCAGTTCCTGCGGCTGAAAAACATCCGCACAGCATGATGCTGCCACCACCATGCTTCACTGTAGGGATGGTGCCTGGTTTCCTCCAAACATGACGCCAAAGAGTTCAATCTTTGTCTCATCAGACCAGAGAATTTTGTTTCCCCTGGTCTGAGAGTCCTTCAGGTGCCTTTTGTCAAACTCCAGGTGGGCTGCCATGTGCCTTTTACTAAGGAGTGGCTTCCGTCTGGCTACTCTACCATACAGGCCGGATTGGTGGATTGCTTCTGTCCTTCTGGAAGGTTCTCCTCTCTCCACAGAGGAATGCTGGAGCTCTGACAGAGTGACCATCAAGTTCTTGGTCACCTCTCTGACTAAGGCACTTCTCCCCCGATCGCTCAGTTTAGACGGCGCCAGCTCTAGGAAGAGTCCTGGTGGATCCAAACTTCTTCCATTTACAGATGATGGAGGCCACTGTGCTCATTGAGACCTTCAGAGCAGCATAGATGTTTCTGTACCTTCCCCAGACTTGTGCCTCGAGACAAGTTCCACTCTCATTGGTTCTTGTTAAGCACATGACTTTCCTACGACTAATTCTGAGGTTTAATCCAACCCGTTTGCAGCTCAGGTTTGTGGTGAGAGTTTGTAGTCTGTAAATACTGCAGCAGCCTGCAGCAGGTGGACACGCCTCCAAAACCATTTGTGCCTCATGTTACGCGTCTGCCGTCAAAATGTGAGGCCTGATGTCCTATTCTGGGCTGACACCTTTTGGATTGGGTGGAATCTGTCATGACTGTTGGTGCGTAAGCACACACTGACTTTTCTTGCTGTAGGTAAACACTCGTCCAATTGCATAATGGCGTTTTGTTGTTGTTATTATTATTATTAGTGCGGCAGAGCGGCTGCCGTGATGAACGGATCCACTTCTGTAAGATGGAACTCGGTTCTATTTCTGTGCCGGCCCGCTGTTGACACGACGAGTCAGAGGGGGCCGTTCTGTGACAGAACAAGGCCTTCGGCTTAATGAAAGTGATGTTTCAAGCTGTCACCTGGCAGCGTGCGCGTGTGCGCACACACACACACACACACAGAACTCTGATGTATGGACAAAACTTATTGCATCATTATTTAGGAATTACAGCCATTTTATATACAGTTCTTTTATTTTTAGAGCCCATAAATATTTGGACTAAATATAAGGATTGTTGAGTTGAATCATCACTTTTACAGCCAGTTTTCTTCAAACTGTGACTGTGCAGCATGTGGACTCATGGAAGCAGCTCTGAAGGGTTTGTGCATATTGTGTAGTTCCTGGCTGTGCCACATCCTGTTAGTCTCATGATCATTGGAGTGGAAAAGAGAAGGATTTTGTTCAAGAGAACACATGAAGTTACATCTTACATTTTTCCAGAAGACACATGGGAGCCCCGTTTCTTGTATTAAAATCCTTCTCTCAGACTGGATCAGGGTGGTGGTGTTCGAAAACACGCTCAGCTGGTCTCATTGCTTCAGATGGTTTTTATGACTCGGGTCAGATCTGGGAGAATGTTCCAGATGCCCAGTGTCACTACATCTACCACACCATGGAGCCCTGCTGCGTTTTGGGTGGCATCTAACCAGCCGGATTAGAGATTAGTGATTGGACGAAGAATGTACCGACAACTTAAAAAAAATGCAGCTCATGTTGGTGCTATTTCAATTTATTTTCAATTTATTTCATTTATATTGCACCAAATCACAACAAAGTTGCCTCAAGGTGCTTCACACAAGTAAGGTCTAAACTTACTAACCCTCAGAGCAAGCACAGGCGACAGTGGTAAGAAAAAAAACTCCCTTTGATGATTTGAGGAAGAAACCTCAAGCAAACCAGGCTCAAAGGGGCGACCCTCTGCTTTGGCCATGCTACAGACATGGCCAAAGAAACAGAAACAGACACCACTCCCATCTCTGGATGGAGCCGCGATTGAGATGGTTTGGACATGTGCAGAGGAGGGACCCAGGGTATATAGGGATAAGGATGCTGAGGATGGAGCCACCAGGCAGGAGGAGAAGAGGGAGGACAAAGAGGAGGTTTATGGATGTGTTGAAGGAGGACATGCAGGTGGTTGGTGTGACAGAGGAATCAATCAATCAATTTTATTTATATAGCGCCAAATCACTACAAACAGTTGCCCCAAGGCGCTTTATATTGTAAGGCAAGGCCTTACAATATAAAGCGCAGATACAGAGGACAGGGTGACATGGAAACGATTGATCTCCTGTGGCAACCCCTAACGGGAACAGCCGAAAGACAAAGAAGAAGAAGGCATCGGAAAAACAACAAATACAGTATAATTTGTCAACATTAAGCAACAAGAAAAACAGAAGAAATACTAAGGTGATCGCCAGCCGCTAGCCATAAGCTTCACTAAAAGACCCAGACTTTAGGTAAAGTTGAGGCCGCGGCCCGCTCTGTTTACTAATCAAATGAATTAAAAGTGTAAAAAGCATAGGAACATACTATGCCAGTATGCTAGCCATATGAAAGGGAAAATAAGTGTAGACTTGAAAGTCTCTATAGTCTTGCTATATTAAGAAGAAAAGAGATTTTTAATCCAGCGACGTCTGCCCCATTCACTCATTCATTTCTACCTCTATATACTAAGAGACGTGTGTGTGTGTGTGTGTGTGTGTGTGTGTGTGTGTGTGTGTGTGTGTGTGTGTGTGTCCCTCTTCTGTCCAAACAGCACCTTGGAATTGAGCCAAATGTACACATAAAGGCTTTGACATACAGCGAGAGGCATAGGCTATTGAGCACTTTAGTAGTAGTAGTTGTAGTAGTAGTAGTACTTAAGGGGAGAGACATTTTGTGCTCCATCGTCATCAAGTGTGCCCAAGGGTTGGTACCATAATTTTTTGTTCTCTTCTTTTTCCTTTGAACTTTTTACCTCTTCATTTTTTGCAAGTAGTAATAGTAGTAGCAGTAGCTGTCTCTTCTTGAGGCAGCTTTAGTCACGCCTTAACTTTTCTCTGGAATCTGGGATAGGTGGCAGGTGATGGTTTTGTTGGTGAAGATGAAGTTTTCATTCCAGTCTCTGCGGCTGATAATCGGCTAGTAAATCTTCATATCTTCACGAATTATTTTTTCGCACAAAGCAACTGTCATATGTGAGTAGAGCAGTGGTGGCCGCAGTTCAGCTAATCCGATAGCTGATAATTATCGAAGCTGATGTTTTTGCTATTGGATTAGCTTTGCAGATAAGTTTTAAAACCATCATTGGACCAATTATCTTCCGATAAATTTAGTTCCGATAACTTTCAGTCCAATAACATTTTCTTTTCTGGTAAAGTTTAAAGGTCAAGAACGTTTGTAAATGCTAAAATCAAACATTTTAGTCTGTTTGTTGTGTGTTTCTAGCCACTGAGCAGACTGGCTGCCTGCCGCTTGCTGGTGACGCCATCATTAAGTGCAAAACGTGATTGGCCGCTCAATGCAGGGAGCATTGTGGGTAGTGTAGTTCAGGTTCACTTTGGTCGTTACAGTGACTTGTCCACTCGACACAAAAACAGAACAGACTAACTTTAACAATATTTTATTTTAGTTTTTTGTGGCTGTGATTTAATCTCCAAGACTCGGTAGGGGAGAGGAGCTCTCACGGTGCAGCTGTGTGTACAGAGGGAGGGACTTTTCTTCACGTTTAGATACTGTTTTGGATTAACCAAAAGGATGCTTTATGTGGATTATTTATTCATATGAATCCCACTGAAACTCACGGGTAAGAATTTATATTTACTACGTGTCTTTTATTCTGCCAATCAATGCATTAATGGACGTATTTCGGTTGTTTAAGCCGCAGGGTTAAAAGCGTGTGGAAAAAAGCAGCAGCTTTTTAGTTTGTAAATGACTGTGTATCTAATACAGAGATAAACTGTGACTTCTAATACTGTGTTTTACTGTTTTTGAAAGATGATGACAGTGTTTGGGGTTTTATGTTTTTATTTACTCATTTTTCGTGTGTTTGTGATCCTTGAATTTACCCAGCAGCCCCTGTGGCGCTTAAAGTGAAACTGGTTTATCAGAAGCCGACAGTGTAATCTGATGTGGCCACGTCCAAATCAATACTAATAGTTATCGGTTATCTGTAATAACGATAACTTTTTTTTTTTTAGCAATTTATCGGTTCATTGTCATAAAAGATAACTTTTCAGTTATCTGATTAATGGTTATCGAAGCTAACTTTTTGGTTAGCTGTGCCCACCACTTTGGGTAGAGTCAGCAGAGGTGTGATTGCTGACAGTGTATTTACATGATTAGTTACGTTTTTTTTGGGGGGGGGGTTATTTATTTTTCTTTTTTGCAGGGACGTTCTTTAATTTTTGGTAGGTGTGGCACAGGTATGCCATAGTTTTGCTCAGTCATGTACATGGTGTCACATCCCACCTGCTGCTCTTCAGAAGTGGAGCATTTGTTTAGCTGTTGATTTTTTTTTTTTGTGCTTCCATCATCAGTTTTTATATATATGTTTATATATACAACCCCTGGCAATAATTATGGAATCACCGGCCTCGGGGGATGTTCATTTAGTTGTTTAATTTTGTAGAAAAAAAGCAGATCACAGACATGACACAAAACTAAAGTCATTTCAAATGGCAACTTTCTGGCTTTAAGAAACACTATAAGAAATCAGGAAAAATAATTGTGGCAGTCAGTAACGGTTACTTTTTTAGACCAAGCAGAGGGAAAAAAATATGGACTCACTCAATTCTGAGGAATAAATTATGGAATCACCCTGTAAATTTTAAATTTTCATCCCCAAAACTAACACCTGCATCAAATCAGATCTGCTCGTTAGTCTGCATCTAAAAAGGAGTGATCACACCTTGGAGAGCTGTTGCACCAAGTGGACTGACATGAATCATGGCTCCAACATGAGAGATGTCAATTGAAACAAAGGAGAGGATTATCAAACTCTTAAAAGAGAGTAAATCATCACGCAGTGTTGGAAAAGATGTTGGTTGTTCACAGTCAGCTGTGTCTAAACTCTGGACCAAATACAAACAACATGGGAAGGTTGTTAAAGGCAAACATACTGGTAGACCAAGGAAGACATCAAAGCATCAAGACAGAAAACTTAAAGCAGTACGAGGTCTGTTAGAAAAGTATCAGACCTTTTTATTTTTTTCAAAAACTATTTGAATCACGTTTTGGATTTGAATCACGTGCGATTACATCAGACAAGCTTGAACCTTCATGGGCATGCGAGAGTTTTTTCACGCCTGTCAGTTACGTCATTCGCCTGTGGGCTGGCTTTGAGTGAGGAGTGGTCTACCTCTCCCGTTGGAATATCTTTGTCTGAGAACTTCCTGAGAGACTGACGCTTTGCTTGATCAAAATTTTTTCAAAGACTGTGAGGCACAATGAAGTGGACACCATTCGAAAAATTCAGCTGGTTTTCTGTGAAAATTTTAACGGCTGATGAGAGATTATGGACTGTTGCTGTCGCTTTAAGGACTGCCCATGGAGCTGGACATTGCAACGCGCCCTGAACCGCCGCTGTCTGCCTGTTTCGAGCTGAAAGCTTCCAAATTTAAGCCTCTGGGTCAACAGAGGCTTAAATTTGGAAGCTTTCAGCTCGAAACAGGCAGACAGCGGCGGCTCAGGGCGCATCGCGACGTCCCACTCCGTGGGCAGTCCTTAAAGCGACAGCAACAGTCCATAATCTCTCATCAGCCGTTACAATTTTCACAGAAAAACAGCTGAACCCCACAGGCGAACGATGTAACTGACAGGCGTGAAAAAACTCACGCATGCGCACGAGGGTTCAAGGTTGTCTGATGTAATCGCATGAGATTCAAATCCATATAGTTTTTGAAAAAAATAAAGAGGTACGTTAGTTTTATCACAGACCTCGTATGTCTCAAAAGTCAAAAATGCACAACAAAACAAATGAGGACCGAATGGGAGGAAACTGGAGTCAACGTCTGTGACCAAACTGTAAGAAACCACCTACAGGAAATGGGATTTACATACAGAAAAGCTAAACGAAAGCCATCATTAACGTCTAAACAGAAAAAAACAAGGTTACAATGGGCTAAGGAAAAGCAATCGTGGACTGTGGATGAAAGTCATATTCAGTGATGAATCTCGAATCTGCATTGGGCAAGGTGATGATGCTGGAACTTTTGTTTGGTGCCGTTCCAATGAGATTTATAAAGATGACTGCCTGAAGAGAACATGTAAATTTCCAGTCATTGATGATATTGGGCTGCATGTCAGGTAAAGGCACTGGGGAGATGGCTGTTATTACATCATCAATAAATGCACAAGTTTACGTTGATATTTTGGACACTTTTCTTATCCCATCAATTGAAAGGATGTTTGGGGATGATGAAAACATTTTTCAAGATGATAATGCATCTTGCCGTAGAGCAAAAACTGTGAAAACATTCCTTGCAAAAAGACACATAGGGTCAATGTCATGGCCTGCAAATAGTCCGGATCTTAATCCAATTGAAAATCTTTGGTGGAAGTTGAAGAAAATAGTCCATGACAAGGCTCCAACCTGCAAAGCTGATCTGGCAACAGCAATCAGAGAATGTTGGAGCCAGATTGATGAAGAGTACTGTTTGTCACTCATTAAGTCCGTGCCTCAGAGACTGCAAACTGTTATAAAAGCCAGAGGTGGTGCAACAGAATACTAGTGATGTGTTGGAGCGTTCTTTTGTTTTTCATGATTCCATAATTTTTTCCTCAGAATTGAGTGATTCCATATTTTTTCCCTCTGCTTGGTCTAAAAAAGTAACCGTTACTGACTGCCACAATTATTTTTCCTGATTTCTTATAGTGTTTCTTAAAGCCAGAAAGTTGCCATTTGAAATGACTTTAGTTTTGTGTCATGTCTGTGATCTGCTTTTTTTCTACAAAATTAAACAACTGAATGAACATCCTCGGAGGCCGGTGATTCCATAAGTTTTGCCAGGGGTTTTATATATATATATATATATATATATATATATATATATATATATATATATGTGTGTGTGTGTTTCAGGAGGTTATTTTGTTTTTGTTTGTTTTCTTTAATTATGTTTAATGAAGTAAAATATGATCTGCAGTCTACACAAAGTGTTTTATTTTGAAAATGGGCTGTATTGATTTCCTGCCTGGTTCAGTTGCTTTTTCTCTTGAGATCACCACAGCAGAACAGCTACAGAGCCACATGTCGATTTTATTCATTTATTTTTTGGCTGGATGCGCTTTCTGAGGCACAGCCACATTTTCCAGAGAACAGGCACAGGTGGACTTGAACCGACAACCTTCTGCTTTGAAGCGAGTGCACTAACCACTTGGCCACCGTGCTGCCCCTCCTTCCCAGATCGATCTCTCGTGTGCAGGTTGACGTGTTCAGTCTGATTCTGGCAGAAATCGATTTGGCGAGTATTCTCCACGGAGCAGAGAGCTGTTTGTGAGACGCACAGGAAATGCGCCACATCGCTGCTGGTTTAATCACAAACATAGTCTCAAATGGCCACCATCAGCTACAACAGGACCTGTTCGAATTTGAACAGTAGTCCCACTGTGGTGTGCATCTGTCGGCCTCAAATACGAGTTGGAGTGAAATGGGAACGGGCAGGTGCTCTTGTTTTTGGGGGTTACAGTGGGTGGTGATGTCTGAACACAGATCTGATCTGCTACAGATAGAAATCTCTCCTGCAGCTTCAGCGTTTGAATTCCAATTTCAAACGTTTGATGAAGAGACGAGTGGAATCACGTACCAACCTGTTGTCCTTCTCTGTGGCAGCGTCTCCCGCACACGTTCATCTCCGCTCTCGTGCAGCGCGCCGTCTATCACACAGGTGTTTGATATTCATGGTCTATCAGCGTGGAGCTCTAGCAGGACGCATCACAGAGAGACGGAGGGGAGGATAAGTGGGAGAAAGGGAGGGGCAGGGGGGATGAACAGGGAAAAGGAAAGGGGGGGGCAAGGGAACAGGAGGTGTAAATGTGAGGATGGAAAGCAGAAGAGAGCGACAGCGAAGTATGAATAAAAAAGAAAAGACGGTGCGACAGTAGGCGGTGGACAATGGTTTCCTCGCCCGAGTTCTCTCCACCAATTATATCCTTCACTGCCGCCTCCTCACCTCCCTCCTTTGGTTGCTTTCTTCCATTTTCTCTGCCATCTTTACTGCTCTCGCTCTCTTTACCCTTTCAAACAAGACGGCCACTTTTTAAAAACCCGCTAAGCGACTTTTTCTACTCACCATCAACTGGGTTTGTTTGGCCCAAATGTTAGCCCGCAGAGAAAAGCACACGTCACTTCGCTGAGGAGAGCACAAAGCAGCCGATTTGGAGGCCAAAGGTGAACGGTGTACAAAGACGGCAAGCGTTTCAGAGGCGAAATGCAAATAAGGGAGGAGGTGAAAAGTGTGCATGAAAACCGGGAGGAGTGGACGGAGAGAAATATAAACAAGATGGAATAGAGAGAAAGAAAGTGAGGAAAAATTATAGGTGGCATAAAAGAGGTAAAAGATTTAAAAAATAAAAACAGCTAAAACTCTAGTGTGGTCAGAAGGCAGAGAGACACGTAGTGTGAGAGAGGATGGAGTGGTCGTTCGGTCTGGTGGTTCTCTTTTTGTGTTCCACATGGCTTCATCTCTTTCTGTCATCCTTTCATTCACGCTCTCTCACTCTTTCATTGTCATTACTCTTACTCTCGTCAATCCTTTCTGCGTCTCATCTTTTCACCCTCGTGCTCTCTCTCACCCATAGCCCCCCCCCCCCCCCACACACACAGACACACACACACACATCTGCTTTACTTTTACTTTCTCTTCAGCTTTTAAAAACTCATCAGTCAGGCTTATCCAAATATTGAGAAATCTCTTGAAATAATCCACAATTAAAGAATTATTTCATCTATCAGAATTAATAAGAGTTAATAAATGTTACATTTTGAATTATGCATCACCTTGACATTTGCTTGTTTACAATTGTTGCAATCCCAGTAATTTTTTGTTTTTATTTATTTCTTTTTCCAAAACAAAGTACTGTATTTGTGCATCACAGTGTGCTGGGCATTCCGTGTCAAATTCTGCCTGAAGAGGATGTGAACAGATGCATAAACATGTTACATTTCAATAAAATGTCTGTTTTCATTACAAATAACAAATGAATCACAAATAACTCACCCATTTGGGAAGGTTTTTGTCCTGTACAAATCCTTCTTTCATGCCGTTGAAATGTTTTGCACAGTTATAATAAAGCAAAAAACTACAATATCCCTGCCTGTTTGAATCCAGGTGACTCTCTGCACTTAAATATGCCGTTTCTTGCTGTCTCTTTTTTCCTCCTCCTTAAAGAAAAAACATCCATCTGCCACTAGAGATGTCATTTTCCCATCAGCCTGTCGCTCAAAACAGTTGGTCATCTAGACTGTTCTGCCACTGATGACATGTCAACCTAGCTAGCCACTGTCCTGGAACATTTCCTGACTCTTTAGTAGTAACAGCACATTTCAACTTAATATATCCAGCACACAATGATGACATTGCCACAGGTCAGATGTAGTAAAGGCAAGATAAACATTGTAAAAACGTATTTTTTGTGATATGTTGAGGTCACGAAATGAATTTACTTTAATGTTGGCATTTAAATTAATTTGTGGTGTGAATTTAACCAACTTTCTTTAAAAAGTAGTTGTCAGCCCACAACTTCAAAACTCTTTCAACAAGTTGCTGTAAATGTTTTTTGGCAGTGCGTGAATCACCATATCTGAAGAATCCAGTCTCGGTGTACCACAGCCAACACAAAAATGTATACGTAGTTTGGACTATCTATGATTGAGAGTTATGGGGTAAAAGAAAAAAAGAAAAATGGTGACAACGGCCCATTTTGTTTTGTGCAGGTGTCAAAAGTTAAAGTTGGTGCGATTTTGTTAAAAGGTGATGCAAATTATTGTTCTATTTCATTCCTCCTGACCGCCAGAGGGCGGTGCTTTAGCACCTGGATAACTACATGTGCGCAGCACAGAGGTCGAGAATATATACCAACAAAGTCACACCATTGAATGTGACCTGGGTGACGTCACTGGTTGTCTTTATATACCAGACGCACCCAGCGCTCGCTTCTTTTCTACATTCTCGCATTCTTAGAGGTTGAGAACGCATTTAGCTGCGATTGCCGCTCTCGCTTGTAGCCTCGCAACCCACCTTCGGTTGGAGCTACGTGCACTGCACACGTCCTCCAGAGGCTGCAAGACACGGCTTCACCGTTTTTTGTATTCTTTGACGCCTGTCGTGAGTACACCTTCCTAAACGCGGGGGGTGCGCGCCTTGCCGCTGCCCTGCTGGATATTTTCCTCTGTGCACATTAGCTGTGTTGTTTCGATGAAAGCTGGCTATTTGTTTAGTTGTGTCGCTAACCCTGTTAACTACGTGGTAGTGTGTGTATCAGAACCAGTATAGTGTACTGTGTTGGGCTTGCTGTGAGTGTTTTCCACTCCTTGAAGTACTTTGTCTGCACTGCTGCCATTTGCTAAGTTTAACAGCTCCGCTAGCAGCTAGTGTTGTCGTCGTTGCTCTAAGTGACTTAGCACTTGGGCTGTGAGTTTTTTCGGCTGTGTGCATCGTGTTATTACTGTGGCTGAGAGTGTTTCACGCTCCGGGCCTTGTATTAGCTTTTACACTGTGAGTGTTTCAAGCTCCGTCCCTCGTGTTGAGTCTGCGGCTGTGAGTGCTTCACGCTCCGTGCCTCGTCTCAAGCCGACAGCTGAGTGCGCTTCACGCTCCGTGCCTCGTGTCGAGTCTGCGGCTGTGAGTGCTTCACGCTCCGTGCCTCGTGTCGAGTCTGCGGCTGTGAGTGCTTCACGCTCTGTGCCTCGTGTCAAGTCGACGGCTGTGAGTGCTTCACGCTCCGTGCCTCCTGTCAAGCCGACGGCTGTGAGTGCTTCACGCTCCGTGCCTCGTGTTACTATTTCCACTGCGTGTGATTCACGCTTTGTCTTTCCATTTGTAACCATCAGGGCTTGCGTTAGCCATCTGCACGCAGTCCACAATGTTGACAGGGCCTTTGTTGCATGGCTGTAGTACCTGTTTGGCTCTCTTGAGCCCAGATGATGGACATATGTTTTGCCCCTCCTGTCTTGGGATCGGACACCTGAGGGAAGCCCTGACTGGCGATGCCTGCCTTAATTGTGCCAGCATGCCACTGGCAGAGAGATCTGCTAGACTTGCGGCATTGGAAAGTGGAATATCTAGTGCGACTTTGGCCTCCAGCCCCAGGAAGGACCCAAAGCGCCGTAAACGCCCACATGCAGGAGCCCCTTCTGCTAAGAAGGTTACTCATGACCATGCTTTTGCTGAAAAGGTCGAAACGTTGACTTCTGAGTTTGCTCAGATTAAGTCCTTGCTTCTGAATCTACAGCCTAAGGATGCAGTGACAGTTCCTGCTGTCCCTAATGGGGCTGATCAGACCAGTGTAGTTACTCAGCAGGAGGACGATGTCGTGTCTATTGCTGCAACTGATTCCTTGTACATGACAAGTGATATAAACTGTGTGGAGGATGAGGATGAGAGGAGTCTTTCTCCAAGCCATTCATTAGTGGGCTGCAAACCGAACCTGGACTATCCTTTGTCAAGCAAGTTGTTCAGTTGGCTTTATCCAGGCTTGAGGTCGACAATCCCCCTGCAGAAACCACCACTTCAAGTGCCTTTTTCAAAGTCACTCAGAAGCCTGAGTTCAACGTTCCAGTTTCACAACCATATATCGAGGAGCTCCACCGATGTTGGGCGGACCCCAAATCATTGACCCATCTATCACAGGACTGCAGAGCCCTTAGGTCTATGTGTGATTCAGCGCAGTATGGTCTGAACCGTATGCCCACCATTGACAGCATTATTGCGAACCTGGTTGTGGCTCCAGCTGATGCTGCTCGGCCGGATGCCCGCTGCCCACGCCCTTAGTGTAGGGTCACTGATGACATCCTCACCAAAAGCTATGACATAGCTGCTCGCATCGGTCGCCTAGGCAACTCACTGTCCCATTTAGCCCTTGCCCTCTCAAAGTCTTTGAGGGAGGCAGAGGTTGATGATGCTACGCAAAGTCTTAGTGATGCCTCACTCCAAACCTTTGCTTATATGTCCAGAGAGCTTGGCAGACTGATGTCAACCCTTACCATCACTAGACGTCAGGTGTGGCTTGCGCAGTCCCCCCTTTCCGAATCCTGTAAAGGCACACTCCGTTCGCTGCTGGTTCTTCCAGGCCAAGTATTTGGACCTGCGGCCCAGCAAACTTTAGAGCGTGCTGTCGAGTCTAGTAAATCTCGGCAACAGTTTGTTGACCTACACCGGTCTTCCAGACCTCAGCCAGTCAGACGTGCTACAGCTTTTTACTCTACATCCATGCTTCTGCTGACTCCCACAGCTGCACGTGCTTTTGCAGTTGAGGGCCAGCTCTCCCAGCAGCCTGCCATTCGTGAGCCTACAGACAGACCCCCGAGAACTGAACGGTTTCGCAGAGCTTCCAGTAATCGCGCCCAGAGGTCCTCAGGGATGCGAGGCAGAGGTGGTCGGGTCTGACTGCCAATGTTTGGCCCCCAGCCGTTTTTCACGAAATCAACTCAGCCACTGGGAGGCTCAAGTTCAAGACCCATGGGTCATTTCAACCTTGTTCGAAAGTTACAGAATTCAGTTCGGATGTCGTCCTCCAAAGTTCAATGGGGTGAGGATGACTGTTGTTTCCAACTCGGTGCAGTCTGCTGCCCTACAACGGGCGATTTTGGAACTCCTGGAGAAGGGGGCCATAGAGTCAGTTCACAGATCAGACCAGCTCAGGGGGTTCTATTCAATTTACTTCCTTGTTCCAAAGAAGGATGGTGGCTTTCGTCCTATCCTTGATCTCCGACGTCTGAATCGTTATATCAAAGTGCTGCAGTTTCACATGCTCCGCGCAGTAGACGTCCTTCAAACTATCACACCAGGAGACTGGTTCACAAGTGTCGACTTAAAAGACGCCTATTTCCATGTGCCAGTGGCGCCTCATCACAGGCAGTTTCTCCGCTTTGCTTTCGAAGGTCAGGCATACCAGTTCAGGGTGCTTCCTTTCGGCCTCTCTCTTGCCCCTCGTACATTTACCAGATGTATGGCTGCAGCACTAGTCCCACTGCAAGCTCTTGGATTGAGAATCCTACCCTACTTAGACGATTGGCTTGTCTGCGCTCCGACTCAGGAGCAGGCGCACAACGACACAGCTCTTCTACTGAACCATGTCTCTCATTTAGGACTCACAGTGAACTTTGCAAAGAGTTCTCTTGTTCCCAGTCAACAAACGACCTTCATCGGCATTTCCATCAACTCCCTGACTATGACTGCATCGCCAACCCCGCAGAGAGTGGACGATGTAATTCGTCTCGTCTCACACATTCAACGGGCTGTGACGCTGCCTTTTGGTTTGCTGCTCCGGTTGATGGGCAAATTGACTGCAATGTCGCTAGTGGTACCTTTGGGACTTCTGTTCTTACGTCCCCTACAGATTTGGATCAACAACCTAGGCCTCAACTCGAAGTTGCATCAGCACAGGCTTGTACGACTCTCCAACCAGTGCCTTCTGCACCTCAAACCCTGGGGGAACGTGGACTTCATCTGCAAGGGTGTCCCTCTAGGCTCTGTTCTTTCTCGCCAAGAGGTGGTTGTTACAGATGCATCACTCAAAGGTTGGGGGGTTGTGTGGAATCACAGGATGGTGAGGGGTGTCTGGAGTCCCCAGGAGAGACTCCAACACATAAACGTGCTGGAGCTTCGCGCTGTGCAACTGGCTCTCAAGCATTTCCTCCCAGCCCTGAGAGGAAGACATGTTCTTGTCCGGTCGGACAACACGTCAACAGTCTATCACATAATCCATCAGGGGGGCACCAGGTCCAATCACTCATTGGCAGAAACTCGGAAGCTTCTCTTATGGGCGTTGCCTCGCCTTCAGAGTGTCAGAGCAGTTCATCTGCCCGGTGTACAGAACAGCGCAGCGGATTTACTCTCCAGACAGAAACCACCACCGGGAGAGTGGAGACTGAACCCATTTATGGTCCAAATGATCTGGCAGAAATATGGTGCAGCGGAAGTGGACCTTTTCGCTTCAAGCACCTCGACACATTGCCCATGATGGTACTCCCTCTTGGAACCAGACAGCCCGCTGGGGCAGGATGCATTGGCTCACCCGTGGCCGGATTGCCTCCTTTATGCCTTCCCTCCTTTCCCGCTGCTGATGTTGACACTGCACAGGATAGATCAGAGCAGCCACAGGGTGCTGCTGGTTGCTCCATTCTGGCCTGGGAGGATTTGGTTTCCCATGATTTACAAACTCCTTGAGGGAGAACCTTGGGCTCTCCCGGAGAGGAAGGATTTGTTGTCACAGCTACAGGGGAGGATTTGGCACCCTCACCCAGAACGCCTTCAACTGTATGTGTGGCCGTTGAGGGGCCAGACTCCTTGTTAAGTTCTTGTGACCAGGCTGTTGTTCAGACTATCCTTAATTCACGTGCTGCTTCTACCAGGGCTTTGTATGACAACAGATGGAAGCTGTTTGCGCGGTGGTGTGAGAAACAAAAGTTAGACCCGGAGCATTGCCCTGTGCCTATTCTCCTCAAATATTTACAAGAACTGCTGGAGAAAGGACTTTCTGTCGCTACCTTGAAGGTTTATGTTGCTGCAATCTCTGGCCGGCACGTCTACGTTGATGGCCGGTCAGTGGGTTCACACCTCTTAGTGTGTCGTTGTTTGAAAGGTGCTCTACGTTTGCGGCCTCCAAGGCTTGCACGCGTACCTTAATGGGACCTTCCTCTAGTCCTGGAAGGTTTAAGCTTATCCCCTTTCGAACCAGTTGAAAGTGCTGATCTTAAATGGGTGTCAGTGAAGACTGCCTTTCTACTTGCACTGTCTTCGGCTAAGCGGGTGGGAGAGCTCCATGCCCTATCAGTCACTGGGGACTGTTTGCGATGGAATTCTGACGGATCTGGGGTTACGCTGTGGCCTAATCCGTTCTTTTTACCCAAGAGAATTTCAACTTTTCATGTTAACCAACCAGTTTCCTTGGCTGTGTATGTCCCGCATTCTGATCCAGGATTATCTGTTTCAGGTTCCCTGTGTCCTGTCCGAATGTTGAAGCAGTACATTAGTGCGACTGCCGGGATCCGGAAAACGGATTCCCTGTTTGTGTGTTACGGTGATCACAAAAGAGGCTGTGCTGTCTCAAAGCAGCGACTCTCGCATTGGGTCGTAGATGCCATTTTACAAGTATACAGGTCCAGAGGTCTTCAGCCTCCTAAAGTTACATGCCATTCCACCAGAGGGGTGTCCACCTCCTGGGCTGCACTGAGAGGTGTCCCTTTGAGTGAAATTTGTGCTGCTGCTACGTGGGCTTCGTCCTGTACCTTCGCCCGCTATTACAGACTGAATGTGGCCGCTCCTCCTGCGGTGACTTCGGCGGTGTTGTCTGCCTCCACTCCCCACTGCTGATGCGAGGTGAGTGACTCTTCGTGACCTTGTTGGTATTAAGTCATCCAGGTGCTAAAGGCGGTCAGGAGGAATGAAATAGAACAAGAGTTACGAATGTAACACGGTTCTATGAATTCCGGATGACCGCCAGAGTTGCTTGTCACTCAGAGTCTTGCGAGTTCATTCCGAAAAGAAGCGAGCGCTGGGTGCGTCTGGTATATAAAGACAACCAGTGACGTCACCCAGGTCACATTCAGTGGTGTGACTTTGTTGGTATATATTCTCGACCTCTGTGCTGCGCACATGTAGTTATCCAGGTGCTAAAGCACCGCCCTCTGGCGGTCATCCGGAATTCATAGAACCGTAGTTACATTCGTAACTGTCGTTTGAACTCATACAATGAATCAACAAAATAGTTTTGACTCTTTTGAATGACTGGTGTCTCATTGTTGGGAATCAGGCCAACATCCATTGGATGGATTTGGTAACATACAAATGTCACCGTGTCATGGGATCACTCAGCGTAACAGTTCATGTTTTTAAATCCTATTAGCTCAACAAATAATTTGCATCACTTTTTGCTAAAATTGGAGCAAATGTTTTTATGCTTGTATAAACTGAAGTTGGCCTTTTGTCAAAATTTTTGCTGTTTTTAACCGTATTATTCCATACTTTTCAACGATAGATAGTGCAAACTTTACTTTGTTTGTAGTCCTTATGATCAGGCAGTGCAGTATACATTTCTACATGATTGGACCATTTTGAGACCCCCATCTGGCCCTTCTGTGACGGTTATCGCACATATTTGTCTGAGCTGTGCTACACTGACACTGGTTCGAACGTCTTCTGTGGTATCACAACCCTTGCTTGGCCCATAGACTGTGTTGATAAATGAAGGCCACAACAGCACATCTGTGATCGAAGGACCCGTCTCTAACAACAATATTTTGCACACATATGTGCATGCAGTATATATGTGTATATATGTGCAATAGCCTTAGGTATGAATTAGTGGATTTCAATGTGTTTTGCATTCTGATATTTATGACACGCATTGCTATGTTGACATGGTACGTTTGCTAACGTGCTAACTGTGGTTAATGCTCATAGTTGGTGGCTGAGACTAGCACTACAGCATATTTTAACCACTAACACATGTTGGCGTACACTTGCACGATCTACAGTTGTTTCTTTAATCTGGCCTGTATGGGGTTAAAATTGTCTCATTAATATTTGTAAATGCACACAGGGTGATTTGCAAATGTGTTCAGATATCCACAAATGCAAATTTCATATTTGTAACTTGTAAATTGGTCTTTGCAAATAATGTATTTGCAAATACAGTAGTGTTCAGAATAATAGTAGTGCTATGTGACTAAAAAGATTAATCCAGGTTTTGAGTATATTTCTTATTGTTACATGGGAAACAAGGTACCAGTAGATTCAGTAGATTCTCACAAATCCAACAAGACCAAGCATTCATGATATGCACACTCTTAAGGCTATGAAATTGGGCTATTATTAAAAAAAATGTAGAAAAGGGGGTGTTCACAATAATAGTAGTGTGGCATTCAGTCAGTGAGTTCATCAGTTTTGTGGAAGAATCCCCCACACTGGGATTCTTCCACAAACCACACTGCCATCTAGTGGATATCCAGTGTGCGTGAGTGTGTATTTGCGAATCAGTAGGCATTTGTTTGTGGATCTGTGGATTTCGCGAAAATGTCTCAAAATTACGTCACAGAGGAAAGCGATGAATGCGTGTAATTGGTGATCCAAATGCTGAAACTCAATTCACAAATACAATTTCCAGTTTTACAAATGTAATTTTTTTTTTTTTTTTTTTTTTACAAATTAAGTTTTATATTTGCAAATAAAACATTATTTGCAAAGACCAATTTACAAGTTACAAATATGAAATTTGCATTTGTGCATATCTGAACACATTTGCAAATCAATGATTATTTGTAGATCACCCTGCGTGCATTTACAAATATTAATGAGACAATTTTAACCCCGTAGGCCTGTCAGTACATTGTCAGTGCAACAACGTAATCCACAAATCCTGTATTTCCTTCAAAACCCCATCCTTTTATGAATTCTAACATCTGAGATTTTTGTCAGATTTTAAGTTTTGTATTTTTTTTATTAAGTTAAATTATATATGATATTAAATTATATTAAATGAAATCATGTATTAAAAAGGATTGTAAAATCCTTGGTAAACACAATTTCTTTTTGTTATAAATTGCCTAAGACAGAAATCGTAATTTAATGGGTGAAAAAGATCATTTATTTTCTTTATTTTCATTTGCAAATCTTAAAATGTAGCAAATTCTACATTATTTTCCAAATTCTTAGGCACATTTAATGCACATAAAACCTTTAAAATGGTAAATGGGCTGCATTTATATATTACTTTTCCATTTATATCAGAAGCTCAAAGTGCTTTACAATGAAGCCTCACATTCACACTGATGTCAGGGTGCTGCCATGCAAAACGTTCACTACACACCGGGAGCAACTTGGGGATAAAGGACCTTGCCTGATGGCCCTTAGAGATTTTCCAGCTAGACGGGGGTTTGAACTGAGGATCCTCTGGTGTCAAGCCCACTGCTTAACCACTAAACCGTCACCTCACTGTTTTACCTTCGCAGAACGTCTGCAATATATAGTAAAATATGGTCACCTTATGAATATACATGATGTGGCTAATAACATGAACACATGTTCATAATGCACATAATTATTACAGTAATGTATAATATATATATATTTTTCCAAAAAGATGAATGTAGAATTCCTCTAGCATTAAGAGCTGATATTACAACGGCAGCTTGCTGCAACATAACCACATTACAGCCACCATAAACGGAGCTTCCTAAATAATTAAAGTGCTGTTGTTTCTTAATGTTCTTTTGCTGCTGCTTTCACGGCTTTTATGCACTTTGGTCTGATTTGAAACTTGACAGTTTTCCCAACATTCTTTCTGGTTTGAATTTGGTGGCGTGTTCTTTTCAGGTAACATTAATTTGGCTTTTTGAAACCTGCAGATACCCTGACAGCAGCGCTCGCGCTCCTTTTATCGCCCTCACTCCCTTTCCCAATTTGTGTCTCTCTGCATCCCTCCTCCTCCGTTCCACCCAGAGCAATTCCATCTCTCTCCCTGCAAACAAAGGGAGCTAATGACATGCTGACACCGAGCCCGATGATTGAATTCATTAGGCGTGCACAATAATTGCCAGCGAGAGCGTGCGCGCACCCATCTATTCAGAGGACAGCTGTCAAATAACAAGCACGAGAGAATAGCTTTTTATTGTTGAGCTGGAAGAGAGAGGGAGGGTGGAATGAAGGAGAGAAGCACCTGTTGTGGAGGGGAAGGCAGAGAGCACTCGTCATGTCAATTAAGCCGCTGCATTCATGTGCGTTACTGCCAACTTCAGGCCGTCTTCATCATACTTTGCATTCGAACCAGCTGCATAAACTGTCAGCAGTGATCTTTGGGTTATTTATGAGTATGTTTGTTTAAAAAAACCTCAATGTCTGACTCGTTTATGGAAACGTTGCTTTGTAAAGGTGGATATAACGCTTCAAATTATGAGTGTCGAGGTCCTATTTAAGGAATTCATTTCTCAGGATTTCGTTGACGGCTAAAGATTGAGTTTGTGTTTTTAAACTGAAGATATTTGGTTGTTGAAGGCAGCCGTTGATTGAGCCGACCGCTAATGTCAACAGACAGTTTTCGGGCGTTCTCTACAGAAACATTTAAACATAATTTGTGGAACTACTGTTTTGGATTAAGTTGCCTAAATTCGGGGTTGGATACTTGAGCTAATTTCCTGTTTCGATGTGAGGGTAAAGTCACGGGGATATTTTTACTGGTCTCTAGTATCCGTTGACGAATTGTGCAGTGGTGGTGACAGATTTGGCACAAGTTGTTCAAGTACAGATTTGTTGAAATTGTTTCCACATTATGTCTTGCCTGGAAAACACACATGGCAATAATAACAGTCAGTAACTTATTAACGATTGATGTAGCAGCACGATGGTCTAAGTGGCTAGTGAGTGAACTTACTTGCAAAACAGAAGGTTCCCAGTTCACGACCACCTGTGCTCCATTCTTCATGTACATCTGGACTTGTGTCAGGAAGGGCATATGGTGTAAAACCTGTGCCAAATTAACATGCAAATCCACATCTGATACGCTTTGGTGACCCCAAGTAAAGTGGGAGAAGCCAAAGAAATGACTAATAATGCTGTAGTGAGTACTGTATTTGGGTAGTATGACAGGCTACAATGGTGAAGTGAGGTAACTCCTTCTGGCAGCTAGCCTGGGTAACCATGGGTAAGTGTTTGTGCACCCTGGGCACAGACAGCCTTGGCCACGACACAGAATGGTGGCCGTGCTTTGTCAGCTTGGCAACTGGCAGTGTCAGTCCATTCTTTGTCAATTCTGGCAGCTGACAGTGTCAGTCCATTCTTTGTCACGTCTGGCAACTGGCGGTCGTGTCAGTCCATTCTTTGTCACTTCTGGCAACTGGCGGTCGTGTCAGTCCATTCTTTGTCACTTCTGGCAACCGGCGGTCGTTTCAGTCCATTCTTTGTCACTTCTGGCAACCGGCGGTCGTTTCAGTCCATTCTTTGTCACTTCTGGCAACCGGCGGTCCTGTCAGTCCATTCTTTGTCACTTCTGGCAACCGGGGGTCGTGTCAGTCCGTTCTTTGTCACTTCTGGCAACTGGCGGTCGTGTCAGTCCGTTCTTTGTCACTTCTGGCAACCGGGGGTCGTGTCAGTCCGTTCTTTGTCACTTCTGGCAACCGGGGGTCGTGTCAGTCCATTCTTTGTCACTTCTGGCAACCGGCGGTCGTGTCAGTCCATTCTTTGTCACTTCTGGCAACCGGCGGTCGTGTCAGTCCATTCTTTGTCACTTCTGGCAACCGGCGGTCGTGTCAGTCCATTCTTTGTCACTTCTGGCAACCGGCGGTCGTGTCAGTCCATTCTTTGTCACTTCTGGCAACCGGCGGTCGTTTCAGTCCATTCTTTGTCACTTCTGGCAACCGGCGGTCCTGTCAGTCCATTCTTTGTCACTTCTGGCAACCGGGGGTCGTGTCAGTCCGTTCTTTGTCACTTCTGGCAACTGGCGGTCGTGTCAGTCCGTTCTTTGTCACTTCTGGCAACCGGGGGTCGTGTCAGTCCGTTCTTTGTCACTTCTGGCAACCGGGGGTCGTGTCAGTCCGTTCTTTGTCACTTCTGGCAACCGGGGGTCGTGTCAGTCCGTTCTTTGTCACTTCTGGCAACCGGGGGTCGTGTCAGTCCATTCTTTGTCACTTCTGGCAACCGGCGGTCGTGTCAGTCCATTCTTTGTCACTTCTGGCAACCGGCGGTTGTGTCAGTCCGTTCTTTGTCACTTCTGGCAACCGGGGGTCATGTCAGTCCGTTCTTTGTCACTTCCGGCAACTGTCACTTCCGGCAACTGGCGGTCGTGCCAGTCCGTTCTTTGTCACTTCCGGCAACTGTCACTTCCGGCAACTGGCGGTCGTGCCAGTCCGTTCTTTGTCACTTCCGGCAACTGGCGGTCGTGCCAGTCCGTTCTTTGTCACTTCCGCCAACTGCCGGTCGTGTCAGTCTGTTCTTTGTCACTTCCGCCAACTGCCGGTCGTGTCAGTCCGTTCTTTGTCACTTCCGCCACCTGCCGGCCGTGCCAGTCCGTTCTTTGTCACTTCCGCCACCTGCCGGCCGTGCCAGTCCGTTCTTTGTCACTTCCGCCAACTGCCGGCCGTGCCAGTCCGTTCTTTGTCACTTCCGCCAACTGCCGGTCGTGCCAGTCCGTTCTTTGTCACTTCCGCCAACTGGTGGCCGTGCCAGTCCGTTCTTTGTCACTTCCGCCAACTGGTGGCCGTGTCAGTCCACTTGGTGTCATTACTGTCCCATCAGAAAATGTTCATTTTCCTCGTTTTATTCTAGCAGATTATTGAAAATTTACATGATGAAATGAAATGGTTTTTCAATAGCTGCTGAATCCACTACTGCGTTTGACAGCAGTGGGAGGAATGAAGAGATTGAAAAGCAAACTCAGCAACACAAGAGCTCTTAAATGTTTGATGTATTATTGATTAGAAATGATTTACTTTGACATTTATTTCTTGATAGAAACTAGATACTTGTAATCTGTATTCTTACCAAAAAAGGGGGTAAAACATGTTCTACTTTTTCCATGAGGACAGGCTGTTTTATCCATCAAAAGTAGTTACCATAAAGGGAATTTTCCTACCTGTTTGAACAGTTACACCCAAACCTGATTAAAATCTGACTTTAATTTCAGCCTGACTCATTGTTAAAAGTTGTACTCAACCACCTACACGACTCAGAATTATTGATTAAGCAGAGAATTGTTCTTGAATTTAGAAGATTAGCCGCTGCCTGCTTCTGCTAAGTACCTGATTTAACATTTACAAGAGCCAATGTGTTTAACGCTAATATATCAGGTGTAGCTAATGAGCTCGGCCCCTGCTTTACCTCCCTGCTATCTGCCCGCGACA
This sequence comes from Thalassophryne amazonica, assembly GCF_902500255.1. Taxonomy (NCBI): domain Eukaryota; kingdom Metazoa; phylum Chordata; class Actinopteri; order Batrachoidiformes; family Batrachoididae; genus Thalassophryne; species Thalassophryne amazonica. The sequence goes on from NC_047114.1 coordinate 96,738,408, forward strand.
GTTTAAATGAAAGTGTTTTTCATTAACCTCAAGTGGCCATAAAGTTGTCCTTTTAGCTTTCTGCTCTTTGGCTTACTCACGGGAGCACGGTGATCTTTGTACTGTTGGATGATCTCCTCATACTTATTATTCACACCACAGACTTCTTATTTCTTGGAAACCTTTGGTGCTTCATATTTTTAGAGAAGGAATTTTGAGATGTGAGTTGTTTGATTTTTAGGAAAAGGGGCGGCACCAGCACTAAGTCCATGGTTTGTTGTCCCTTTTTGCAGAAGCAAGAGGAGGATGAGCTGGTTCTGACTCCCGACGGGACCAGGGAGTTCCTCACGTTTGAGATCCCGCTCAGTGACTCGGGTTCGGCTGGCTTGGGTGTCAGTGTCAAAGGCAACCGTTCAAAGGAGAACCACGCTGACCTGGGCATCTTTGTCAAATCCATCATTAATGGCGGGGCGGCTTGCAAGGTTGGGGTCTTCTTCTGTGATGAACCAAGGCTTTGAGTGGAACATAAACATAACTGTCAGATTTTAACATCTTTTTGTCAGAGTAGATTTAGCGTCTATGTGAAGAATATTTTTTAGCGCTTCTTTTTCTGGGGATTATGTAAGAGCACGGTTTGAATGGTAGGAAGACAATCATCGAACTTTGGTATCTTTTAAGAGTCTGTATGTTTTCTCCCCATTTTATCAGTTCTGCAGAAGGTACAGTATACTCAAAGGAATATTTTGGACTTCTTGATTGGACAGTTTACCTTTGATTTCATACAGGTCCAAAGAAACAATTTTAAAACACCCCAAATAAAATTTTACCCTAAAGGTCACTGCACTGTATAAAGTGAGAAGTCACTTGGTTTTTGTAATTAAATGTGAATTTGATTTAGCTGCAAACAGCTTGATGAAGAGATTAGAAAGTGAAGTGGGAGTGGAGCTGTAACATCACAGTGTCATAACTGTTCATAGAGATTGACAAATTATTTAGGTTAAAAGCACCATTTATACTTCAAAAAGAGCTGGATTTTGTTTATTTGGTATGAAGAGTATGCAAAGACTTGGGCTGAGATAAAGCTGTCTTGAAATTTTTGGAAATATTTGCCTAATGGGGAAAACGTTGTTTATTTGAACCCAAGTAGCTTTCAGAGTTTTAGTAGGATCATGATGATCATGACCATATTTTTCTGGAATGTCAGTCATGGATTCCCCCCGGCCTCCTTTAAAAAAAAATGTGTTTGGGAGACTATTTGTGAAAAATACTGCATTATCATCTATGTCCACATGATGGCACTGTCTACATGCATGACAAGCTTCTCCTGTATTAGGGTGCATCATTTTCCCCCTTAGTCATAGATTTCTATGTCACCACTTTAAAAATGTTACGTTCCACAAAATAATAATTGTGGATTTTGAGGTGATTTGGTGAATGTTTAGGGGGACCACAGTGAGGTTATAATTCTCTGCAAATTTAACTTTGCAATTTTCTTGATTGATGATAGACTAGTGGCATATTTTATCTGATCCTCAGATAAAATAAAGACAGTGTACTCTGCCTATTGAAACTTCTGGAAAAACTTTCCGGGCAGTTTTATTTTCCAACAACTTTAAGTATCAGTTTCACTTTCAGTTTCATACCTCATGTCATTCTGTTTGTTAGAGAAATTAGCACAGACTACAGCATTTGGAGAGGAAACATCTCTCTCTGCCTTCGATTGTGTTAAGCAACAATATAAACAATACGTGTTTATTAAAAGTTCTTTGAAATCATAAATATAGATTTTTTTTTTCCTATTTTTGAATAATTTCAAGGCCTTGGTGGTCCCCTTAAATATGTTTTGATTTTTCAGAAATTTGTGTTGTAGTAATTTCTTGGGTAGTGTAACAAAATAAATCGAGGCATAAGGTGATTTTCAAAGCTTTTTGAAAAAAGAAGGTAAAATGATGCACCCTATCCTGTATATTGAATGAAGTATTGTTTTCACACTCCAGAGTAGAAGGTGGCATTAACATACCATTAAGCAGCATGACAACCTCCTTAAAACAAGAAGAACTTCATGAGAGAGATATTCTATGTTGCAGAATGAGTGAGTTGAACTCATGCTCTCAAACTGAAAGATCACACTCTGGAATAGAAAGAGGGATTTTAACTTTCATACTACTTAACACATTTACTTGAACTGTGTAAAACAAGAACAAAGCCAAATCTGTAATAAGGCTGTTATGTTTCACAAAAGAATTGGTCAGTTGGTATCAGTCGAAGTCAAGTCGAAGCTTTGTGATGTTAATTCAAATTTAATTCTGATTTAATTCTAGTTGTCTAAATGTAGAACCTCACTACTCATCATATTCATGTTCAAATGTTAAATATCCACTGAGACTTGTTCTTGTTCATTGACAGGACGGGCGGCTGCGAGTGAACGACCAGTTGATTGCCGTCAACGGGGAGTCGTTACTTGGCAAAACCAACCAGGATGCCATGGAAACGCTACGTAAGTCCATGTCCACAGAAGGCAACAAACGTGGGATGATCCAGCTCATTGTTGCTCGACGCGTGGCCAAACGCACTGAGGTAAAGAACAGTGTGAAAGATTTTTCTTGAATATTTCCACATATCCATATCATAAGTATAATCTCCCCATCAATGACAATGTTTTTTTCTCACTTTAAAGAGAGGCCTCTTTCATTCTTGGTTAAAACTTTCTTTCTTTCAATTGATCTTCTTATCATCGGTGATCATTACTGCCTCTGTCATTACATATAAATTCACCTTTTTACTGTGAAATACGCAGTATACTGTTCTACCGTTTCCAAGCTTATCTTTAGGGTCCTGATGCCTCCCGTCTTACAATACTTGGCTCTAACCAGTGACCTAAGGTGATGACTGGATGCCTGTGGTACTTGGTCTCCTCAGAGGATCCTTGAGTATTATATAACGGCTGAGTGGATCTTTGTCATTTGATTGGTGCTTTTGTATGTCACATGACATGGATTATTCATCCCATTTGTGTTGCGTTGCATTTAGAGTGCAATTTGGTTCAATTTAATGTGAAAATTTGGTTCCATTTAGCATGCAAATTTGGCTGTGTACATTTGGTACCTGCACGCTATGAACCCTCCCCACTAACGCGGGCAGCGTTTAGCTGTTTTGCTGATGGACAAAAATTTGAAGGAGCTAATTGACGGTGCTAATTCTTGGAACACACACAAATCCACTGTGCCGTAAGCCTTCTGGATGCATGAAGAGCTGTTAGGAGGAAGTTAGAATGAAAAGCAGGACTAATTTCTGACTTTTTTTTTTTCGCTGCACTGAGGAAGTGCACAGTCTTTTTTTTTTTCTTCTTTTTTTTTCTTTTTTTTTTGATTTGGAAGTACACTAAGTCGGTGCACGGCATCGCGGACGACATCGTCAGAATTATTTTTGGACTCCTATTTAAAGTTTTTGTTGGATTGTTACTGTCAAAGCAGCAGTGATGCACCAAAGCTGGACAAATTTCTGATGTGTTTTGCTGGAGTGAGGAAGCATAGACATCCCATAATAGACAGGTAATTTGGTGAGGTGACCTGGAGCGCTGACCTGCCCATCTTGGAGGATTGAAGCACTGCAGCTGTCAGTCGATTCTCTGGCCTGTTTCTCCGTCGTTATTTACATTTAAGACGTGGAAACTTGTGCTTAGGTCAATTCAAATACATAGATTTGATTTCTGAAGTCGGATTTATTATAACTGTTGATCCTTTCTCCCTATAAGGCTGCAAATGGAGCGTAAAGTTAATAGAAAAGTCATATCATCAAATATCATAATATCAAATGACAAGGATCTATTTTAGCCGTTATATAAAACAAATTAATGCTTTTACATTCTTTAAGTGAAACAAATATTTAATTTGGTGAACATATGTATGTTCCAACTTTCACCAAATTAAATATTCGTACCATTGAACTCATAAAGATTCATTATTTGTATATTGCGTGAATGACTTTGTGTTAAATGAACAATTGCTTACGGGGCTATTCCACAGAGCGCTGTTCTTTGTTTAATCCCGAATAGCAAATCGGGGCACGTTTTGAAGGGTCATAGTAACTTCTTGACCCATCTTTGTCTATCTTGAGCAAACGGTTTCATGTAGTTAAGAGAAATTGGGTTCCAATTTTTGAACGGTTCACAAATTTCATCCCAATTCTCAAAATTGTTGATATTACGTGATAACTTACCAGGTCTTAACAGCTTCAGTGATGTTCGAACTTCTTTAAACGCGGTATTCGTAGTGACTACGGCTTGAAACTTGTTTGATCGTGATCCTGGTGTAGTCTTTGTTGTGGTTTGTGATCATGTCTAGCCGAAAGCTTAGTTCCTTTCTTTCAAATGAAGTCAAAATGAGCAGAATGTTATATGGACATATCTCACATATTGGCTGTCAGCTAGTAATGATGGTGTATTATTACATCGATGTAAATGTATCATTATAATTGTATAGTTTGCTGTTATATTTTGTTAACTGTGGAAAATATCACTATATATATATATATATATATATATATATATATATATATATATATACACACTCAACAAAAATATAAACGCAAAATGGGTTTTGCTCCCATTTTGTATGAGATGAACTCAAAGATCTAAAACTTTTTCCACATACACAATATCACCATTTCCATCAAATATTGTTCACAAACCAGTCTAAATCTGTGATAGTGAGCACTTCTCCTTTGCTGAGATAATCCATCCCACCTCACAGGTGTGCCATATCAAGATGCTGATTAGACACCATGATTAGTGCACAGGTGTGCCTTAGACTGCCCACAATAAAAGGCCACTCTGAAAGGTGCAGTTTTATCACACAGCACAATGCCACAGATGTCGCAAGATTTGAGGGAGCGTGCAATTGGCATGCTGACAGCAGGAATGTCAACCAGTGCTGTTGCTCGTGTATTGAATGTTCATTTCTCTACCATAAGCCGTCTCCAAAGACGTTTCAGAGAATTTGGCAGTACATCCAACCAGCCTCACAACTGCAGACCACGTGTAACCACACCAGCCCAGGACCTTCACATCCAGCATGTTCACCTCCAAGATCGTCTGAGACCAGCCACTTGGACAGCTGCTGAAACAATCGGTTTGCATAACCAAAGAATTTCTGCACAAACTGTCAGAAACCGTCTCAGGGAAGCTCATCTGCATGCTCGTCGTCCTCATCGGGGTCTCGACCTGACTCCAGTTCGTCGTCGTAACCGACTTGAGTGGGCAAATGCTCACATTCGCTGGCGTTTGGCACGTTGGAGAGGTGTTCTCTTCATCGATGAATCCCGGTTCACACTGTCCAGGGCAGATGGCAGACAGCGTGTGTGGCGTCGTGTGGGTGAGCGGTTTTCTGATGTCAATGTTGTGGATCGAGTGGCCCATGGTGGCGGTGGGGTTATGGTATGGGCAGGTGTCTGTTATGGACGAAGAACACAGGTGCATTTTATTGATGCCATTTTGAATGCACAGAGATACCGTGACGAGATCCTGAGGCCCATTGTTGTGCCATACATCCAAGAACATCACCTCATGTTGCAGCAGGATAATGCACGGCCCCATGTTGCAAGGATCTGTACACAATTCTTGGAAGCTGAAAATGTCCCAGTTCTTGCATGGCCGGCATACTCACCGGACATGTCACCCATTGAGCATGTTTGGGATGCTCTGGACCGGCGTATACGACAGCGTGTAGCAGTTCCTGCCAATATCCAGCAACTTCGCACAGCCATTGAAGAGGAGTGGACCAACATTCCACAGGCCACAATTGACAACCTGATCAACTCTATGCGAAGGAGATGTGTTGCACTGCATGAGGCAAATGGTGGTCACACCAGATACTGACTGGTATCCCCCCCAATAAAACAAAACTGCACCTTTCAGAGTGGCCTTTTATTGTGGGCAGTGTATGTGGAAAAAGTTTTAGATCTTTGAGTTCATCTCATACAAGTGTTGCGTTTATATTTTTGTTGAGTGTGTGTATATATATATATATATATATATAAAATACATACTTGAATTAGGTTAAAGGCTACATTTGTCAGCAGGTAAAGCATTTTTTGAGTTTGCCCTCCTCACCTCGGACAGCACTTACAGTAAATAACAGCTCTCTTTAATAAATGTACAACAGAATGCAAAGCAAACCGCTGGGAAGACGAGACGCAATGAGTTGTTTAATGAAATAAAAGTAAGTAGTCGGGTCATAGCAGTTCATCAGCAGCTCCCTTACCCACACACACACACACACACACACACACGCGCGCGCGCTCACACACGCTCACACATGCTCACACATGCTCACTTCCCCCTGAGCTTCTCGAGGGAAGAAGGGGGGGAAAAAAAACCTCGACACGGCTGAGAATCGAGCCGCTCGACTTTTTCCTCCCCTGAATGTCATGTTTTTACATTCTCTCTACACCTTGGCCTGTCGCCTGCTTGAAAGCCGAGGCTGTGCACGACACTGCAGAGTGCCTGCCTGCGCTGACGTGCACGGGCCCACGTGCACGCCCGTGCCTCTGGCGCTCCCTGGATTTGCTGCTGCTGCTGCTCTCTCTTTTTCCAACCTGCTGTGTCAAAGTTTTGATTTCCCTTTGGCCGGTCTGGAAATTGAAAGCAGAGGCAAAGCCTGGAGGTGCACCGTGCTCGTGTGTCTCCATGCGTGCACACATGCACGTGTTTGTGTCTTTTTCTGTACATGTGTGCATGCAGATCTGTGATGCTGCTTGCATTTATTGTTTTGTGTGTGTGTGTGTGTGTGTGTGTGTGTCATGGACTTGTCAAAGCAGCAGGTATTCACGGGAAACGCTGCCTGAATAACAGTGGAGTAGCAGGACCTCGTCAATCCCTGCTCCTGCAGAGCCTGAGGCACAGCCCCGGGCTCTTCCAGTGTCTGGCTATTTATATCAAATAGTGTCCAAAACACTCACACAGCAGGAAAATGATTCAATTCAGTGATTTGCCAAGCGTCCGCAGCATCCCCGTAGACACCAACGCCTTACAGCTGGCTGTCCATCAAACATCAATTAAAATCTAATAATACATAATTACTGCAGGGGAAATGAAGGGGATTGATTTTTTGACATTTACACACACGTGAGATCAAACAGCTGTTTATTTGCTTTTGTCTTTGTATCTTTATTTTTGACAGCTCATCTTAGATCAGTTTGCATGAATCAGACGCTCCTGTTGCTTATACTGTCCCCATGGAAACAACGTGGACCCACAGCTGCGCCGGCGGCTGGCGGGATCGCGGCGTGTTCGGAGCTCAGTTATCAATCTGAATATGCAGTGAGCTGGACTGCAATTTGTCGGCAAACCCCTCCAGCCATTTCACCTCAGCAGGCTAATTCATTAGCGTCACGAAGGCAGCATGCCTGCAGCCACGCGGACATGTTGGCGCCATAAATGACTTTTCCCCCGTGCACGGTTGTTGTGTTTTCTTGTATGTTTGATAATGCTGGTTGTGATTTCAGCTCAGTTTAATTTGGGAAGGTGGTGAAGACTTCGGACAGAGTCCTTGATCACAGACGAGAGTCTTTAGCTGTGCTCAGTGCTTCAAAAAGATCTCCTTAAAAATGTCCAGCAATTCAGAAAAAGATCAAAGTCTCAAAGCAACAGTTTTATTTGCTGGCAAAAAGAGGAAGCAAAAATTCAGTCGTCAAGAACACAAGACAGCATTGATTTCTGCTGGTTTGTGTTCATCTTAAATGACGGGAAACTTTTCCAGCCCAAAGGGTGGTCTTTTCTAAATATAGCAAGTCTTACACCAATAAAAACACCTGTGGATGAGGTCATTTTTGGGACATATTTGCAGGTCTCGATTTATTTTTTTCTTCCTGCTTCGTCCGGCTGTCAGAGATTTCTGTGATCCAGTCTTAAAAAAAAGAAACAACAACAACAAAAAAAAAAAAAACAAAATCATCATAGTTTCCCCACTGGTGTGTTTGTCTTATGACATTTTCTTATGACTATTTCTTGTCTTATGACATTTTCTTATGACTATTTCTTGTCTTATGACATTTTCTTATGACTATTTCTTTATTATGACATTTAAAAAAAAAAAAAACAGCATACATTTTTCTCAACATATGTTTTTGTGCACAATATTTGAATATATCAGATGTGTTTTTCTAAAAGCTGTTAATTAGTCTGTGCAAAAAGAGTGTGTACTTATCCATCTAAACATCTGTTGAGTGTTATCAGTAATACACAACATGATCATCTTCTGGCATTTGCATATCATCATAATATGTTTGTTGTTTGCACATCGCTCGTCTTTGATAAAAATTACACCACAGAATTTCCCAAAGGACCTGAAACGGCACAGAAAGAGCATATAAAATAAAACGATCAAAGAGATGGAATTCCACACAAGCATAAAAAATGAAAGGAAGTATTAAACCTTATACTTGATGTTAACTGCCTGAACGGAGCTTCTATAAATACACACAGGATATATCAGAATATGAAAGAATTCCTGCATTCTCTTGGAATGTTCAGTAATAGTGTTTGAGTTTTCAGACCTGTTTAATTGCTCGTCACTCTGCTGCCAGCCCCTTAAAGTCCCCACATATGTATTTTACTGTTAAAATGGCTGATTTGTTAAACAAAGAGCCCATTTGGCAGAAGGTTTAAAACACACCGTCCATTTAGCGAGTGTAACGGATCATTGGGCAAAGACCTGCTGCCAAAACGCTAGTTATCATCACTGATTGAGGTCATTTGGGTGACTTAACGACGGTGTTCCCCTGCTCGCTGTGTGATTCCGACTGCGACATGATCTTTGTGGGAGGAACTGTCATCACGCTGAACCCACAACCAGTCAGGACTGTCCGCCAGTGAGGGCACACGCCTTCTCAGGCCGCATGTGTGTGTTTAATGGTGACAGGCAAGCTGACCTCCCCGTGAGAAGAACTCTGCCTCCGGTTTAACAGCCTGTTGGGAATCCATGCTTGTTTATCCTGGATATCATGCTGCTAGCATTAGCATGGGTAGCCCATCCATCCGTTATACTGTAACAAGTGTTAGCATAGCTGCTCCCCGCCCACTTTGGATTGATATTATGGCATGTGGGAAATATATGTTACAGATCATATACGAGGTCTGCTAGAAAAGTATCATATAGAAAAGTCTTTAAAGCGGCTGGAGCACTCCTTAATCTGTGTAATCCCCATAAAATCATCGCTGAAAGCCATCTGAATTTTCCGAATGGTGTCCACCTGGAGGTCTCTCAGTTTCTGGAAAAATTTGATGCAGCAAAGCTCCAAATCGTTCAGAAATTTATTTGCAATAAAAATCCGACGAGAGGGGTGGACCAGTGCTCACACAAAGCCTGCTCACAGGCGAATGACGCAACTGACAGGCGTGAAAAAGGCGTGCACACGAAGGTTCAAGCTTGGCTGATGCAATCACACGTGATTCAAATCCATATGGTTTTTGCAAAAAATAAAAAGGTCCGATACTTTTCTAACAGACCTCGTGTGTGTGTATATATATGTATGTATGTATGTATGTATGTGTGTATGTATATATATGTATGTATGTGTGTGTGTGTGTGTATATATATATATGTGTGTATGTGTGTGTGTGTGTGTGTATATATATATAGGTGTGTGTGTGTGTGTGTGTGTGTATAT